>NC_081265.1:1500000-1862500 GCF_030490865.1 Poecile atricapillus
CTCGAGGAGACGACAGGAGGAAGATGAGAATCTGCAGGGATTTCTTTTTATTATTTTTTCTTTTTTTTTTTTTTTTTTTTTTTCTTTTTCCCGCTCCATCCTCTGTCTTTTTTCGGGGCTGAAGGCAGAGGAGGCGAGGAGGGGTTTGGGGTTGGGTCCCTCTTGGTGGGAGAGTTGGGAAGAGTTTTAGGCAGCCCAGCCTAAACCAGCCCTGCCTAAACCTCATCCTGGAGGTGAACAGCTCCTGTATGAGTGAAACACTTCACAAAATCTGCTGCTTATTGTGGGTTTAAACCCGGGCAGCTCCCAACAACTCCCAAATATTTCCATGCTGGGCTGGGAAGGAGTTTTGGGTGCTTTGGGCTGTGCTGGGAGAGGCTGAGCTTCAGAGGCTCCTCTGGGACAGCAGCTCTGACCCTGCCTGGGTCAATCCTGGAGTTCCCAGGCTGCTGCTGCAGGTCCCTTCCTTCCCCTGGATCTTGTGCTGGATCCAGGAATTTCTTGGGATTGTGCAGGGCCGGGAGCTGGATGATGGGATGGGTTGGGTTTGAAGGGACATTAAAGATCATCCCAAGGAGGTGATCCCTGCGAGTCCCTTCCAGCCCAGGGTGTTCCTCAGGCTGACCCTTCCACCTCGGGGCATTCCATGAGGAATTCCGTGTCCATACCCAGGCCTGTGGGATTTTCCCGTATCCATCTGCAAAATCCTTCACGGACATTTTTGGGCACCCTAGGGAGATTTTTTCCTCTAGCTTGGTGTTGAGGGGACACTTCCCTGTCCCCAGCCTTGACACAGGTCCCACCAAACCCACCTGCAATGGGATATTTTGGAAAAGCGAAGGATAATTTGGAAGAGCAGCCTCTTCAATGGGAATTTGATTCCGGGGGTTCTGCTCTGCTGGAATTCTGGATTAGAGGGAGAGAGCCATTCCCACAGTCTGTGTTGTCCTCACTCCTGGACACTTCCCTGCTGTTGGGGCTCTGCTTTTCCCTGTTCCAGAACCTCCAGCTTTGCTGCTCCATGGAATTGAACCAAACCTTGAGCAACTCCCAGCTCCGTTCCTCGAACTGAACCTTTTGGCTGGATCCCACCATTCCCTTCCTTGTTGTTTTAGGCACGGCACCCTCCAATCCATCTGGTCCTGTCAATCCTCCTGGTGCAGGTGCCACAGGAGGAGAGGGAAGGCTTGGAGAAATATGGAATTGATCCAAGGTCAATTCCGAGCTGCTGACAGAGGTGACTCGGGGTGTCCTCTGGAGCAGCAGCTGAAGGGTGGAGGCTCTTCGGGGTTTGGAGGCTGTTTTAGGGTTTGGGGGGTGTTTGGGGTTGGGAGGCTCTTTGGGATTTGGAGGTTCTTTGGGGTTTAGAGGCTGTTTGGGTTAGGAGGCTCTTTGAGGTTAGGAGGCTTTTTGGGGTTAGGAGTGGGGTTTTGAAGGCTCTTTGGGGCTTGGAGGCTGTTTGGGATTTGGAGGTTTTTTGGGATTTGGAGGGTGTTTGGGGTTAGGAGGCTCTTTGGGATTTGAAGATTTGGGTTAGGAGGGTGTTTGGGGTTTGGAGATTTGGGGTTAGGAGGGTGTTTGGGGTTTGGAGGCTATTTGGGATTTGGAGGGTGTTTGGGGTTTGGAGGGTGTTTGGGGTTAGGACGCTGTTTGGGGTTTGGAGGCTTTTTGGAGTTTGGAGGCTGTTTGGGTTCTTGGAGGCTGTTTGGGATTTGGAGGCTGTTTGGGATTTGGAGGCTCTTTGGGGTTTGGAGGCTCTTTGGGGTTTGGAGGCTCTTTGGGGTTGGGAAGCTCTGTCTGGAGCTCTCCCCTGTGCCAGCCTCATCCAGCAGCAGACGTTTCTCATGGGATTCCTGCAGCCCGGGCTCCGTGATGGAAAATGTGCCCCACCTTGGACGCTCGGGGATTACTCACGGGTGCAATGCTGGTAATTAGGAGAGTTAAACCCGGCTTTATTGCCTGTCACTTATCTCCCAGCCACCGGAATATCTGAGGGATGCATCAGAGGCTGGACGTGCCGGCTTCCCACCTGAGGGGAGCGAGCTCACCTGCCTTTCCCGGGATCCAATGGCTCTTGCCCACTTTAAATAGAATTTTGCTCCAAAAACTTTTGGTTTTGGCAGTGCTGGGCTGCCAGGGTATGAGGTGAAACCCTGCAGTGAGATGAGACGTGGGATCTCTGGTGGTTTCATCACGATTTTGGACTCTGTAGAAGCTTCCAGCACCTCCTGGTTGCTTCTGCCACCAGGAACGTTCCCAGGCTTCACCCTGCTCCAAGGAAACGCCGAGGAGGTGCTGGATTCGCGCTCCTCGCTGCCAGCCTGCAGGGAAGGCTCTGCTGACTGTGGGATTCGCTGATTCAGCTGCTTAAAAGGGAATTTTCGGGCATCCAGGGAACAGGGTTACAACACCTGGGCTGGAATTTGCAAATCAGCTTTGAGCTGAGGTTCCAGTCTTGTTCTTCACTTCAGTCTCTGCCCTTAAATCTCCTCTTCAAGATAAGTTCTGTTTCTTCCTTAATTTTCTCTTCAAGATGGGTTTTATTTCTTCCTTATTTTGGAGGCTGAGGTGCTGCTGAGGCACCAGGGTGGGTTCAAATGCTCAGAGAATTCCAAGGCATGGGAACTCAACACCAACTTCATTATTGAAGAAATAAGGAAAAATCAAAGTGTTTGGGACCTAAAAGAGCACACGGCTCTGGTGCATCCCAGGAAAATGATGATTTCTGGGTTTCCAGGGATGTTTTTAGTGCAGAAAAGCCCCAGGGAATGGGTTTGGTTTTGCCTTTCCCCAAACCTGCAATAACTCACCTGGGGGAGAACTGGACAGGGATGGGGCTGGATGAGATTTAACCCCATCACCTGGGGATGAGATTTAACGTCCCTTCCAACCCAAAGCATTCCATGATCCTGCAGTGGGAGGGAGATCACTCTCCCTCTGGATTGGGATGCTGAAGGAAAGGGAGATGTTCTTTCCAGGCAGGAATTTTCCCCAGATTTGTTCCCCAGAGCAGCCCCTGTGCCAGCCAGAGCCTGGGCTGTGTGAAACCAGGACCGAGGGCTGAGCAGTGCCAGAGGAATTTTGGGAATGGGGCTCCCCATGGCCCGTGAGAGGCTCTGAAAGGTAATCAGTGATTTACAGAAACGCATTAAAAAAGGGAAATATGATCGAATTCCTTTTCCAAGCTGTTTGTGTCCGTCCCAGCCGAGTCTGGAGCAGCCGGGGAGGTTCCTGCCCTGCCGGCAGCGCTGTGCTGACACCCCAACCCCTCCGGCAGCATTCCCGGCCGCCCATCCCTCCCCTCCACCGGGGAAGCGAAATTCCTGCAGGTTCCAAGATTCCCAGAGAGATTCCCAGAGAGATTCCCAGCTAGATTCCCAGCGAGATTCCCAGCGAGATTCCCAGCTAGATTCCCAGATAGATTCCCAGATAGATTCCCAGATAGATTCCCAGATAGATTCCCAGATAGATTCCCAGATAGATTCCCAGATAGATTCCCAGAGAGATTCCCAGATAGATTCCCAGATGGATTCCCAGATAGATTCCCAGAGAGATTCCCAGAGAGATTCCCAGAGAGATTCCCAGCGAGATTCCCAGAGAGATTCCCAGATAGATTCCCAGATGGATTCCCAGAGAGATTCCCAGATAGATTCCCAGATGGATTCCCAGAGAGATTCCCAGCGAGATTCCCAGCTAGATTCCCAGCTAGATTCCCAGCTAGATTCCCAGAGAGATTCCCAGATAGATTCCCAGAGAGATTCCCAGAGAGATTCCCAGCTAGATTCCAAGCTAGATTCCCAGAGAGATTCCCAGATAGATTCCCAGATAGATTCCCAGATAGATTCCCAGAGAGATTCCCAGATAGATTCCCAGCTAGATTCCCAGAGAGATTCCCAGATAGATTCCCAGAGAGATTCCCAGATAGATTCCCAGATAGATTCCCAGCTAGATTCCCAGAGAGATTCCCAGATAGATTCCCAGCTAGATTCCCAGAGAGATTCCCAGCTAGATTCCCAGAGAGATTCCCAGATAGATTCCCAGCTAGATTCCCAGATAGATTCCCAGATAGATTCCCAGATAGATTCCCAGATAGATTCCAAGATAGATTCCCAGCTAGATTCCCAGCTAGATTCCCAGCTAGATTCCCAGATAGATTCCCAGAGAGATTCCCAGCTAGATTCCAAGATAGATTCCCATCTAGATTCCCATCCCCCTGGCCCCGCTCCCCCCCAGCCCTGGCCTTTTGTGGAGATTTATAGAGCCGAGTGTGCTGGGAACAAACCGCAGACAGCGCGGGGATGTGCCGTGCATACTAATGACAGGATAGTGCCCCCGGCCCGGGGGTCAGCCCGGGGGCTGCCAGCCTCACCCTGCTGATCCTCACACCCCTCGCACCCACCAGCCCGGACACAGGCTCGGGGAGGTGCCCGGCAGGAAATTTGGGGTGTTTTCTTGGAAATAAGGCGCCGCTCCCCTGCTCCCGGTTCTGCTTCTCTTTCTTGAGGAGATTAAAAAGAAAAAAAAAATACAAAAAATCCCTTTTTTTGCCATGGCTGGTTTGTGAGTGGGGAGAGGAAGGTGGGATGGAGAGGGAGGAGAGGTGACAGGAGTGCTGTGGGGTTTATCCAAGCCTTGAGGAGCTGATCCTCCTTGGCAGGAGGGCAGGGGAGAGGAAAAGCTTCCCCAAAGTTTTGGGAGGGCAGGAGCCCATTCCTGGCTCTGCCACGGATCCCTCTGGCCTGGCACAGCCAAATCCCTTTGCCTGCAGCACTCAGAGACCCATTTTGGTCCATTTTCGCTCCCGTTTGGCCAAACTTTTGCAGCAGTTTGGCGGTGGCTGGGGCCGCAGGGAGGCGGCTCTGGTTTGGGCGAGGTGCAGAGGTGGGCGGTGATTTATGCCCACGGCAGAGAGGTTCCAAAACATCCCGCTTTTATGGCATCCCCTCTGGCCTGCAGCCCGTTTCCTCCTCATGTTACATCTTGTCTGCTGCCTTTGGAAGAGCTCTGGGGGCAGGGATTGCCGTTCTCTCTTGTCCTGGGCTGCTTTCTGCCTTGCCCCTGCCCTCGGAGCCGTGAAACACACGGGCAGCACAAAGAGTTTGGAGCAGGAGATGGGAGCAGAGCGAGATCAGTCCCTGTGCTGTTCCCAGAGCCTCCCTGGAGATCCCCAGCCCGGCTGGTGCTGCTGGGATCCAAACCACGCATTCCCTCAGTGGCACTTGCATGTGATGAGCTCCTCCTTAGGATAAAGTGTTAATTAACTCATTACTGATGGCCTCTGATTGCTGGGGAGAGCTGGAAGAGGTCACTGGAGCTGGTTGTGGGCACTGGGGATGGGGAAGGGCTGGAAGTGGTCACAGGGGGTGGGGAGGGGCTGGAAGAGGTCACTGGAGCTCAGGAATGGTTGGAGGTGGTCTCTGGAGCTGGTTGTGGTTTCTGGAGATGGGGAAGGACTGGAAGTGGTCACTGGAGCTCAGGAATGGTTGGAGGTGGTCTCTGGAGCTGGCTGTGGTCACCAGGGATGGGGAAGGGCTGGAAGTGACCTGATCAAGGCAGGCTCAGCTGGGCTGGACGAGGCTCTGTGCCCCCATCCCCTCTCTGCTGCTTCCACCTCCATCCAACTGAGGGTGCCCAGCTCTAGGACGTGGCTCCAAGCTGGGATCTGCTCCTGGATAAGCCTGGCTGGGCCAAAGCTGAGCCCAGCAGGCAGGGAGAGCTTTCTGTGCCCCTGCACCGAGAAATTCCAGCAGTGCCCACGCTCAGCATCCAGCCCAGCTCCGTTCCTCCTCATCCCTGAGGCTCAGAGCCCGTTTAGGTTGGGATGAGGCTTATAGGGGACAAATGGGGAGGAGGAGGAAGGAAAAATCAAACAGAAACCCCCCAACAGAGCCACTAAACCCCCCCAGCTCTTCTCCTTTGTGTTCCCTGGCCAGAAACCCCCAGCCCCTCCCTGGGGGAAGCCGGCCCAACCCCGCTGCTGCCCTGCCGGGCACTCGGAGCTCTAATTGGGGTGGCCTTGATTTCCCAGGCCCTGTGGCTTGGCAGGGGCTGCAGATGACCCCGAGGTGCTGGAGCAGGCCGGGATTCATCCAGGCAGAGCATTCCTGGCTCCCTCAGCCAGAGGGAACAGCCCATGCGGGAGGGCAGAGCGGTGTGGAAGGAAACAACCCTCCAAAGGGTGTGCCCTGCTTTTTTTTGGGTTTTATTGTTGTTATGGAGGGGAAAGGTGCTGGGCTGGTGAGGATTCCTAATGAGATTTGCTCTAGGAAATCCCTTTTCTGGCGCTGAATGCAGAAAAGCCCTTGCTTGATAAGAATCTGTTTGTGTTTGTATCACGTTGTTCCTGCTCCTTCCAGCGCCACTTCCAGGGATGGGCTTTGGTCTCCAGCTGCATTTCTGGAGAGCTCCGTGCCCTCTTCATTCCCAGCCCGCTCCTGCCCACCCCTCCTCCAGCAGAAAACGATTTTAGAGCTGGAATCAAGGTTATAAAGTGAGAAATGAGCGTGAATCTCTGCGCTGAGCATTGCTCACCTTCCCCACTCTCTCCTTTCAAAGATTTCCTGACCCCCTCCCACAGAAACCGGGCGGGATTGAAGTGGATGTGCCCCTTATTTTTGTAACTCCATTGGTTTTCTTGTAAAAACAAGAGAATTTTTCTTGTAAAACTAGAGGTGTTCTATAAATATATATTTATAAATATATCTGCAGATCTCTAGATCTATATCTCTTAAAATATTTATTATATATCTATAAATATAGCTAGATATCTCTTTAAATATCTATTACAGATCTATAAATATAGATAATATAGATCTTATATAATAGGATCTGGGAGATATATATATAAATATATATATAAAAATATATAAAAATATACGTATATAAAAAGAAATAGGGGATATATATATAATATCCTATAGATATTATAAATATCCCCTCTTGTTTTTGTACCCCCACTTATTTTATATATATATATATACTTATATATTTTGTATATATATGTATTTATATATTTTGTATATATATATATTTATATTTTTAAAATAAAAATAAGTTTATATTTTTTATTTATGTATTTTTATATAATGTATCAAGGGAACTCTGGGAGGTCTCTGAGGGGGCTCTTTTGCCCCCAAACTCCAGTCCTGAGCTCCATCCCTGTGGATTTCCCCACAAATTCCCTCATCCCTGCAGGGCTGCTGGGACCAGGGCTCTTCCCACGTAAACCTGGGGGTGTCGGAGGTTGTGGGGAGAGGGTTGGAGAGGAAGGGGAGCTCAGCAATCCCTTCCCTGCCCTGTCCCTGCTCCTCGGGAGAGCCTCAGCGATCCCTGTCCTGTCCCTGCTCCTCGGGAGAGCCTCAGTGATCCCTGCCCTGTCCTGTCCCTGCTCCTCGGGAGAGCCTCAGCAATCCCTGCCCTGTCCCTGCTCCTCGGGAGAGCCTCAGCAATCCCTGTCCTGTCCTGTCCCTGCTCCTCGGGAGAGCCTCAGCGATCCCTGTCCTGTCCTGTCCCTGCTCCTCGGGAGATCCTCAGCGATCCCTGTCCTGTCCTGTCCCTGTTCCTCGGGAGAGCCTCAGCGATCCCTGTCCTGTCCTGTCCCTGCTCCTCGGGAGAGCCTCAGCGATCCCTGCCCTGTCCTGTCCCTGCTCCTCGGGAGAGCCTCAGCGATCCCTGTCCTGCCCTGTCCCTGCTCCTCGGGAGAGCCTCAGCGATCCCTGTCCTGTCCTGTCCCTGCTCCTCGGGAGAGCCTCAGCGATCCCTGTCCTGTCCTGTCCCTGCTCCTCGGGAGAGCCTCAGCGATCCCTGTCCTGTCCCTGCTCCTCGGGAGAGCCTCAGCGATCCCTGTCCTGTCCCTGCTCCTCGGGAGATCCTCAGCGATCCCTGCCCTGTCCCTGCTCCTCGGGAGAGCCTCAGCAATCCCTGCCCTGTCCTGTCCCTGCTCCTCGGGAGAGCCTCAGCGATCCCTGCCCTGCCCTGTCCTGTCCCTGCTCCTCGGGAGAGCCTCAGCAATCCCTGTCCTGCCCTGTCCCTGCTCCTCGGGAGAACCTCAGCGATCCCTGCCCTGCCCTGTCCTGTCCCTGCTCCTCGGGAGAGCCTCAGCAATCCCTGTCCTGCCCTGTCCCTGCTCCTCGGGAGAACCTCAGCGATCCCTGTCCTGTCCCTGCTCCTCGGGAGAGCCTCAGCAATCCCTGCCCTGTCCCTGCTCCTCGGGAGAGCCTCAGCGATCCCTGTCCTGCCCTGTCCCTGCTCCTCGGGAGAGCCTCAGCGATCCCTGTCCTGCCCTGTCCCTGCTCCTCGGGAGAGCCTCAGCGATCCCTGCCCTGTCCTGTCCCTGCTCCTCGGGAGAGCCTCAGTGATCCCTGTCCTGTCCCTGCTCCTCGGGAGAGCCTCAGCAATCCCTGTCCTGTCCCTGCTCCTCGGGAGAGCCTCAGCGATCCCTGCCCGGCGTTTCCAGCTCTCCTCTCCCCGCTCCTGGCCCGGAGCCTGCTGCAGCTCCTGTTTTTTGAGCACAAAGCTGTGTTTGCAGGTGAAACCCAACCCCGCAGCCTCCCCTCCCTCCTCGGCCAGCCCAGGGCTGGCGCTCGGGGAGCGGATGTGGGAGTTTCCTCCTCCTGCCCTTCAGGTAACTCACCCACCTGCGGAGTTAAACCCAAACCTGTTTTTACAGCAGGGGAAAAAAATAAATAAATAAATAAATAATTTTAAAAAAATAAAAATTGTGCGGAACTGGGCTGGGTTTGCAGGAGCCACTTTGCAGCAAATCCTTCATGGGAAGCTCCCGGTGCCCCCTCCCGGGGGCTGCGCTGGGATGGGGATGGCTGAGCATGGATTAACCCTTCCCTCTCTTCAGCTTTAGGGACCCGCAGCTTTTGGGGTGCACACCGGGAGAGGGGGATGTGCCAGCAGGGTGAAACTCTTCATGGAGAGGGAATTTTTCCGCTTTGTTGCGGGATTGAGCCTCCTAGCCCCACCGAAGGCAGCTTTTAGATGCAAATGCACTTTGCCTCCTGCTTTTTAATGTTTTACTTCTCCTAATTGCCGAGACCGGTTGTAATTTTGGGACGTGGCTGGCTTGTCGAAATCAGCTTCCCCTGGAAAGCGCTTCCCACTGCCGGGGAGATTGGCGATTTCTGATTTCTGCCCTCTCCCTCTTTGGGTTTCTTGTTGGTTTTTTGGTGCCTCAGGTTGAAGGAAGCAAAGGAGCCGCCCTGGCTCACGGAAAGTCCTGAGGCACAGGGGTGCAAAATAACACGCGTTAACCTTTGAGGGCTGTGTTTGATTTTGTTGTGTTTTTAGGCCGACTTTGCTGGGAAACAATCACCATTTGGGGCCAGAAGGCAGCGGCGGCTGCGTCAGCCCCTGGAGCGGCTCCAGGCTGCTCCTGCCCCTCCTGGGTGCCGGCAGGACACGCCACCGCCTCTCCATGGCTCTCCTTGCGGGGATGAGCTTTCCAAAATCCAGCTCTTAACCCTGAGCCTGGATTGCAACACCGCAGCTGCCCCCCAAAGCGGGGAGAGCTTGGTTGGGCCAAGCTGTGGAGATTTTATCGCGGCTGTTGCACAACGAGTTATTCCACGGGGCTTTCCTGGGGAAGCGGGGCTTGGGACGTGCTGTCCATCCATCCTCCAGCTGTGACACCAGCAGGACACCTTAAAGCCTCAAGGAAAGGAGCTGAGGTGTCAGAGGTGTCAAAGCCACCCGATTCCAGCCAGGTGTGAGTGGAGGGACGGAGGGAGAAGAGCAGCTTCTGTTTAAACTCTGGCTGAGCCCCGTTTCAGCTCAGGCCTCTTGGACAGCAGAGAATCCGAGTGTGAACTGCCACACTCGGCCAATCCCGCGCTCCCCTTCTCTCCTTTTCTCCCTGAAACTCTGGCCCCCGAGCATCGGGGAGCTCAGCTTTCATCCCGAGCCCAGCCGGGACTCCGGAGGCTGCGGAGGGAAGCAGAAAACGCCGCTCTCCGAGGAGTCGACGCTTGCAAAACTCAGCGAGGCTTGCGGGGGGTTTGGCTGGGGCTGGGCTCTGGCAGGGAGGCAGGAGCGGTGTGGTCTGTCAGGAAATCCTGCCCGGGAACACTTTGGGTGTCCTGGAGGAGCTCAGGACAGGACGGGCACTGTGGGAAACCAGCGCCATCGGGCCAAGGGCCGCACAGGGAGGGTGGAATAATTCTGGTGATGGAAATCTCCTCGCCTAAGAGGGGTTTGGAGCTCCTGGAAGAGGGGCTGAGGCTCCTCCAGCCCCTTCCCCAACAAACAAACTGTGAGGTGATGGTTTCAGCCCTGAGGATCCCAGCGAGGACCAAGAGGGACAGGCAGAGGTGAAGGGACACCAAGGGACGCGGTTTCTGTCACTCTGCTGCTCTGGGGCAGAGCTGGAGGAGGATCCAGGACTCCGAGGGGTTGTAGGTGCTTGAACTCTGGCTGTGGCACCGATTTCCTCCTCCTCGCAGTTATTGGCTGCTCCATCTGCGCTGACCTTGCTCTTGTTTAACTTGGCTTTGGCCGGGGCTGCCGCCTGCTCCTAGGGATGGATTTTTTACCTTCGTGCCAGTTGCTTTGGGGGAAAGGACACAACTTCCCTGACTTGTTTGGGTTGTGGGTCTCCTAACACCCCGAGAAAAAATATCCCAGAGTGCTCTCACCCCATAAAACACTCGCTGGCAGAGACATTCTGTCTGCTCTCTCCTCATGGCAGCGCTCAGCAAAGGTGCTCAAATGAGCGCTTTTCCTTTTTGCTGGAGGTACCTCCAAGGCATCAAAACCCGGAGTGGTCTGGGGTCCCTTTGGGGCTGCTGGTCCCTGAGGGGTGACATTCCTCCAGCTGAGACAGCAGCTCCCTGTGAGGGATGCAGGGATTGCTTTTCCAGCAAGGAGAAGGTTTGGAAGCGTCCGTGACCCCTGGGCTCTGCTGCGGGGATCCCAAGGGGGCGGCTTTGCTGGCAGCAGAGCTCCAGAGGCATTCCAGCAGCTGGGACCACCAGATCCAGGCTCCCTGTGCTCCCTGAGCCCTTTGGAGCAGTGGGGATGGAGGGAAAGCAGCAGCTGGATCTGCCGGGATGCTGTGGAGGGGCAGGGAGGGCAGAGCTGCCGTGGCCAGGGTGGCTCGGGCACAGGGACAGCTCCGAGGGTCGCTGCTCGCTGCTCCAGCCCCTCTGGAGCCCTGCTGGGAGCCAGGCTCAGCTGCCAGCACCCAACAGCTCCCAGATGAGAGCGGCTCTCTGGGCCGGTGTGGCAGCGAGCGGGGACATCCCGGCTCCCGAGGGAAGGGTGTCCTCAGCATCCTCCTGGTCCCTCTGCGAGTGCCCACCCGGCCCCGCTCGCCGTGTCCCCGCGTGTCCCCAGGTGCCTCCCCGCCACCTCCACCCCTCGGCGGCCGTTTGAACTTGTTTCCTCCGCCGCCAGGAAACATGACTTTTCCCATTGATGGAATTCAGCGGCGACAATGGCGAGTGACACAATTTCCCCCTCCGAGCATGCCATCGCCCCGCGGCCGGGCCGGGGAGCCCTTCGGGGACCATCTGCATGACAATGCGGCGGGCTGTGCTACCATTAGCTGCCCTTTTGCTATTAGTACCTAATGAAAATGTAACCATATTTAACCCCCCACAGTCCGAGATTAGCGAGAAAGGGGCCTAAGTGGATTTAATTCTTTTGTATGGCGAGCATCAAACTCTCCATTTTGATTGCCCTGTCCCCTCTTCCCCTCTCCAGCGGGAGAGGGAGGCAGGAAAGCTGGGGAAGGCTAACTCTATCCTCTCAGCTGTCCCCGGCACAATGGGCAAAGTATCTTTTGTGGCATTAACGGCTTTGGCTGGGGGCTGGGGGGAGCCGGCCGGGAGAACAATGTGTGAGAAGCTGAGCCTGTGGGTTTCCCACACGGCCCAATATGTGTCCCCACACCCCCCTCTGGGACAGGCAGACCTGCAGCAGCCCTGCCCACAGCTGATCCCGGCTTGATTGGCTTTTTTTTCCTTTTTTTTTTTTTTTTTTTTTTTTTTTTTCCTCTCTCTCTCTCTCTCTATTTTTTTTTTTTTTTTTCTCTTTCTTTCCTCCTTCCTTCCCCCTCTCATTGTGCTCTTGAGAGATGAAAATCCTTTCCTGGCGTGAAAGGAGAGGCGTGCCTTAAATCCCCTCCCTCGGCCGGGCCGGGCATGTCATATGACGGCCAAATCCCCGGGATTAGTGTGTGTGTGTCTGCTGCGTGTCCCGCGGGGGCTGCGGGCGGGGGGATCCCGATATCTATATTCCTGCCCTTCCCCCGCCTCTCCAGAGGGATTTCTCCCGGGATATTTATTCATTGCACCTGCTGGCTGCCGGCCTCCCGCTGCCGGCCTGGAGATGCAACCTTGGGGCAAGGGCAGAACAGAAAATTCCCCATTTTTTATCCAATCCCCCCCAACCCCGTCTCGCCGGTGTTTTCCCAAATCCCAAGCGAGGTGGGGGAAAGGAGCCGTGGTTTTGGCTCTGGAGGGATCCCAGGAAGGGAGATTGAGGCTTTCTAAGGAAGTTGTGGCTGGGGTTTGGGATGAGGGCACAGGTGTGGGGTTTGGGATGCTCCCCCAGTGAGGACAAGCCCAGCCCCGTGTTTGTCACGGTGGGAACGGCGGTGTTGAGGATTTGAGGGTCACCTCCTCCTCCTCCTCCTCCTCCTCCTCCTCCTCCTCCTCCTCCTCCTCCTCCTCCTTTCCGCCTGGGAAGAGCCGAGGATGGGAGCTCTCAATCGGCACAGCCATCACCAGGGAATTCCTGCCTCTGGGGGTTCTAATGTCCCAAATTCACCACCGGCTGCCTTCCCCCGAAGGTTTTCTGCCTCGTGCCGCGTCGTTTTCGTGCTGGGATTGCTGATTTTTCCAAGGAAAGGGTTTTTACAGCCCCCAGCAGCCAAACCAGCATCTCCCTCCTGCTCGGAGCCTGAGAACCTGAGGGAGGGATAAACCCAGAGATGAGTTTAGCGCTGGGATCTGGTTCTGGTTTCTTGCTTAGCAGGAACAAACCCCTCCGTGGGGCCAGGACAGGGATGAGGGTGCTGGTGATGCTCGGGCTCAGTGTGGGGGAATCCAGAGCCCCCCAAAAAAGAAGGGGCAGCTGTTCCCCAGGCCCAGGCATGAGGGAGGTGAGCCAGCCTCACTGCAGCTGAGGTTTGCTCTCCGTGTGGGTGAGTTTGAGGTGTGGAGAGCCCCTCAGTTCCACAGGGAAATCCATCTCTGCCCAGCAGGGCCGTGCCCACCTCGTCCCCGAGGGTGGCTGCTCATCCCTGGGTGGGCTCAGGGCAGGGCTGTGGGGACAAGAGGCCGCAGTGGCCACCAGTGCCATGGTTGGTGGCCCAGGAGAGGTCAGTGGGATGCTGTTGTGGCCACCAGCCCGTGGGGAAGGTGCCCCAGCCCCCTGCAGGGAAGATGCCAGCAGGATGCAGTGCCTGGCATTGTCTCCTCCATCCCCAAAGGGACACCTGGAACAGGGCTGGTGCCTCCTGGGGCAGGAGAGGTCCCCCCGAGGAGGTGTCCCATTGAGATGGCTTCAAAAATGTCCCAAATGAGGGGGGAGCCAGGCCTGGGCAGCAGGAGCTGTGTCCTGAGGGATGTGGAAGGGATGGGGATGAGAAGCCAGGCTCTGGAACCACAGGAATCATTCCCTGTGGGATGTGGAAGGGATGGGGATGGAGATTCGGGCTCTGGAACCACAGGAATCATTCCCTGCGGGATGTGGAAGGGATGGGGATGGAGATTCGGGCTCTGGAGCAGCAGGAGCTGTGCCACCGGCTGTGCTCTCCTGCGGGATGTGGAGGGGATGAGGATGGAGATTCGGGCTCTGGAGCAGCAGGAGCTGTGCCACCGGCTGTGCTCTCCAGCGGGATGTGGAGGGGATGGGGATGGAGATTCGGGCTCTGGAGCAGCAGGAGCTGTGCCACCGGCTGTGCTCTCCTGCGGGATGTGGAGCTGAAGTGCCGCAGGCTCGGGCGGGAGGAGAAGCGTGCGAGGGGGTGGGGAGGGCGGCGGGGGGGACGGAGGGGCTGCCGCTTGTGTGAATGTGCCCCCGCTCATTGTTCCGCGGCTTTATTCGGTGGCCTCGATGGGACGGATTTAGAAATCCTAATCAGGGAGCAGTCTCTGCGCCTCCCGAGTGTGACACAACTTGAGCTGCTCCGGGGCGCCTTTGTTCCCTAATGACAGCTGACTTCATGCAGCAGTGGGAACAGTTTGAGCATAACTCCGCACCGCCGGGCTGGCAGCTGCAGCCTTAACTCCTTCTTGCCCACCTGCACGGTCCAGGGCCGCGGGGCCAGCGGGGCCCGGCAGGAGCCCGGGCAGGGATGCTCTGGCACCGCTCCCGGGGGCACCGAGAACGGGAAGGTGGTGGGGACGGCTCTGTCCGCTGGCAGCAAAGTTCCGCTGGCAGCTGCTCTCTGCCCGTTTTTAGACTCGTTAAAGTTAGGGGGGAAAAAATAAAATCTCCCGGTTCATCCAGTCCAACTTTGACCGAATCCCGCCGTGCCCGGTAAAGCAGGGGAGCGAGGGAGGCGCCGCTGGTATCCCTCGGGAAGCAGCTGGGATTATCCCGGCCTTTGGCGATGTTCGTGGCTGCAGTGCAGGAGGGAGGCCGAGGTTTGGCCGCTGCCCCAGCCCGGAGCGCCGGAGGACGCCCGCAGCCCCGGCTGGAGGCTCAGCGCTCTCACGGCGGCTCCGGGGCATTGACATCACCCGCATTGAAAGTAAAAGGCATTGAGTCATTCCAAGATGTTCCCGGAAGAGCCTCCCGGCCCTGCCAGCACCGAGCTCGGCAGCCAGCGTCATCCTCCCTCCGCTGGCCTCCGTTCCTCCCCCGCCAAAGCCGGGCTTGTGCTCCGCGTCCTGCCCCGAGCCGCGCCGGGAGCCCCGGGCTGCGCTCGGGATGGGGCTCGCAATGGTTAAACCCTTCCTTTCCCCTTTCTGTTTGTTGTCAAACCGCTGCCGTGACCTGGGAAAATACTTGTGGAAAATTACCCCTATTAGCGGGGGGGCGGCCGGGGCGAGGCAGAGCTGGCCGGGCCGGACGGGCCGCGCTCCCGGGGCGCTCCCCGGGGCTGGGGCAGCTCTGCCCGCTCACCCCCGGCCGCTCCCACGGGCACAGGGGCCCGGCACGGCTTTCCCAGCACCTGTGTCCCCTCTGCCATCCCGGATCGCGGCCGCCCATGCTTGGCCAGGGTCTCCCTGGCGACGGGGCCACGGGATGCTGTGCAGTCCATTTGTCACCAATTGTCACTGTTTTGTTCTGCCTTGTATGCGCACTCGATTGTGTCACGGGGGAGGTGAGGAGGAGCAATCAGGCCTTGTCTAATGGGCTGCGGGCTCCTGCTGGGGGGAAAAGCTCTGCCTCTGCCCAGGGAAGGGGGAAAAGGCTGGAGCTGAACCTGCCACAGCATCCCAGGATCCCGGAGGGATGGATCCGGGAGGGATGGATCATGGAGGGATGGATCATGGAGGGATGGATCCCAGAGGGATGGATTCTTCGGGGAATCAGGGCCACACCAGGCAGGCAAAGCCAGGGTTAGGCAGGAATTTGGGTCAGTTGGGCTCTTCAGGGCGGCTGTATCCCAGGAAAAGGGGGAGTGAAGGGAATGTCGGTGCTCCCACTCCTTGGCCCCCATCCTCTCTCTCCCACGGTGGCATTTGCCCCCTGCCACCCTCGTCCCTGGCCGTGGCACGGACTCTGTTCCCCCGCAGCCTGAGGAGGGTGGATTTCCTGCAGGAGAGGAGGATCCTGACCCCAGGGAACGCTGGATTAACACCTCCTTCCTGGCCAGCTCCTGAGCAGCCCTGCTCCCTCCGGAGCGCTGCTGAAAGGGATTCCATGCACTGTGGATTTTGGTAGAACTCTGTCAGCATCTGTGGGGTTTTGGCTGGAGATCTGTCAGCTTTTGGAACCTCACACTAAACTATATATATATATATATATATTTATATATTTATTTTTTCCCCAGTGCCACGATTCACGTCTCCCTCCTTCACCAGCCCTTTTTTTATTTTTCCTTTACTCTTCCAGCTCCAGGAGCCACCAGGGCTAATGTGGAGCTCTGGCCAAGCCCAAGGCTCAGCACCCACACTCAGGTTTTGCTGTAAACCCTCAGCCCAGCCCAGGCTGGCCAAGACATTTACGGGAATGCAGGGAAGGAGGTGGGGAGAGCTGGAGCGCTCAGCCCCAAAGCTGGCAGGCTGAGGCGGCTCCGCTTTGGCTCCCAGAGCTGAAACCCCACGGAGGGAAGGGGGATGAGGGTGTCCCTGGCAAGGCAGGCAGGATCCACAGAGCTTTTCCAGCACGTGGGATTTGGCAGGTTCCTTTCCTTATTCCCTCCTGGCCATCAATCCTGGTCTCCAAACGTGATCCTGCTCCTTTGGGGTGCGGGATGGGGGAGCCTCGGGGTGGCTGTGCCGTGGCACCACCCTGAGGTTGGGATTTGGGGGGTTTTGGGTGCTGTGCCTGTTGCCCACCCAGATTTTCCCGTCTCTGAGCCTGGCAGGAAGCTGGATGGAGGCTGGATCCAGCTGAAACGGGGCCAGGAGAGCAGGTTCTGGCCTGGAAAATTGGTGTTGAGGGAGAAGATAAAGCAGGGAAGAGCGGGAGGGCGAGGTGAAGGATTGGGGGAGCTTCGGGAGCTTCTCAGTGATGCCTCCAACCTCAGCAGCTGCCAGCACCAGGCAGGGTTTTGGGAGAGCCCCACGGGGCAGCTCCTCATTCCCAGAGATCCCTGATGGGATCCCAGGAAGATCCCAAATTTCCAGGAGCTTCTCTAGAAAAGGAGAATTTTCTCTGTCACGTTGTAACTGCTCAACACAGCAGGGAGAACAAGGGAAGGACTGGAAGCAGGCAAGGAGGACCCCAAACAAAGCTGCATTTCCCCAGTCTTGGGTTTTTTTTTTTTCCCCTTAAAAGAACGAGATGAAATTGCTCCTGAGCCATGCTGGGAGCAGAATTTAATTCTCCCAGGGAGCTGCTCCCTTCTCCCTCCTGGATGTGACGGAAGGAGGAGCACGTAACCCCGGCCTGGGGGGAATAACCCCGGCCTGGGGTGGGTTTTATCTCCCTTCCCAGCGAGGTGTGGGGCAGCACAAAGCCAGGCTCCAGCCAGCTCCTATCGCAGCCATCGCTGAACAGAAAATCCAGCTGGAAGGTGTCACCTGCCACAGAGAGCTCCAGGGTGCCTGAAAGGAAACCAGATCACCCAGTTCAGCCTCGTATTAATCCCTCCTCCGGGGTGTCCTCCACTTCCCCAGCTTGGAAGGACCTTCTCCTTCCTCTGGCACTGCAGTGGAACTTGGGATTGGGTATTTTTTGGGGAAGTTTTGGGTTGGAGGCACATCCACCGTGTGTATTTGGGCCTCAGGGGCTGGCTCTGTGCCCAGGGATGGTTTTGGGGTGTTTGGGGCTGGTTGTGGGGTCTCGGTGTCAAGGTGAAAGAGGGGCTGCAGCAGTTGGGGGAGAGAAAATGGAATTTTAACCATGATTGAGGGAGGAAATGGGGTTTGTATGGGCAGGGTGCTGATGCTGAGCAGGGCCAGCCTGGCAGCCCAAATTCCAGCAGGCAGCTCTCCCTCCTCATCCCCGTTTTCCACCAGCTGCTTTTCCTGAGCCAAGCTATTCCCACCCCACTGCTGCCAACCCCGGAGCGGCTGCCCGGGCTCCTCACGGCTTTCCAGGATCCCAAAATCCCTGGGATCTCCCTGTCCCTGTTCCTCCATCCCTCTGTGCTCCCTGCTGCTTTCCATGATCCCGAAATCCCTGGGATCTCCCTGTCCCTCTTCCTCCATCCCTTTGTGCTCCCTGCTGCTTTCCGTGATCCCAAAATCCCTGGGATCTCCCTGTCCCTCTTCCTCCATCCCTCTGTGCTCCCTGTTTTTGCCAAAGCCTCTCCAATCCCTGCCCGGGCGGATCCTCGCCCGCCCGAGAGAGGAAGGGAAGCGCCGGGGATGATGCAAATGGGTTTTGTCAAAATATTTTTGGAGGGAATAAAAATAGCTCCGGGTTCCAAATCTATTTCTGTTCCTGGGAAGGAGAGGGCTTGTCCGGGCTGTTTGCTCCAGGTGCTGCCGGAGCAGGGCTGGGAGCGGGAAGGGCTGGGTTTGGATGGGAATCCGCTGGTTTCCCACAGCGCTGGAGGATGAGGTTGGTGTCTCTCTGCTTTCCTGGCTCCTGGATGCTCCTGTCCAGCCTCATTCCTCCATCCCAGCCTGCAAAACTCGGCCTGGCTCCCATTCAGATCCGCTCCCGGCGGGATAATGGGAACACATCCATCCCTGCAGCCAGAGGGGAATTCCTGCATCCGGGATATCCCAGCCCGGGCCGGGGATGCCCTTCCTGCTCCAGCCTGGAGCCTGCGGGGGGCCTCCCTGGAGAAGCCCTGGAGCTGTTGATAAAAAGGATTTTAGTGGGGAATTTTGAACCGTTTTTCGTTGGGTTTTCCCAATATTTTGTCGGCTCTGTTTTCCCAGGACAGGCACTGGGATATTGTCCCTGGGGGATGTCAGGAGCATTCCTGGCTCCACCTTTGTGACCACACCTGTCCATGCCGAGGTCCAGCCAAATTCCATCAGTGCTGTCTGCATCCCAGCTTTCCCTTTCCCAGCTGTTTCCCACTTGTTTTCATCCTGCCTGGGAATTTTGCTGTGCATCCATCGCGGGCTCTCAGCAGGGACTGATCCAGGCGGAGCTGAAGCTCTGGGATGGAATCTCCAGCTCTGGGATGGAATTCTCAGCTCTGGGATGGAATCCCCAGCTCTGGGATGGAATTCTCAGCTCTGGGATGGAATCCCCAGCTCTGGGATGGAATTCCCAGCTCTGGGATGGAATCCCCAGCTCTGGGATGGAATTCCCAGCTCTGGGATGGAATTCTCAGCTCTGGGATGGAATCTCCAGCTCTGGGATGGAATTCCCAGCTCTGGGATGGAATTCCCAGCTCTGGGATGGAATCTCCAGCTCTGGAATGGAATTCCCAGCTCTGGGATGGAATTCCCAGCTCTGGGATGGAATTCCCAGCTCTGTGCTGTCTTGGATGGAGGCTGGAATGTTCCTTTGGGAGAGCTGCACATGGAGCTCCCTGGAGAAACGTTGGACAATGGCTTGGCCAGAGGTTTTATTCCTCAAACGCGTTATCCTGAGTTTTGTTGAACCTTGGGATGGGTTTAGCCAAGGGGAAGGAGAATCTTTGAGTTTGGGGAGCTCACAGCAGATTGTGCTGCAATTCCAGGGACCAGTAATTCCATGGGGGGCTCCAGGGGCAGAGGGAGGTGATGATTTTAAATTGACCCGCTTGGGAATTCTGCAACCAAGGCTTCACCCTTTCTCTCCCAAAACCTTAACGAATTCCTCTTCCCGGAAAATAGTTTGGCTTTGAATTTTAGGATCTTCTCCACCTCTAAAACGGTTTTTCCTCCATCTTTCCCCCCTTCCTTGCATTTTCCCTTTTCTTCATTCCTTTTGTATTTTCCTTCTCTTGTCTGAATGAAGTGAAAAACGGGAAAAACAATTCCAAGCAGAAATCGAGAACCTGGAAAAGTCAGGACGTTTTCATTTGGTTCCTTATTGACAATGAGAACAATTCCTTTGTTTGAGGGGCTCGATTCCCATCCAGAACCACCCTGAGCTGCTGGAGACACCCTGGGATTGGGTGGAGACTGCTCCAGCCTTGTCCAGGCGCAGCCAGAGCGGAGCAGGGATGGGAAATGGAGAAGGGAAAGCTTTCCTTGCTCTTTTTTCCGCGGTGTTTTCCTGCCTGGCGCCCTGGACGAGCAGAGGAGCTGTTGGCCCATCTGTTTCCAGCACCATTAAAGGCCTCCGACTGCATGTGGCCCTCAGAAATAAAATAAAAATAAGACCCTTTGGTCTGAAAATGTCAAAGGCTCTTTGATCCTGGCCGCCCCCCAGCTGGGCCCACATCCTCCCAACCCCAAGCAGGAGCTGTGGGTTCCCACCAGAGCAAAGGCCTCTCCCCCCTTCCCGCCCCATTTTTTTGGGAAAAGAAGGAAGTTGAGTGTTCGGGGTTGGTGACCTCTGAGCGCCGCTCCCCTGGAATTCTCCTCCGTCCCCTGGCTGAGGCTCAGGAGGGAAGAGGTTAAAGCTGCTGGAGGAGGGCTGGGGAGGCTCTGCCAGGCTTTGGGGGCAGAGCTGGGGAGGGCTGGGCCAGCAGGATGCAATTAATGAATTAATGAGCGCCGAGATTGCTCCAAGATGCTCTGGATGCTCCTCCTGGGAGCCCTGGAGCTCCATCCCGCTGATCCTGATCCCATCCTGATTCTGATCCTGATCCTGATCCTGATCCTGATCCCACCCTGATCCTGATCCTGATCCTGATCCTGATCCTGATCCTGATCCTGATTCTCATCCTGATCCTCATCCTGATCCTGATCCTGATCCTGATCCTGATCCTGATCCCACCCTGATCCTAATCCTGATCCTGATCCCATCCTGATCCTGATCCTGATCCTGATCCTGATCCCATCCTGATCCTGATCCTGATCCCATCCGGATTCTGATCCTGATCCTGATCCTGATCCTAATCCTGACCCTGATCCTGATCCTGATCCCATCCTGATCCTGATCCTGATCCTGATCCTGATCCTGATCCCATCCCGATCCTGATCCTGATCCTGATCCTGATCCTGATCCCATCCCGATCCTGATCCTGATCCTGATCCTGATCCCATCCTGATCCTGTCCTGATCCTGATCCTGATCCCATCCTGATCCTGATCCTGATCCTGATCCTGATCCTGATCCTGATCCCATCCTGATCCCATCCTGATCCCATCCCAAAATTCCAGCAGGGGCTGGGGGCACTCACCTGTCCCAGGTTTGGCCCTGGAGGAGGGAAGGGCTCGGGGGTGACTCCATGGCAGCACTGTGGGAGGGTGTGTGGGGTGACTCCGACCCACAGAGGGTTTGGGGCTCTCCCCAAATCCAGGACAGGAAGATTTGGGGGCTCAGGAGCTCCCCAGTCCCTGGTTTGGTGTGACAGCGCTGGCATCGCGGTGCTCCAGCACAGGGGAGGAGTTTTTGTGTGTGAAACTGCAAATCCAGAGCCCCATTCCTGATTGTCCTCATTGTTAGTTAGGACGAGCCTATCCTCAAACACAAAATAAAGCTGTTAAAATGAAGATATTCCCCCAGATATCTGAAGCAGGGAACATTTCAAGGCTTTGTGACAAGCTTTTCCCATCCCTTCCCACCCCTTGTGTGCAGTTCCTGGCGGCTGGGTCCCATCCAGGTCTCCGGGGGCTCAGGGCAGGGTTTGGTGGGGTCCCAGCCCTTCCCAGGCTGTTGGCTCCTCACCCACCCCTCGGCTGGGCCCTTCCCACACGGCTGGAGGTGTCAGGGCAGCCCCTCCTCTGGGATGCTCCTTTTGATTGCAAACAGAACTTTTTGGGAAGCGCTCCCTCCTCCTCCGGCCGCTCGGAAATTCAGCTCTGGCCCAGCCCTGGCCACCCATTGTGTCACCTTTCCTCTCCTCCTCCTCCTCTCCCCATTCCTGCTGGATTCCTCTCCCTCCCGTGGGGCTGCTCCAGTCCCCTGCTGCTGCGGGTGACACAGAAATAAGTGGAAAAACCACTTGGTTTCCCTGGAGATGTGCTCAGGGTAGGGCATTATTATATTTTTTTTTTGGCTAACCAGGCCTCCCCAGCAGCTGTTGAGCAATCCCTGGTCCTCCCAAAACAAACAGGGAGCAGCTCTGGTGGCCAAATGTTGCAGGCTGGCTGGGACGAGTGTCAGCACAGCGCCGTGGGGCTGCTGAGCTCAACAGCTGCACTTCCACATCCTCCTCCTCCTCCTCCTCCTCCTCCTCCTGCTGGGGACACCGGCAGCTCAGCAGGGACAGGCAGCTCCAGGCTGGAATCCCAAAGGATGAAGTTTGAGGATAAAGATGTTGGATTTGCCACGATGTTCTTTGCTGTTAAAGATTTTGGGGGTTGATCCCGTGAGCAGAGGCTGATTTTTGTTCCCAGCTCCCCCAAAACGCTTCCCAGGTGGGAATGACCCCGAAACTGGATTTTTTTTTAGCTATGAAACCACAGCCCTGCCTCTGGTCCCTTCCCAGGCTCTGGACGGGATCCTGGGGGAACACCTGACACCTGGGCCGGGCTGGAAATCCTTTCCCAGGACAGCTGAGCTCCATGGAAATGGAGCATGGAAACGTCCTCAGCCCTCCTCCGCGATTATTCCCAGGATTGTGGTTATTTCCTGGCGCTTCCTCAGCCTGGGAAGGAGCAGGGCTGGGCTCTGCTGTCCCTTGGAGCCCGCTGTGCTCCCCCAGCCCGGGGGATGAGCGGGATCTGCGGGGCAGAGAAAACCGGCTGATAAAAGTTGAACTTTTTGCTGCTGGGAGCCTTTTCCAGAGGTGAAAACAGCTGGATTGAGGTGTTTGCAAGCAGCTCGTGCTCTTCGGGGACACAAACACCAAAAAATAAATGGAATAAATGGAAAACCCCACAGGAGCCGGGCCAGGACAAGGGGCTGGAGCTCCTTAACCCTTTCAGAGCCGCTGTTCCCTGCCCAGGGGAGGTGTGGGATGGTGGCTGGAGCTGCTGCAGGTGCAGAGCTTTAAGGAGAATATCACACCAGCACTTTATTCGGGGGTTGTGCTCTTAATCCCAGTATTTTGTGGGTTTTCTCCATCATTTTAAAGCTTCTCCGTGGGTTTGTAAAAGTCCAGGTGTGGGATCATGGCTGGAGCTGCGGCAGGTGCAGAGCTCTAAGGAGAAAATCAAGCAATTTATTCAGGATTACGCTATTAATCCTAATATTTAATTTTTTTTTCTTCTTTTAAACTCATTTTGGCTGCTTCTGGAGTTCCTAAAAATCCAGATTCGTGCTGTGGTCACCCAAATCTGGGCCAACATGAGGAGAAGTCCCTGAGCCCCACAATTTTTTAGGCTGGAACAGGGTTTTTTTTTTTTTTGAAGCTCAACGTGAGGCTTGCATAAAGCTCTTAAAATTAGTGCTGCCTTTCAAGCCCAAGGGCCGGAATAAGGTTTACAAGCCATAAAAGCCTCTTATCAAAGTTGATTTCCTCCAACGCACCTTTCATCTTTTATAGTATTTGCTTTTCAAATCCTTGAACTTAAAAGGATTAAACAGGTTAAAAGGAAAAAAAAAAAAAAAAAAAAGAAAGGAAAAAAAAAAAGGGAGGGGGAAGAGAAAAACAAATAGGAGGGAAGATGGATTGGGTCTGGATTAGGGGAGGCCCGGATGAAATATGAATTAGGAGAAAGTCTAAACAAAGAGTTGTCATTTTTCTTTGCTGCTGAACATTAACGTGCGCTGCAGGCCCAGCTTTAGGGAATATTTAATTTCTCCGGGTTATTTTTTCACTCTGCAGAGGGAGTGGAGCAGGGAGCAGCTGAGCAGGGGCAGGTTGGGAATTTGTGTTGCTGCTTTCAGTCCCCTGAGTGATCCGCCCCAAAAGCTTTTGGGGTTTTATTTTTGCCCCGCTGCAAAATCCCAGGTGAGAAACCTTCGGAAAGGAGAACAATTTGCCCAACAAAAAAATAAAAAATCTCCTAAAATTCCAGGATTTGTGAGAGGGATCAGTGATCTGCTCTCCTCTCAGAGAGCTGGAAAAGCCTCTTGGAGGGCTGGGGGACTTTTCCAGGATTTCCCTGGGCAGGGAGGGGCAGGAACCTGGGGTGGTTCTGGCTGTTCCCTCCCTGCAGTGCCCAGGTGTCACCCAAACCTGGCATCTGAACATGTCACCTGAACCTGTCACCCCAACCTGTCACCCAAATCTGTCACCCAAATCTGTCACCTGAACCTGTCACCTGAACCTGTCACCTGAACCTGTCACCCAAACCTGACACTTGAACCCAAACCTGTCACCCAAACCCAAACCTGACATCCGAACCTGTCACCCAAACCTGACATCTGAACATGTCACCTGAACCTGTCACCTGAACCTGTCACCTGAACCTGTCACCCAAACCTGTCACCCAAACCTGTCACCCAAACCTGTCACCCAAACCTGTCACCTGAACCTGTCACCCAAATCTGTCACCTGAACCTGTCACCTGAACCTGTCACCCAAACCTGACACTTGAACCCAAACCTGTCACCCAAACCTGTCACCTGAACCTGGCACCTGAACCTGTCACCCAAATCTGTCACCCGAACCCAAACCTGTCACCTGAACCCAAACCTGTCACCCGAACCTGTCACCCCAACCTGTCACCCGAACCTGTGTCCAGGGGTTCCTGGACAATCCACTGGAGAGTTTTCCTGTGTTTTTCCCGATTTTCCTGCTGGCCAGTCCAGGGGTTCCCTGTGTGGAGCAGGGCTGGACAGGGCTGTGCCACTTCCCAAGCAGATCCAGCCGATTGTTTTGGGGTGTCCCATGCGGGACAAGGAGTTTTCCTTCTGCTGCTTGGGCTGCTCCCAGTGTCCCCCCGGATCCATCATTCCGGGGGGCTGGGACAGGTTCAGGGGTGTTCGTGGCTCCTTCGCTTCCCGGTTTTCCTCAATCCCCCCGTTAATGAGGGGAATCCTTAATGAACTGCTGAGGGGCAGCGCGGCCGGGCCGCGTTTTTGGCTGAAATCCCTGATTTTGGGAGGGATGTAGCTCCGCAGGGATGGGCCAGAGACAGATGGGGGGGTGTTGGGATCCTCCAGGAATTTGGGGAGGCGCCGGTGGGCGCGCCCCTCTCCTCCCCACCTCTCACTCCTGCTGCTCCGGCGCATTTTAAATTCGAGGGAGAATTCCCAGCCCGAAAGCAAAGGGCAGAGTTGGGAGGGCAAGGGTTAAACCCAGAGTTCCTCAGGAATATCCCAAATTCCTCCCCTGTGACTCAGCCGGCTGCAGTGGGATCCTGAGCCCCAGATGCCATCCCTGTGACTCCCTGTGGGATCCTGAGTCATTCCTGTGGCCTGGAAGGGGCTGGAATTGCCGGGGAAGCTCTGGGATGCTCAGGTGGAGCCTCAGGAATTCTCCCGTGACAGGAATGCAGGATATTCCCACCCCTGCCCTCCACCGAGCAGGAATCGGTGCGAGGGAGGATCAGAAATGGCAAAGATCGTGGCCAGGAGTGGCTCCGAGCCACCCCCGGTTTCCCACTGGCTCCCTCTGAAATTCCCGTCTCAAAGGAGTTCTTGTTCCCGGAACAGAAGATGTTGGCAGAGCACCTCAGGGAGCTGAAAAGACTCTGGAATGTGGGTGCCAAACCCACGTCAGCTGCTGGAGGAGCTGGGATTCGGGGAGGGAAGCGCTGGTTTGAGGGTCAGACCCAGCAGGTGTGACCATCCTGACCTTCCCAGCAGCATCCTGAGCTTCCCGCTGGGGAATTCAATCTCCAGGAGAGCTCTGGCCCTGCTGCTCCTCCGACTTTTGGTGCCTCTTGCTGGGAGCTGTTGATTCCATCCCAAGGAAAAAGCTGGAAATCCCATCTGGGATCCCCCCAGCCCTGTTTAGGGCTTGCTGAAGGTCTCCCAGACAGATTTCTGATGGATATTTCAGCTCTGGAGGCAGGATTTGGGGTTGATTTGTTCTGCTTGATGAGTCTGGGGAGCCCCTCTGGCTTTGGATCTGTCTGGGATCCCTTTCCAGCCAGGAATGGAGCAGGTGTGGGGTGGGTTTTGTGGAGAACATTTTGGGGCTGATAAAAGATTTTGGGGTTAATAAAAGCTTTCAAATCTTCCTCTCATTGAGCAAAATCCTCTGACTGGAGGCTCTGGAGCTCTTGGCAGAAGTGAGGCTGCAAATCCCACTGCCAGAGAACGGGACTTTGCCCCTTGGGAAGGTAAATCCCTTCTGGAAACGGGGCTTGGGAATTTCTTAGAGCCATAAATCCAGCTTTATTCTCCCATTCCGAGCTGATCTTTTGCTCTGTCCCGTGGTGAATGTGCTGCTCTCAGTGGGATCGGGGAATCTGGGAGTTTTCCCCTGCCTCTGCTGGAATGATTTGAAAATCAGCTCCTGTTTTAGAGCTTTTCTTGGGCAAATGGATCTCAGTCCTTGTGCCTTGTACACGAACCTGCTCCCATCTCCTGCCCAAGGAGCAGGGGAAAAGCAGCTGGGAAGGGGAAAATTCCAGGCGAGGGGCTCAGATCCAGCTCAGCTCCTCCTGGGAGCCGTCCTGGGCCGGCTCTCCCACCTTTCCCCGAGCACCACCAGCAGTGTCCACCCTGAGCCAGCAGAAACCCCTCGAAGGTGCTGATTTGGGAGCAGGAAAAGCTTTTGGAGCCGTCCTGGCTGCTGTGAGGCCTCAGGGAGAGCAGTGAGGACAGAACCCACCTGGGCTCAGCGCTCCTGTCCCCTCTGTGCCCTGGGAAATCATCCCGAGCCTGCCTGGGCTGGGGCTTGGGTTTATTTTATTGAGTTAAAAAGTTTTCCAAGGAATGAATCCTTCCCTGGCACAGGTTTTTCCATGGCTGCCCCATCCCTGGAAGTGTCCAAACCACCTGGGGTGGGAGGCGTGGGGTGGGGACAGGGATGAGCTCTGAGCTCCTTCCCAACCCAAACCCACTCCACGATTCTATTCCACCAAAAAAAAAAATAAAATAGACGGAGCCCACGGGCGGAGAGGCTGGGAGAAGCCCAGTAGCCATTAATTAATTAATTAAAATCTCCAAGCCGCGCTGAGCCCGGTTCTCCTCGGCTAAAAAAAATACAAAAAACACCACAAAAACAACAAAAAAAAAAACCCAAAAAACCAGTGTGAGAAACTTGCTCGCGGCGTTCCTGCGTCGTCCGGGCTGAAGTGTTGTCATCCGAGGCTGCTCTGCATGACAATGGCCGCCGCTCTAATTATGCACAAGGATGCTAATGGGCTGCATCTCCATGGGAAAAGTCTCTGTTTGGCCTGGGGAGGGGGGGCAGAGGGAGAAAGAAAATCCACCCAAACAAAATAAACCATGACAGTTTGGGCAGGGGGCGAGCAGAGGGGCGGGGGGCGGCAGAGGGGCTCGGGAAGGACAGGATGGAGCTGATAAGGTTTGGGGTTTTATTTTGGGGAGGGGGAGGTCGTTTCGCAGTGTCTGTGCTGCCTGGAGGGGTGAGGTGACCAAAATCGGCTCTTCAGGGCTGATACCTGCAAGAAAAACCGGTGCGGAATGGGCTCGGTGATCTGCAGGTGTCGAAGGAATTGTGCGGTGCAGCAGGAGCTGACACTGGGGGAAACTGAGGCACGGAGGAGCTCAGCTTTGCCCGGATGCCGGAGGTGGGCACGGGAAGGGATCCAGGCTGGCTTTTCCCGAATTCCCAGTGCCTCCATCATTCCACTGTGTTCCTTTAGTACCGCAGCGCTGCTCCAAGGAGCGATCCCTGTTTGATCACCCAAAAAAGGGCAGCTGGGAATGAAGGGATTTGCCCGCTGCATCCACAGGCTGCTCCTCCCGAGGGTTTCCGGATTCTTTTCCGGGATTCCCCCTCGGCTTTCCCTTCCCGTGTTGGCCATTTCACAAAGATTGGGATAAAGGAGGGGGAGGCAGCATCCTCCACTGTGTCCCCACAAGTCTCCCGAATTCGTTTTTTTCCCGTTTTGAAAGCTCGAGGTGGATCTGGAACTGGGAATGTTTGGCGCTGGTTCCCTGGAGCTGGCCGAGCTCAGATTCCCAGCACCACAGAGATGTCAAAACCCATCCCAGGAGGGGAGATTTTACCGAACCCCGCGTTTTAATCCCCGTTTGACCAAAGCCTTTGGCACCTTCAGGGAAGCGGATAAAATTCCAGGAGCTCTCCGAGGGGCCGGGACGGTGCCCGATGCTCCCGACACCTGCCGGGGTGTGATGAGCGCTCCCTGGAATGCTCTTGGATGGAAGAGAGGAGCGTTCACGGGCCAGGAACAGCTCTGAGGAGCCCTGTCCCTCTCGGCCGTGCTGATGTCACCTGGCTTTGGTGACACTGGAACGACCCTTTCGAGCAGGATGGGTTTTAACATCCTGCTGCCACCAGGGAAAGCACCTTGGGATGATTTTCCCCACATTTTTCCATGGGCAGAGTCCTGGGAGTCTTCCTATGGGCCAGGCTGTCAGGGAAGGATTCCTTGGGGGTTTTTTGAGGAGCTCAGCCTGGAGAAAAAGAGGCTCGGGGGGGTCCTTGTGGCTTTCCAAAAATCCCTGACAGGAGGGAACAGCCGGGGGAGGTCAGGAGCTGCTCCCAGGGAATGCCAGGACAGAAGGAAAAGGTCTCGAGCTCCACCAGATGAGGTCCAGGTTGGACATCAGGAGGAATTTTTACAAGGAAAGGGTGGTCAGACCTTGGAACTGCCCAGGGAGGCGGCTCCAAATCACTGAGGGTTGGAGGAAGAGGAGGATGGAAATCCGAACCTGCTTTGTTCCAAATCACTGGAGTTTGGAGGAAGAGGAGGATGAAAATCTGAGCCTGGTTTACTCCAAATCCTTGGAGTTTGGGGTGGAAAAGGAGGATGAAAATCTGAACCTGCTTTGCTCCAAATCATTGGAGTTTGGGATGGAAAAGGAGGATGGAAATCTGAGCCTGGTTTGCTCCAAATCACTGAAGTTTGGAGGAAGAGGAGGATGAAAATCTGAACCTGCTTTGCTCCAAACCCTCGGAATTTAAGGGTGGGAGAGGAGGACACAAACACCCAAGGCGCACAAATAATCACGGGCGAATGAAAACCTCGGGCTTTTCCCTTGAGAAAAAGGGGGACAGGCAGGGCGAGGGACCCGATGACAGCCCGAGCCTCAAAGCAGCCCGGCCCCACAGTGCGGAGCGCTGGCTCATTGTTTGATCTGGCTGTGAGACAGATTAGCAGCCCCAGGTGGAAAGTCAGAATCTGCATTTAAATGGGCCGCTTATAAAAGGTGGGGAGCGCAGGAGCCCGCAGCATTATGCGGTGTCTTTAGCACGCCCTAATCTCTCTTTATTTTCTCCGCAGCCTGACCTGGGGGCACAGTTTCTAATTACCAGGTCACCCTGCTAATATTGTCATTTCCAGCCAGTGGGTGTGAAACCATGGCAACGCCACATTTGCTTCCAAGTTTCTCCAGGAATAAAATTTGCCTTTTAATCACAGAAAATGACTGGGCGGCTCCCCGCTCCCCCCCTCCTCTCCCTGCCCAAGTTGTTCCTTGCTGATGGAATTCGTTTATTTGGGGCTTTTCAAAGGTGTTTCGAGCGGAAGCTTTGGGAAGCTTCACCTTGGAGCTGTGGCAGGGATGAGGGACAAAGCCGTGAGGCTCCACGAGGTTTGGTTTGGATCCCAAAGCTTCCCTGAATGGAATAATGGGATGGTTTGGGCGGGAAGGAACCTTGAATCCCATCCACTCCCACCCCAGGGACACCTTCCCCTGTCCCAGGTGGCTCCTGGGACACTCCAGGGATGGGGCAGCCTCAGCTTTTCTGGGAATTCTATTCCAGAGCCTCCCAACCCTGGCAGTAAAAGCCCACATTCTCTTTTTAGGGTGATTTTTATGGTTGGAAGTTGTGAGTGAGCTGCTAAAAGAGGGAGCAGAGGGGGTCAGGCACCCTGAGCTCCGGGGGTGTCCTGGTTACTCTGGCTCAGCTGGGAGATGACCACTGGCTCCAACTGATGGAATTCACCTCCCAGCTTGGGAAAAAAGCCCAGGAAGCCACTGGGCTGCTGAGGTGGGCGCATCCTGTGCTCCGTGTCCGTCATTCCTCGGGCATCTCTGGCAGTTTGGGGCTTCGAAATCCACATTTTCCTCTCCTTCAGCTGTGAAATCCAAGGTGTGCTTTGTCTGCTTGGTAAAAAAAAACCTGCTTGGGATGAGCCCGAAAATCTCCCAAACTGATGGAGCTGATTTCCAGCTCCCAAGGGCTGGGCTGGCAGGGCCCTGGTGAAATCTGCCCCGATATCGGGAAAAATTCAGGTCAGCTCTGAGCTGGAACTGCCCCCGGGGCCTTCCCCTGGCTCTGCTCGGTGCCTTCCCTGCGTTTCCAGGGCAGTTCCTCACTCTCCAAAAGTGAAACTCCCGCTCCAAGCGAGCCAGACGTGAACTGGAATCCCATTTTAAGGTGATTTTCCAGCTGACAGGAGTAGGTTAATTGTAAACTGTCTACTGAAGCTTTAAAACTCCTGTCCAGCCTTATTATTAGCAGTTGGAAATTTATGGAGCGAGACTCTGCGTGGTGATAGCTGGGCTCTGCCCAGACGAGGTGTGTAATTAATCCCCACGCTGGCAGCAGGGAAATCAGATGTAAAACTGCTTTTTTTTTCCCTCCTGACACATCTGGGAGGGGACAGAAACTCTCTCCTACCTGTGCTGGGCTGGGGGACCACGTCCCTGGGGAGCTGAGGGTTAAATCCTTCCCAGCTGTGAGAAACTCTGCTGTGGGGGCTCGAGCAGTCCCTGAAATTGGGATTTTGGGTGGCGGGACTGGATTCTGCAGGGTCCAGATCCTCATGGGATTTTTCCCTGAAACTGGGATTTTGGGTGGTGGATTTAGACTCTGCAGGATGCAGATCCCCATGGAGTTTTCCCTCCCCAAAATTAGGATTTTGGGTGATGAATCTGGACCTTGTAGGGTGCAGATCCCCATGGGGCTTGAAATTGGGATTTTGGGTGTTGGATCTGGACGCTGCAGGATGCAAATCCCCAAGGGGTTTTTCCCCTAAAATTGGGATTTTGGGTGGTGGATTTGGACTGTGCAGGGTCCAAATCCTCATGGGACTTTCCCCTGAAATTGGGATTTTGGGTGTTGGATCTGGACCCTGCACGATGCAGATCCCCAAGGGCTTTTTCCCCTGAAATTAGGATATCAGACAGCGGATCCTGGGAATTTTGGGATCAGTGGGATGGCCCTGGGCTTGCTGTGGGGGCAGCCTGGGGATGACCCATCCCTGCCCCAGAGGGGTTCGTTCTGCACCGGAGGGGGCTCTGCCTGGCGGGGAGGGCAGGAGGGGTTTGGAGGAGCCTTTTCCCCCCTCCCGTTGTTGGTGTCGTGATCCGGGCACGGTGTGTGACAGCTGGGGGTGGCAGAGGGGACAGCAGTGTCCCCGTGTCCAGCAGCCCTGGCAGCTTTGAGCTATCCCAATCCATCTCCATCCTCATTCCCAGCCGGGCAGAGGCAGGAGGTTGTGCTAGAGCTGCTTCAGGTTTTATTTTTGGTGTCCTCTCTCATTTCCTGGACCCGTCTGTGCCCCGTGTCTCTAAATCCTCCCCTTTTTCCATCTTTATAACATCGAATCCAAGCATTTTAACCAAATTCCGGGGCATTTGGGTTTCCCCCCTTTCCTAAACCCCTCTCCCGCTTGGCCGCAATTCCCTGAGCGCGATCCCGAGGGAAACCAACCCCAGCCGAGGGGAAACTCCGCCGCTTTCGCTTTTCCTTGGGAATCCCCTCCTGCCTGCGGGAAGCGGCGCTGGGAAGGGCAGAGGGAGCGTCCCGGGTGCCGCATCCCCGCTCCTCCCGCGGGGATCCCGGAGCGGCTCCTGCGCTCTCCTGCTCCCCGGGACACAGCCCCGGCTCCACGGCGATGTCAGCACCGGCAGCTGGATGAAAAAAAAGCGAATTTCAGCTCGCAGAAGGAGCGGCTGACACCGAGCAATGAAAAGCGGGATATCCCGGGGAGCGGGGTTGCGCCGTGGGGCGGCTCGGAAAACTTTCTCCCTCTTTAATTTGATTTATCAGCGCTCATTTCCACCTCCCCGCGAACTGGTGGAAAAACCCGACTCCTCCCGGCACTGCACAGGGCTCAGCCTCGTTATCCGGAATTTCTGCTGGAATTCGGGGGGCTCTGCCGGTGTCCCCCACCCCACAGCCGCCTCAAACCTGCCCTGCAGCATCGCCAGAGCTCCCCCGGCTCATCATTTCCCTCCCCAGCCTCCTGCTCTGCTCTCCAGCACGGGCTGCGACCATTTCCAGCGTTTTCCCCTCCCTGGGGGTCTCCCCGCCGGGGTCGGGGGTGGGCAGGGGGCCGGAGCTGGGCTTTGTCCGGAGCAGCCCAAATCCTTCTGAACCCACCCCAAAATCAGCCAGAGCCGGGGTGGCAGGGCCGGGGCAGGAGATTTCTGCTCTTTTGGGGTTTTTGTGAGGAAGGAATCCCCGGGATGCTCCCGCTGGGAAGGTGGAGAAGGCTCTGGAGAAGGGGAGAGAGGGGAGCTGAGCACGGCTGGGATGGAAATGGGGCCGTGCTGGGCTCAGCTCTGATCCTGCAGGGATCCCATCCCGCTGGGATCTGCTCCCAGTGCTCCCAGTGCTCCCAGTGCTCCCAGTGGGGTGCGATGAGCAAGGTCCCTCCTGGCCCTGCAGGGTCAGGCAATGTCTGTCCTCATTTCCCAGCCCACCCCACCCACACCAGTGTTGGAAAGACATTTCTGGATGGAATTGTTGGAGCTGCACCCGCTGAGCTCTCCCTGGAGCTCCTTCCTCACCCTAAAACCAGGTTTTATATTTTTTGTTCTTTTATGTTGCTTTTATTCGGTTTGTTCTTTTATCCCTAAAAAAGCAGCCAGGCCAAAACTTGCGGCGGGCAAAGTCCGAGCGGGGCAGGGGAAAGAGAAATGTCCGGGATCAAAGAGTTCCCAGATGGCACAGCAGAGAGCCACTGACCCCAATTAATGCTCAGAGTTAATGAATCCCTCCGGAATGTAAAACACTTCACCGAGGTGCGGAGGGTTTGTGGTGAGGCCGGGAGCTCTGGGTGCTCTGGGATCGCTGTCCCGTGCTCTGGATGGGATCAGGGAAGGTTTTCCAGCCGGGAAAAGGTTCCAGGGGGGATAAAATCTCCGCCTGACTCCTGGAAGTGAGCCCTGAAGCGGGCAGGTCAGAGCAGAGCCAGCAGGATCTGGGGACAGCCAGAGCTCAGGTGTCACCTGTGGGGTCACACCCTGCCCTGGCCAGTCTGGATTTGTCCATCTCCAATCCCATTTATTCCCATTTATCCCCTGGCTCTGCTTTCTCCAGGTGCCCCAGGGTGGCCCCGTGCCGGCTGCAGCTCCGGGGGGAGCTGGGGACAAGTCGGGACATTTTCACAGGAGTTTTCCCAGTTTTCGCAGGGGATTGCTGCAGGGATTTGTGTCCCCAGCCAGCTCTGCGGTGACAGCAGCGCTGGGGGAGGTGACAAAGCCTGGCCTGAGCTGCTGCAGAGCCCGGCAGGGCAGGGCTGGAGCAGGGATTTATCTGGGAGGGGTTTGATGGGCAAATCAAAGCTGGGCTGAGCCAGGGGGGTCATTCTGTCCTGGGGAGGGACAGGGGACACGGATCCCTGAGGATGCCACCTGCCCTGCTCGGCTCCTGGGGGGCTCTGGGGGGTTGCAGCAGTGTTTAAAGGAGGATCTGAAAGCCCCAAGCTTTGGGGTCGCTCCTTTCTGCTCAGCACCCCCAAACCCGAGCACAGCCCAGGGGAGAGCAGAGCCAGCAGGATGTGGGGACAGCCAGAGCTCAGGTGTCACCTCTGGGGTCACACCCTGCCCTGGCCAGTCTGGATTTGTCCATCTCCAATCCCATTTATCCCCTGGCTCTGCTTTTCCTGGGATGGCCGAATTTGGGATAAAGGAGTGGGAACAGCCCAACCCTCAGCCATGAACCCTCCCGTGTCCCCTGGAGGCTGATCACAAACCCTGAGAATAAATCCCACACCTGGGGCAGGTGGAACTTTTAATACAATGTATATTTATTGCAAACAATAATATACAAAAAAAAAACCAAAACAAAACAAAACAAGGTAAGTTTCACAAAGAGAAGGATCTTGCAACCAAAACCAAACCAAACTTACCTAAAGACAAAATATGATTTAAAGGACAGGTCTTTTAAGTTACAGAAATACTTTAAAAAGATCTGCTTTTATACAGAAATAGAAAGATGCCATATTATAAGAGTGCTTTAAGATTTTTTTTTTCTCCTACTGAATCCCTAAAAAAAAAAAAAAGTTAACAAATATATCATTATTTTTTTTTTTTAAATAAAAAAAGTCTGCTGTCTTTTTTAAAAAGCAATCCTTAACTGTTCAGCCACAGCTTCACCAAAATCAGTGTCCCCCCCCACCTCTCCCAGGCAGTTTTTTGGGGGGGTTGAAGGCTAAAACGGTGCCACCCCTGCAGCAGGGCTGGGGTGTGGGGCTCGTCCTTGCACGAGCTCGTGTGTCCCAGAGAGCTGAGGCAGGAAACAAGGCAAATGATTCAGTGATCCGCTACATTTGCAATCTTTAGTTTGTACAAATCTCATTATTTTTCTTTTTTTTTTTTTTTTTCTTCTTCCTTCTTCCAGTTTCTCCTCCTCCGAGGCAAGAGACAAAAAAAATTAAAAAATAAAATAAAACCTCAAACAAAACACAAAAAAAAAAAAAAAAGGAAGAGCGCAAAGTTTGTACAAACCCAGGACACAGATTCCAAAAAAGAATAATAATAATAATAATAACAACAACCAAAAGGAATTAAAGAGATAAATAAAGGACTGGTTACAGTTTCAGACCATAATTTAACAGGCACGGTCACCCCCTCCCCAAAGAACGCTCCCAACTAACGCAACGCTTCCCAAAGGACTCACGGGGGAGATCCAAACAACAAAACCCAAGGAAAATGGTGATTAAAAGCTGCTCTTCTCCCCAAATAAATAATTTAAAGGCTCTGAGAGGTCTCCCTGGCTGGGTTTGGCAGCCTGGGGTGGGCAGGGGGGGCCCGGAGGGGTCGGGCTCAGCCCCCAGCCCGTGATTATCACGGGGCTGCTTTAAGGCTTCTCAGCAGCACTTTCAGGGCTGCTCCATGGATTGATTTCTTTTTGTGGGGGTTTTTTTTAATTTTTTTTTTATTTTTTCCCTCCTCTTTTTTTTGTTTTTCTTTTAAGGCTCGAGGTTATTAAAAAATAAAGTGAAGTTCTCCTCCTGGCTGGTTTTGCTACGAGTTAGAAAAATAAAGCCTCTCCCATGCTGGTCCCTGCCCCAGTGCTGGGTTCCCAGGGCAGAGCACGCTGGTTTAGTTTCATTTTTAGAGCAAAAAAAGACACTTCTCTATACAAAAATACCTCTGCAAGAAAACCTAGGGCTGCTCCACTAAGTGTCATTTTTTTTTTTTTTTAGCTGTTGGAAAAATAAGAGCATTTCAAAAAAAAAAATCTCTAAAAAATAGGTATAAATCCCCTCAAATTGGTAACGAATCATACACAGTACATACTAAAAATATTTAAAATAGAGAATATTCCTCACAGAGGACTCCGAGCTTTCTCTTTTACCCCCCATTTTTTTTCTTCTTTTTCTTTTTAATTTTTTTTTGTCTTTCTTTTAATTACTGCTATAAAAACAACAACAACAAAAAAATCATTACAAAAGTCCAGAGAAGGAGCCAGCTGGGCGGGTTGGGTGGAAATCTCTGAAGCAGAGTTCAAGTCCAGTCCTTGGCAAGTCTGTCCCAAATTTTGGGGCTGGGAGCGGGTGCTGGAGGATGCTGTAGTGCAGAAGGCTCGAGGCGCTCTCTCCTCCCCGCCAGCTTCCACGTGAGTCTGTTTTTAATCATTATTTCAACTACACAATTTCAATTTCAAACACCGAACCAGTCCGAGGCCACTCGTTCTCGCTGCTTCCGCTCTCTTCCCATTATTCTTCCCATCCGAAAATTTTCATTTTTGCCGGGTTGCTGCCGTTGATTTTTTTATATATTTTTTTTTTTTTAACTTTTTTTTCCTCTCTCTCTTTTTTTTTTTTTTTTAATTTTTTTTTTGCCGGCCTTTTTCTCCCCCAGCCGCGCTCAGGGCCGGGTGAGCTGCGTGTAGACGGGCTGCTCCCAGTGCTGCGGGCTGTGGGTCTGGGGGATGGAGGGCACCCCCGCCGTGTCTGCGATGGGCGTGTACATGGGGCGCTGCGTGGGGCTCATGTAGCTGAAGGTGGAGTAGAGCCCGCTGCCCTGCCCGGCGTGGCTGTAGTAGGAGCCCGAGGAGCCCTGGTGCTCGCCGTACTCGTACTGAGCGCGGCTGATGCTGGGGTAGGACGAGCTGTAGTGCTGCAGGTTGAAGGAGCCGTAGCCCAGCTGCTGCTGCTGCTGCTGCTGCTGCTGCTGCTGCTGCTGCTGCTGCTGCGGGGAGTGCTGCTGCTGCTCGCTGTAGTGGCTGGGGCTCAGCTGCTCCGTCTTGATGTGCGTCCTTTGCTGCTGCTGCTGCGGGCTTTGCTCCGCGCTCAGCGCCTGCTGCTTCGACATCCACACGTGGCCGGCGGCCGGCGGCGTGCCCGCGGTGCCGCTGATGCCGTAGCTGCCGGTGTAGCTGACCTGGCCGGGCTGCCCGGGGTGCCCGTTGGGCGGCAGGTACTGGTCGAACTCGTTGACGTCGAAGGTCTCGATGTTGGAGATCACGTCGCTGCTCAGCTCGCCGATGTCCACGTCGCGGAAGTCGATGTGCGGCGGCTGCCGGCCGCCCTCGCCCAGCGAGCGGCCCTCGCGCTTCAGGTCCTGCTTGCTGGGCTGCGGGTCCGTCTTGGGGGTGGTGGGGGGCGTGGGGGGCCCCTGGGACTGGCCTGGGGGAGGAAGGGGAAGGGTGAAGGCGTGGAAGGCTAGCTGGTGCTCCGCGCGCAGCCCAGGTGCGAGGGACGCTGACCCCGGCCCTGTCAGCACCGCCCCGGGCAGGAGCTGGAGCACGGCCACGGCTTTGGGGTGGATTTTTGGTTCGTGAAAAGAGGGGTTTGTGCTCCTCGCCCGCAGCCGGGGGGAGGTGGCTGCGGTGGGGTGAGGATTTGCGTGCCCAGGTTACGGGCACAGCTCACGGGCAGCTCTCCCCGCTCCTCACCCCATTCCCGGCTCTTTCCCTTCCCCTCCCTCACCCAACCCCGACTCCAGCCCGCTTTGGGCCGCAGCTTTGGGCGGCTGTGCCGTGTCCCCGGGGGCTCCGGGGGTACCTACCCGAGTGCTCCCCGGGCGAGTGCACCTCGCTGATGCTGGAGGAGGACTGGGGCGAGTCTGCCTGCAGCGCCTTGAAGATGGCGTTGGGGGAGATGTGGGTCTGCTCCGCGCCCTCCTCCTGCTCCGCCTGCCCGTTCTTCACCGACTTCCTCCGCCGGGGCTGGTATTTGTAGTCGGGGTGGTCCTTCTTGTGCTGCACCCGCAGCCGCTCGGCCTCCTCCACGAACGGGCGCTTCTCGCTCTCGTTCAGCAGCCTGGAGGGACACGGGGGGCGAGGGGTCACTTGTGGGGGGCGGCGAGCTGTGACACCCCCTCCTTCGGATCCCCCCAAAGAGCGATGCAAAGCCCCCCCCACAGCCTGGACCCCCCGTCCGGGACACTCGCGGCTTGTCACCCCCTTGTCCCCGGCGCTCTGTGCTTGTCGCCCCTCTCGTCCCCCGCATTCCTTCGGTGCCCAGCCCGGAGCTGCAGCGGGGTCCAGCCCTCGCCCTGCCCACCCTGCGGGCACATCTGGGGACATCGCTGCCTGCCGGGGACAGATTTCAGCTCTCCGGGCTCCCCCCCCGCGCTGTCCCCGAGGACGCGGTGGCCCAGGTGACTCACTCGCCCCGTGTTTTCCTGCCCTCCCCGCCTTATTCTGGCACTCGGAGGCCACCCGGCCCTGCGCCACTCACCGCCACCACCCTCCCCGCATCGCCCCGCGCTCCCTCCGGCCCGGCCCGAGCTGATGCAATCCCCAAAATCCAGCGTTTCCTCCGCTCCGGCAGCGCAAGCCAACAACGCCCGGGGCAGCCCGAGGGGCTCCGCCGGCCCCCGGCCATCGCTCGGGGCGCAAAAACCACTTCCAGCACCAGAAAGCGAACTTTTCCCTGCTTTCCCCCGCTCCTATTCCGCCTTCTCCCCCGAACAAAGTTTTGCACTCGGCGAAAAAAAGTTTTTCAGCGCCTTTTCCAGGCTCGCACCATCCTCTTCCTCGCCGCGCTCCGCATCCCGGCTCCGCACTCACCTCCAGAGCTTGCCCAGGGTCTTGCTGAGCTCGGCGTTGTGCAGGTGCGGGTACTGATCCGCCAGCTTCCTGCGGGCCGCCTGTGCCCACACCATGAAGGCGTTCATGGGTCTCTTGACGTGCGGTTTGTTCTTGCTGGAGCCGTTCACCCGCACCGGCATCGGCACCAGGGTCCAGTCGTAGCCCTTCAGCACCTGGCTCACCGCCTCCCGGATGCACACCGGGAATTTGTCCTCGTCGTTCTCCTTCTTCAGGTCCGGGTCGCCCTTGGGGAAGGTGTTCTCTTGGGGTCTGGTGTTCTCCGTGTCCGAGCCGGATCCAGAGGGGCAGGGGGACCCGGCGGAGTCATCCGACATGGTGGGGCTGGGGGCGTCGGAGATACATTTGTCCTGTTCTTCTGTCATTTTCATGAAAGGGTCGAGGAGATTCATGCGAGAAAGTGGCCGAGGGGGAACAAGGGGGCGAAAAAAAGTATTTAAAAAAAAATAAAAATTAAAAAGTTAAGCGTTAAGGGGCAGGGAAGGGTTGAAAAAGTAAAAACTCGGAGAAACGAAGTCTCCACCGGCTGCGGAGCGGAGAAGAACCGCGAGAAGCCTGCAAAAAACTTTTTTATTACTTCTCCTCAGCGAGAAAACGCTAAAAAAAAAACAAAAAAACAAAAAAAACCAAGAAAACCAAAAAAACTCCGAAACGAGGAAGGGGAAAAACTTTGGCGAGGCCGGGATAAGGAGCAGGAGGAGGAGGAGGAGGAGGAGGAGGAAGGAGCAGGGCGAGCGGCCGGGGCAGTGTCGGGCGCGGCGGCCCCGCCGGTCTCCAGCGCGGCTCTGCGCCCGCCGCGCGCCGCGCGCACAAATACCCAGCGCGGGGCCGCGCGCCCGCCCCGCCACAGCCAATCACAGCGCTGCCCGCGGGGGCCGCGCCGCTCCCATTGGCTGAGCCGCGCGGGGGGCGGGGCCGCGCGGCGCTGAGGGGGCACGGCCCGGCCCGGGGCGGGACGGGCGGCGGCGACAGCGGCGGCGACAACGACAACGACGGCGACAGCGACAGCGACAGCGACAGCGGCCAGGGCACCACGGCCAGCCCCGCGGGACCCCCGCGGCACCCCACGGATGGCTGCCGGAGCCGCCGCGGATGAGCCCGGCGGGGCCGCTGCAGGCGCGCGGAGCGGAGCGCGCCGGGGCCGCGGGCGCTGCGCGGCTCCGTCCCGAGGGGGCGCCAGAGGCTCAGGAACCGCGTGAGGGGGGCGGGGGGGGCCGGGCCGGGCCGGGCGCGCCCCCCGAAACCCTCCCGGGAGCGCGGGGACACAGCGGGGACAGCCTCGGGGGGCTGCGGGTGGCCGCCCCCAGACACCCCAACATCGCTGCTGCGCTTTCGAGTTTTCTCCTTTTTTATTATTTTTTTTTATTTTTATTTTTTCTTCTGGATTTTTAGAGGGGGGTTCGGCGCTTCCCTCCGCCCACCCCGCGCTGCGACATCCGCGCCTTCCCCGTTTATTCCTCGTTATATCCTTATTGCCCATCCCGATGGCCCCGGTGCGGCTTTCCCGGCGCGGCCGGACCGGGCTGCGGGACCTTCATCCCTGTTCTCCATCCCTGTTCCTCATCCCTGCTCCCCATCCCTGTTCCCCATCCCTGTTCTCCATCCCTGTTCCTCATCCCTGTTCCTCATCCCTGTTCCTCATCCCTGCTCCCCATCCCTGTTCCCCATCCCTGTTCCTCACCCCTGTCCCCCATCCCTGTTCCTCATCCCTGTTCCCCATCCCTGTTCCTTATCCCTGTTCCCCATCCCTGTTCCCCATCCCTGTTCCCCATCCCTGTTCCCATCCCGATCCCTTATCCTGTTCCCGCATCCCAGTCCCGCATCCCGGCCTGGAGCTGTGCCCGGGGAAGGAGCGGCCTCTTCCCTTCACTTTCTCCACAAAAATAAAAGTTTTGCCGAGTTGATCCAGTCTGGTCCCCGCAGCGGAATCCCGGGAGCTCCTGGGGTTATCCCTGGATAAATGCAGATATTTCTCTCCGCAGAAATCTTTAGAGCTTTGTAGGATTCGCACTTTTTTAGCCGCAAGCGGCTTTCCCGTGCGGGTCAGAAGGGAATCGGGGCTGTCGCTCCCATCCCGATCCAGGTGGGCAATAACGCAATCCCGGTTTTTGAGGCTCCAGGAGAAGGGGATTCGGTGGGAGCTGCCCTTTCCCACCTCCCTCCCTTCTCCCCGCGCTCCTCAGCTCCTTTCGGGGGCACAAACCTCGGAGCGCTGCTCCCTTCCCAAACCTCGCAGCCCAGAACTTTTCCCCTGCAACTCGAGCGTTAAAGTCGGGCTTTTCTCGAAGCTGCTTTAATTTTAATTTGCTGCTTTCATTTGCAGCCTTTGTGCGGCCGGACAACCCTCGGGGCAGCGGCCGCCTCCGTGTCCTGTCGCGGCGGGGCTCCCCTGTCGCGATTGTCGCCGTTATCCTGACGAGGAGGGTTCCAAGCTATTGGAAAGGGCACGTGGAGAAAAAAAAAAAAAAGAATTAAAAAAAAAAAGGGACAAGGCAGCGGGGAAGCCGCTGTGAATAAACGCACTGGAAACCCTCTCCTCGGTTGTTTTTAGTTTTCACTGAGGTTCTGGTGATGACTTTGTTGGTTTTTTTTATGTTGTTTTTGTGTTTTTTTCCTTTCATGCTCGCAGACTTTTTTGGAAAGTAGTTTTTGCTTTGGGTGAGTTTAAAGGTAAGTGGCTGTGCTCTGTTCCAGAGCCTTTGTCTGCAGGAACAGGGGCACTGCGAGCAGAGCGGGGATTTTCTCCAGGGGAATTTGGGGGTGTTTTTATTCCTGAAACACCGAGGATGCCTTCCCCAGATTTGTGTTTCTTTCCTTTGCTAAATATCCAATATTCCAGGAGAGGGCCGCTGAATTTTGAGTTGTTATCTGCTGTGAAAAAGGTAAACTTTCAGCCAATACTACAGGAGATAATTTGGATTCTTTTCCCTGGGTGATCTCAGCTCTAGGCTGGTGCATGCTGGAATTTAGCTCCCCAAATCTCATTTAATAAATCAATTTGCAGCAGAACATCCAAGCAAACGCAGGCAGGAGATTGCTCTGATCTCACCTGGAGCTGCTGGGGCCAAAATGTGAACAAAATGTACCTGGAGAGGAGCAGAACGCGGTGACAGCAGCTTGTCCCCTGGCCCTGCTGCTGATTGGCAGAAACAACTCCGGGACAATCGGGGAGGGTCACGGATGGAAGGAGGAAAAGGTTCATAATTAGGAGATTTTTCATCCTGCACATCCATCTGCTGGAAGGGGGCTCTGCCTTCCCGGAGCAGGGCGAGGGGCTTGACAAGTTTGAACAATAAACAAAAGCGAGAGGGGAAGGAGCTCTGCGCTTATTGTGTGTGATTCGATAATTTCTGGCTTATTATTTTTAATTATTGCTCGATGGACTATTTGGACAAGGTGGACAAGCTGATTAATCACAGCCGGGTGGAAGCTGCCTTTAGAAGCTGCTGCTTTCCCATCAGGATGGAAGTTTTCCTTTTTTCCTTTCTTTTTTTTAATCTGGAATTGACATTGTTTTATCCAAAGTGGCGAGCTCAGGGAGCAGGGAAGGTTTTTTTAGTAAGGATTAAAGCCCTTGTTTGATGGGTTTTTCCTGCTCCTTGTGCTAAATCGAATCCCTGTTTTTTAGGGAATAATCTTTCCAAGAGTTAGTGCGGGGAGTGGAGGAGATGGGAATTTTGGGAGTGGAGGGAACAGCCCTGGGGGGTGGATTTGGGCAGGTTTTTCTGTCAAAATTTAAAATATCGCCGTGCTTCGGACGAGCTGTGCTGAAAAAGTTGCTTTATGGATTTTGGGAAGGGTTTGATCCCGCTCCCCTTTGATCCCGAGGAGGTTCAGGCTCTGCTCCGACCCCAGGGATTCGGGATTGGTGTTGGGAAGGTTTCCCCAGGGATGCTGTGGTGTCACCGTGTCCCCTCAGCTCCTCCAGCGGGGGAGAAATCCAAGGAGAAGCTGCTGATCCCGGAAAATCTTCCCCTGCTCGCGCTGCGCGGTGAGGGAAAAGCGGGAAGCTTTGGGGTGCGGAGGAATTCCCTAAAAACAGAGGCGTTCCCACAGCAGAACTCTCGAGTTTTGATATCAAAACTGGATCGATTATTGATCCCTGGCCCAGCACACGGAATTCCAGGTGGGATTGTGCCTTTGGATTTGGCCAGGAGTGTTTGCTCCGGGGTTTTCGGAGGGAGGTTTTGGCAGGGCTGGTTCAGCTCTGTTAATTGCAGCTTAATTAATGTAAAAATCCCCCTCCTCATTTATTAAATCCGAGAGAGGGGCTGCATCCCACAGAAATATTCCCACACTTTGGCTTCTCCCTCTCTCCTGTGAGCAGAGAAGGCTCAGAAAAGCACAGAAAATTCACTTTTCCTCTCATTTTCCTTCATCCCCTTTTCCCAGCCCTGCTCAGGTCTCCAGGGATTCCACCTTGTGTCATTCCAGCTGTAAAAGGCCACGGGTTTCCCTCCTATCCCAAATATTCCCGGAGCAGGGATGGAATCCGTGCTTTGGGTGTTGGTGGGAGCATCCGAGGATGCCAGGACACGGGGTTGGTGTGGAGTTCCCTGATCCCATTCCCTATTCCAGCTGATCCTGGGGAATAAAAAAGGAAATCGGGAGCAGGAGCTGATGGGGGACGGCCTTGGGGCCTTTAACTGGAAATTAATTCCTTAAAGAATTGCGTTTAAATCTATAAATTCAGCTGAGAATTCCTTGGGACCGGATTAATTTTGTAAATTCAGCTGAGGATTCCTTGGGATCGGATTAATTTTGTAAATTCAGCTGGGAATTCCTTGGGACCAGATTAATTTTGTAAATTCAGCTGGGAATTCCTTGGGATTTTCTGAGTTTTTAAAGTTCTGTTTCTCTGGCCTCTCAGGGCACCTTGAGCTGGAGACAGCAGGGTGTGATTTCAGCTTGGAAAATCCTGGGAATGCCTGAAAAAACTGGAGAACAGGAATTTCCCCCCCCTTTTCTGGGAATATGTAAAGGAACAGTAGCCTGAAGACTGCAAGGCAATGCCTGAAATAAATTCATTTTTTATTTATGCCTAAAAACACCATCAGGAGGGAGCTGCTCTGGGGAACAGAGTGAAAGGAATTCTGGAATTTTGGGAGAATGATCCCAGCCCTGGGGTGAAATGATCCCGATTATTTCTGAGCTGGGGGGCAGCTCCAACAGCAGCCCCTGGAATAGTGGGATTCACTTCCCACTCCCAAAATCATCCCAGAAAGGCAAAACTGGGGAGGAATCGGGATTGGAGTGAGGTTGGAGGCAGCAGGAAAGGAATTGGGAGCAGGGAAAAGCTGTTTGCCCCTGGAAAAAAAGGTTGGGCAGTGCTAAAAAGAGGAGAATCCGAGGAAAAAGAGAGGGAAAATTGGGATTTTTAGCTTTGCTGAGGGAAATCACGGTGCTGATGGGCAGCTCCCCAGTTTGGGGAGGCAAATCTGGAATCTGGGGTGGGTTTATTCCCATTCCCACCTGGAATCGGGAGCTGGGGCATTCCCTGGGAAACAGAAACAATTCCCTGTTTTCTGCTCCTTCTCCCACAGCTGGAAACCACCGGGCACGGCCTTGGACCTCACAGATGCTCCTGGGATTATTTTTTGAGTTTTTTTTTTCCCCTGGAGATTACAGGGATTAATCTGGAGATTTAGGGAAGGGGGGAATATTAATTTATTTCATTATTTATTGCTTTGCTCCGGGATTTTTGGCTCCAGCCTCTGCAGACTTTGCCTACATGGAAAATTTATCCCTCTCATTTCAAGCGGGATGGAAATCCCTATCCCAAAGCATTCCCCTCCCTTCCTAAAGGGTTTTCTCCTAGAGGAAAAAAAAAAAAAAGGAGAATTATTATGAATTTATTCCTTTTTTTTTCCCCCCTCAAAGTGCACCTTTAAATTCTGGGAATCCTTTGGATTTTCCCGTTTTTCCAGGCACAGCATCCCCTCGGAGCCAGGGCTGGAAGTGCTTCTCCGTGTGAGATAAATCAATCTGCTTCCAATCACCCGGGAAAACCCATCCAAGCCACAAGGAAACTCCGGGAAATGGGAACAAAAGAGGGAATTTTCACTCCCAACAATCGCAGCTCTCCAGAGAAGGGAAAATTCCCTGCAGGGAATGCTGCTGGCACAGGATCATCAGAATTTTCTCCCTATCTTAACCCATTTGTCCTTAAAAATGAGTGACAGGGAGAAAAAGAATAATTCCCTGTGGGAATGCTGGTGGTGAGGGATCACCATCATTTTCTCCCTGTTTGAATCCATTTTTTCTTATAAATCAGGGATACCCAGAAAAGGGAAAATGCCCTGCAGGGAATGCTGGGATCACCAGGATAATTTACCTATTTTTATCCTTTTATTTTTCCTTTTAAATGAGTGATAGGGATAAAAGGAAAAATATCCTGGTGGATATGTGAGAGATATGGAGAAAAGGAATAATTCCCTGCAGGGAATGCTGGTGGTGAGGGATCACCAGCACAATTTACCTACTTTTAGCACTTTTTTTATTTAAATAAATGAAGGATACAGAGAAAAGGGAAAATATCCTGCAGGGAATGCTGGTAGCACCATCATTTTCTACCTCTTTTTATCCATTTTTCCTTAGAAAAATCAGGGATACCCCATCAATGTCACCTCGTGACTCCGTGAAGTCTCTCTTAGGTCCAAGAAAATTAAAATTCCTTGAAAAGCTACAAAACCTGCTTAAAAAGTTAAAAAAAAACAATAAAAAGGATCCCACCCCAACTCTAAACTCCTGGTGGATTCTAATGCTGATCTCTTGATTTTTTAATCCATTGATTTTGCTCTCGATTTTTTAATCCCTTGATTTTTCCTTTGATTTTTCTCTTAATTTTTTATCCTTTGATTTTGCCTTTGATTTTTTTAATCCCTCGATTTTACCCTTGATTTTGCTCTCGATTTTTTACCCCTTGAATTTGCCCTTGATATTTTAATCCCTTGATCCTGCCCTTGAGTTTTTACCCCTTGATTTTGCTCTTGATTTTTACCCCATTGATTTTTTTTAATCCCTTAATTTTTTACCCCTTTATTTTTTAATCCCTTGATTTTAATCTCTTGATTTTTTACCCCTTGATTTTACCCTTGATTTTTATAATCCCTTGATTTTGCCCTTGATTTTGCCCTTGATTTTGCTCTCGATTTTTTTACCCCTTGATTTTGCCCTTGATTTTTTAATCCCTTCATTTTACCCTTGATTTTACCCTTTATTTTTTAATCCCTTGATTTTTTACCCCTTGATTTTACCCTTGATTTTTTAATCCCTTGATTTTTTACCCCTTGATTTTACCCTTTATTTTTTAATCCCTTCATTTTACCCTTGATTTTACCCTTTATTTTTTAATCCCTTGATTTTACCCTTGATTTTACCCTTGATTTTTTAATTCCTTCATTTTACCCTTGATTTTACCCTTGATTTTTTAATCCCTTGATTTTACCCTTGATTTTTTACCCCTTGATTTTACCCTTGATTTTTATAATCCCTTCATTTTACCCTTGATTTTTTAACCCCTCAATTTTTCTCTCATTTTTTCACCCCCTAATTTTGCCCAGCCAGCAGCGTGAGGCTGAATTCCGTGCCCAACTCCCCGTCCCATCCCAAGAAACAAACGGCTGGAATTTGAAGCCAGCCCCGCTCTGTTTTCCGAGCAATAGTTCAAATTACAGAGCCCGGCACCAACTTTACAAGAAAATCCATCAGAATTGGGCAAGGGGAATAAAACTGCCATTCTCTCTACCTGTTTGTGCAGCTCCTGCCTAATGCAGGCAGAGCCCGACTGTTTATTTGGAGAAGGAAAGTTGTGGAAATATCCTTGGAGGGTGTAATGTGGCCAGCACGTGTTGCTGGGAGCTACCTGAAGTCTGAGCCCTAATGGCTTGCAGATGTCCCTGGGTCACCCATTTCCTCTGCCTGCTCCTCGAATTCGACCCAGAAATTAAAATGAATTTAAAAAAAAAAAAAATTAAATAAAAGAAAAGGGGGGTGTTGGGGATGGTGGGGCAGGGAAAGGAGGGGTTTTTTCGACTTCTGGAACTTGTAAAATTGTTTGTTTGGGTTGTTTCCAGCTGCCGGCCCCGCAGTGATTTGGAAATTGGAGCTGCCAGCTCCAGCCAGGGGTGGGGTGGGGGGAGGATGATTTATTTGAAAAATAGAGAAATCTGCGCCGGGATCCCTCGGAGTTTGCTCAGGGTGGGGAGTTTATTTACACGGGGATTATTTATGTAAAAAACCCCGCGGTTTGCTCTGCTGAGCAATAAACAGGGATTTGTTGGAGGTGTATATACACGGATTTAAAGCCAGGCTCACGTAGGCAGGCCCAGAGCTGGGCCTGGCTGCCCCTGCCCCGTTCCAAGGGCAGGACGTTGTGCCCAGGCTCTCTATAAATCCTTTATTTTACACAAAACGTCGCTTTGGGACCATCTCGAAGGGCTCAGCTCATTTTTGGTGCTTTGTGTTTGATTTCTTCCCGGGGGTTGTGGCAGTGGGAAGGGGCTCAGTCCCCTCCTGTCCCCCTGGGGATGCTGAGCCACGCTCTGGGCTTGCTCTGCTCAAATTTGGGGTTTTTGGGGCGTTTTTTGGGGGTTTTTAGGGAATTTTAAGGATTTTTGCCTCTGCTGCTTGGTGTGGCCGTGTCTCCCACAGCTCAGGGCTGGCCCTGGCAGTGGGTGCTGAGCCTTTTCCAGCTGGGAATGAGTGGGGTGGAATTTTCCTGCTCCCCACGGATGCTGAGGGAGCTCTGGCCCAGCACCAAGCGGCTCCCGAGTCCCTTTTCCATGGGAAAAGCCTTTCCAGGGAATTCGGAGCTGCTGGCACTGAGGGTGGGGGCTGCACCCCTGAGATCTCCGTGGAGATTCCCATTGTTTTCCCTGCCCTGACAATTCCAGGAGCTTCCAAAGGGGCTGGGGTGAGGACCCTGGAGCTCGTCCAGGAGGGGCTGAAGTGAAATTTCAGCTGATTTTCCACAGCTCCAGGTCTCCATCCCAACCTGGAGCCTCCAACGGGCGGGAAAAGCCCTGGAGCCACCAGGGCAGCAGAGAGGTGCTGGTTTAATCCCTCTCTAAATTAAAATTCATCAACAGAACTGCTCTTTAATTAATATATTTATTTCCTTTTAATTTTACGATGAGACCTTGCAGAGGAGCATCATTTATTCCGTTTTTCTTTGCCAAAGTGGCAAAAAAAGCAGGGACAGCTTATGATGAGAGGAAAAATAACACTCATTAAAAATTAAAATTAAGGGAGAAGAAGAAAAAAACCCCGAAATGAAAAGGGCAAAGATTTTCTGTGTCTATCTCTCTGCCTGTGGCAGATTAGAAATAAGCTCTGGCCATTTAGCTTGGCAAAAATCAGATTTTTAAAAAAAAAAATTATTTAAATTTATTTAATTGTTTTTTTTTGGTGTGAAAAAAACTCATCCTGCTGCTAAGTGGGAAAAGTTTATTCTGAGCATAACACACTCCAGCTCTCGGGTTTTTCTTTTTTTTTTTTTTTTTTTCTTTTTTTTTTCCTTTTTTTTCCCCCAAGAAATGTTTGCACAGAAAGTCTCCCACTGCCTGCCAGAATATCGCTGAATTTTCTGGAGGGAAAATCCGATTATAAATATGGCTCTGAATGGTTTATATGTACCTTGGCGTGGAGTTTCGCTCGCTGTCAGAATCCAGCCGCTCTTTATCCTAATCCTGGGATCCCCCACAACATCCAAACCCATTTCGGACTGGGAAGAACAGGAAGGAAAACAGGAAAATTCCCGGAATCCCGGTGACATCCCCACAACCCCAGGGGAACAAAAACCCATTCCCGCTTCGGCCTTGCTCGGTTTCTTTTTTAACATCGAATTCCCGAAGCTGCGCTTGAGAAATTCGGCTGGGCGAGCTCTGCCGGCCGCGCTCCTCCAAAATTCCAGGGAATATTTGAGTGGAGCAAAGGGAAGGAACATCGGGAGAACGTACCTGGGTGCTGAGCGCGGCTGGAGGCTTAGTCCCGGCTCTAAGCGCGGTCTTTGCAGCCGCTGGAGAGAGATTTCCCGGGAATTGCGGGGGATCTGGGCAGGGAGATGGGTTTGGAAGTGATGCTTTTAAGCACGGGCCAGGTGCTGCGCTGATCCCCCCACCCCGGGCTGTCCTCGGGTGGTTAAAATGCACCCAAATATTGATGGCAGTTCCCTCTGCTGCCAGCTCTTATCGGAGCGGGGCTTTGGCAGGGCCTGAAAGGAGGTATTGTTACCTGACAGGGGAAAGAAAGAGGAGAAAAAGGCAAAAAAAAACCGGCAGAAGTTGAGAAACAAAGGAGGATTTTGGGATCAGCTCCCGGCTCTGGCAGCCCTGGGGTGGGACAGTCCTCCTGCCCCCAGCCCCGGGGCCTGGCACAGGGGAGTGTTGGCTCCCCAGAGAAGATTTTGGGTTGGTTTTGAAATCTCTGGGTGTCCTTTTTGTGTGCCCGAGCTCAGTCCAGGCAGGGTTTGGGGATGGGTTTGTGCGGGATGGGTCTGAGCTGTGTCCCCTCCTCCCTGCCCTGCGTCCTCCCGCTCCAATTCCAGCCAAATCTGACACACGGGATGTCGAAGGGATCGATTTTTCTGGTAATTTGTGGAGATTTGGTTAAACCCTGCTGAGATAAAGAACAGCCACGTGCACTGCCCCTCTCCCAGACCCCAGAGAATCCACAGGATTATCCATGGGGAAACAGGATCCTGTTTCCAACTGCACATGCAGCTCCTCGTGGGCTTTTATTTAATTATTTCCTTATCTGTCACCTTATCATTTGTCCTCAATTGGCTCCAAGACTGACCAGAATCAGATATTTTATCTTTTGGCACCTGAACTCTCCGGGTTTGGTGTCCAGACCGAGTGGTTTCCAAGAGGTTCCAGCCTGAACAACCCTCAAAAAGGTGACAAATCTGAGCTGACCCGAAACTGCCCAGCAACACCCACATTTTTTCGGTGTGACTGGGGCAGGAGGGATATATTTTGGGGACAGGGGAGGAAAAAAAATATAAAAATAGAAATCCCCCGAAGAGAATCCAATCCAGTCCTACTGGTCTGGCAGCTTTTGGGAGAGGAAAAAACCAGGAGGACAATGGGGTGACCATGGAGCGTCCTTGTGTGGGAAGAGACCGCTCTGCCTGGGAAGGCTCTCCAGGAAAATTCTGGCTCTTTTGGGGCTGTTTGGGTGGATCTGGTGGGTTGGGCTGAGGAAGCTCTGTCCTGTAACTCCCAGCTCAGGGCTCTCCTGGGGGAATCTGTGCTTTCCTCCCAGGCAGGCTGAGCCCTGGAAATCCTCGGGATTTACCTTGGGATGTGCCCCAGGGGGATCTGAGCACCTTCAGCTGCCCCTGGGGTGGGGCTGGCACTGCTGGGTGTCCCTGGGAGCCTCCTTGGCAGTGGGAAGAGCCCTGGGAAGGGGAGCAGAGCACGAGGGGTCCTCATTCAGCCGAGACAACGATGCTCCATTTCCCCAATCCATGGGATCCATTTCCCCAATCCATGGGATCCATTTCCCCAATCCATGGGATCCATTTCCCCAATCCATGGGATCCATTTCCCCAATCCATTGGATCCATTTCCCCAATCCATGGGATCCATTTCCCCAATCCATGGGATCCATTTCCCCAATCCATGGGATCCATTTCCCCAATCCATTGGATCCATTTCCCCAATCCATGGGATCCATTTCCCCAATCCATTGGATCCATTTCCCCAATCCATGGGATCCATTTCCCCAATCCAGCAGCTCCATTTCCCCAATCCATTGGATCCATTTCCCCAATCCAGCAGCTCCTTTCTCCCATCCAGCAGCCCCTGAACAGCCCCTGGAGGGGATTAATCTCCAACATCTCGTGCCTGATCCGAGGCCTTGACTGGGAAAACAGGACAGGTCAGTTTGAGGCACCCCGAGCCCGGTGTGGCATCCAAAGCAAACAGCGCCCTGCGGGATGCAGGGGGCGGGAGAGGATTCCCATGGGAGCAGAGGGCAGCGCTGGCTCCCTCCTCACCCCACCACCACCCAGGGACGGGGGCAGGCGTGGGAACCCTCCTGGGTTTGCAGAGGGTTTGGGTGAGAAAGAGGAGGGAGAGCGATGGCTGGAAAAGAGGAGAAGTGTCCTTGTTTGTCCTGCGAGATCCTGGTTTTTAATCCCCTTGGCACAAGCTGCGGGCTCAGGGAGGGTTTTGCTGTCCCTCTGCAGGACACAGGAGGAAACCTCGGAACAGCATCAGAATTCCTGGGCATTTCTGGGGTGTGCAAACAGAGCTGGGCCGAGGGACCGGGCCCTTGCTGTGCCCTGGGGTGGGAAAATGGGATAAGGGATGGGGATAAGGAAGGGCTGATGGAGGGATGGGATGAGGGATAAGGAAAGGCTGATGGAGGGATAAGGAATGGCTGATGGATGGAGGTTTTAGCTGTTCCATGTCCCATTTTTGAGCACTTCCTGCTCCATCTACATTGACCTTGGGGCTATAATATAATATTACATATTACATATTACATATTACATATTACATATTACATATTACATATTACATATGATACATAAGATATATGATATATGATATATGTCATATGATATGTATGATATATGATATATATGATATATGATATGCTATATATTATATATCATATATTATATATTATATATTATGTATTATGTATTATGTATTATGTATTATGTATTATGTATTATGTATTATGTATTATGTATTATGTATTATATAACAACAACAACAATAATAATAAATAATAAGCCACGGTAATTTGTGATTCTTGAACTGAGCCCAAGCCACCAACTTCAGATCGAGATCTGACATCAGGCTCCCGTTGGGGAACCACAGAGGAGTTCAGCTCCTAAATCCCTTCTCCTAGCCCAGGCCAGGGTTTATCCATCAGGAAAACTGCTCGATTTCGGGGTGTGCCACCCATCTTTGCTTTTGTTTGCTTTAATTGCCATCCTCAGGAGGGTGAGCTGCACTAATGAATGTGCCGCTAATTGCCCGGGGTTAGGATCCCTGTGGGTGGCTGGTGTGACCTCACTGCTCTTTAGGGTTATTTTTCCATGTTTTTCCGTGCTGGAGACTCCCAGCCTCTGGAGATGGGCGCAGGCTGCAGGAATGTGGCCACAGGAGTGTCAGAGCTCCTGGCCGGGCTTTTTGGTGGAGCTGGGTGTGACAAGAGACTGTGGAGCAGCTGCTGCACATCTGGCTCAGGAGTGCTGGAGGAAACCCTCTCCCATCCCATCCCATCCCATCCCATCCCATCCCATCCCATCCCATCCCATCCCATCCCATCCCATCCCATCCCATCCCATCCCATCCCATCCCATCCCATCCCATCCCATCCCATCCCATCCCATCCCATCCCATCCCATCCCATCCATGTTCTTCCAGAGGTGCCTGAAGGAGGGGAAGCTCTCCCTCCGTTATCAGGGCAGATGGGGAAGATCTTTTCACATTTCCGAGGTGTTCCCAGGAGCTTGCTCTGGGTAAACCCCTTCCATCCAATCCATCCGTGTGCTGTCCCAGTCTCCACATCCACCAGCTTCCCTCTACCTCCCTGTCCATCCTCTGTGACAGAACCCCATCCTTTAGGAGCTCCATCTTCTCCCAAGCAGGATTAAAACCTGCCAAAGTGTTGAAACATTTATCCAAACAATTTTAAAATCTCCCATGAGAACAAATCCAGGAGAACATGGCACAACTTTGAGAAAAGATGTAAAACCATGGCTGGAGCTGCATTTTTTTTTTTTTGGTGTGTGGCACCTTTCAGGTTGGGCACCCAGCACAATTCTTGGCTCACTTTGGTTTCTTTGGGGTCCTCGACAGAAATCAAAACTGTCCCGTGGGGAATGAGTTTGTACAGGAGAGTTTGTGTCACTCAAACTCAGGTTTTTTAAAAATAAAACCCCAGCAGCTCTGACCAAGCAATTGGCATTTTATGACTGATTTTCCAAAGCTGCAGGAGCACAGCCTCTCCCTTGTTCCCCCAGACGTGGGTGGGAGCAGCTGGAGGTGGGCGAGTGCTCGCTGGTGGTTCTGGCCAAGCCTTGGCCGTGGCCCAGCTCAGCTTCCAGGGCTCAGGAGAAGCCAAACCAGTGGGAAAAGTTCTCCAGCATCGTTTTCTGCCATCCACAGCCCTTCCCATTGCTGTGTTTGCTTTTTCCCATGCGGATGGGCACTGGCAGCAGCTCCCATCAACCCAGAGCTGTGGTTTGCAGCCAGAGCCTTGCCCTGGCTCAGCCCCCAAGGAGCTCCAAGCCCTGGTGTCCACCTGGGCTGGCTCTCCCTCTCCAAGTTGGTCCCACAAGCTCCCAGCAGGAGCTTTCTGCCTGTTTGCATCATAAAATGGTGTTTAAAGTGTGGTTACGGGCAGCAAAGAGCCAGGGAGCAGCTGGAAAATCGATGCCTCTGGGGCTTTTTTAGGATTTTTTTTGGTGTTTCTCCCTTGTCAATGGCTGCCCCTATTGAGCCGGCTCCCTTTGGAAGGTTCCTCCCTCCCAAATCCAGCGTGGCACTGGGAGCTGATCCACTCCTTGCTTGGCACGGCCCAAGGAGAGCTTTGGGGAGCCGAGGGACAGGGATCCAGCGTGGCTTTGGGTGCCTCAGGCTGGGCCCAGCTCGGTGTCTGAGCATCCAGCAGGGAACTGCCAGTGTGCGCCTTCCCTTTTCCCAAAGGAACGCGGCTTCCAGGGTGCCGAGCTGCCCCAAGGAGACTCCAGCCCTCCCTGGGCTGGCAGCAGAGCCTGCCCATCGTTTTTCCAGGGAAAAGCAGCTTTTCCCCAAGAAGATCCCGAGCAGGGGCTGCCCATCCCGAGGGAGGGACGGCTCGGGGCAGGAGGGCTCTGCTGTGGGAGCCTCTCGTCAATGCGGGGATTGTCCTGCGGGGTTTTGCTCCAGCCCTCGGCTCAGCAGCTCCATTCATTTGGGTCGGGACACACAAATATTCCCTGGCACTCATCTGCCGGGCCAGGCCGAGGGCTGGACAGAGCCCAAAAAGCACAGGGCGAGGTGGGGAGGTTGCAGAGTTCCTAGAATCCGTGGGGTGGCACGGGGACAGGGTTGGCACGGCTGGCGGGCTTGGAGGGGGCTCTGAGAAACTGCTCGGCCACACTCTGTAAAAAACACAGGGGAAATGTTGGGTGTAAAGTGAGAAATCAGGGCTGGGATCCCTCCCGTCTGGAGAGGGGATGGGAAAGGCTGAAAATCACCCTCAACTTTGGCCTTCCCAGCTCCTCCCTGGTGATCCCAGACCTCCTGGAGCATGGGCAGGAATGGGGGACACAAAAACTCTTCCAAACAGGGCGAATTGTGGCTGCTGGGGGCTCTGCTCTGCTCCTCCCTCACAGAGGAGACATCTCCAGGTCTGGAAGGTGGAAAAAGCCTCAATCCAGCCCCTGAGATCATTCCTTAGCTTTTCCCCTAAAAGAAATTTACAGATTTGTATTTTATGAGACTTATTTATTCAGAAGTCTGTGTGTGAGGCTTATGGAAAGTCTCACACAGAGAAAATCCCCTGATGGACGTTGGGGTTTGGTGAGGGAATCTGGGATCTGCTTGGGAACAGGGAGCTCCAGCCCAGCTGGGAATTGAGTTTGGATTTTTGGGGATAACCAGAGCAAAACCAGAGCTGAAGACCCCAAATCTGAGGAAACCTCGTGTGTGATCCAAGGTGGGATGGGTTTGGTGGGATTTATTTTGGTGCTGGAATTTGGAAGCGAGGGCTCCAAATCCTTATTCCCTGACCCTTTAGGAGCTGGCAAAGTGTCCCCAGTGCCACCTCACGAGGCCAGAGGGCCACCTTTGACATCCCTTGCCACCAAACCAATAAAAAGGGATCCTGGGAAGCGTGGGAACAGCACCTGACCCCCTCCCTGTTTGGTTTGGGGGGTGAAAGTCCGTGTGAAGAATGAGAGGAATCCCGCTGGAATCCTGCTCTGGGATCAGCCGGGATTGGGATGCTCCCAGGACAGGAGCAGCCAGTCCAGGAGCATCCTTGGCACCAGGGGACAGGTCAGTCACAGGGAATTTCGAGGTTGGACCTGCTGGGAGCCGTTGGATTTTTGGGCATTCCTGAGGACAGCCAAGCTCCCCCCTCCCCATCCTTTTCCTCGTTCTCCCATTGAGGAATATTCAGAATTCCCTGTCCAAGCCTTTCCCTGCTCCTTTTGTAACTGTGCTTCCCAGGAACTCTCCAAAGCCTCACTCCTATCAATTTTCCCCACCATATGTTCTCATTAAAACATTTACTGAGCGCTTTATCTGCGGATTATTTGCCATCAATTAATAAAATGTGGGGCGAGCTTCAAATGAACATTCTCCCCCTCCCCACTTCCCCTTAACGAGGGAAAGGGTGGAGGAATAGGGGGGGAAAAAAAATTACCATGGCAGATGGTGTTTTCTAACCTTCCTTTTGCCCAATCTGGGAAAAAAAAGGCGTTTTTCTCAGAATATTGGCGTGGGTTTTTCCTGATGAGTTACAGCACTTGGAGGGCTGATCCTGAGCTTAGTTGGGCTCAGCCTGAAATGTCTTGGGGGGTTAAGGGGGGGTGATGGCACAGGGACACTGCTGGAGCAGGGGATTGGATCCCCACTGTCCTCCAGGCACTGGGAGGAGCAGGGAAAATCCACTCCTGGAGGGAAAATGTGCCGTGGCTCATGGGATCGGCAGCCAAAAGGCCCCATCGTCCTTGGCAGGAGCTCTCTGGGCTTGTGGAGCTTTCAGAAAAGTGGCCTTGGGGTTTTTTAAGGAATTCCTGAAGGGAGAGACCTCCCTGCTGTGCCCCTTCCCAGGGGGAACATCACCCCTGCTTTAGGGCGAGGATGGAGGGAGCGGGATGAGCCCTCTCCTTCCCCACCTGGGGAGATCTGCAGCATCCAGCGGTTTTGCCCTGGCGTTATTTGGAATTTTGGGCTGCCCAGGGTGGCTGGTGGGGAGATGGGGCGGGAGGGAAGGCAAACAGAACATTCCCTGTGGATGCTCCGGGCCGGGACACCGCGTACCCTGCGGAGCAGCTCCTGGGCCTGCGCCCACCAGGGATAAATAAACCCAGGGATAATTCACACCCAGGGCTTTCTTGGATAAACAAATGTCTGGGGAGAGACCTGCCTGTGGGGAATCTGCTGGGAAAGCCCTGCTGGGCTGGGAATTGGGGAGTTAAACACTCCAGCCTCCCCTGGATGTGCCCAGGCTTTGATTTCTCCCTGGGGCTGGATGTTTGCCTGGCCTGATCACAGGGCTGGGCCAGCAGCACGTGTTGACACTGGGGTTTAGCTCTGGGGAAAGTTTAAACCGGGTTTAGCGTGTTTAAACCGGGCTTAGTGTGGCTCTGACACCTGGCAGAGGCTTCCCTGCCTCGCACTGGGACTTCTGCTGCCTCCCCGTCCCAGGCACTCCAAGAAACTCCAAGAAAAAAGCCAAACTGGCCGGATCAACTCATGGAAAAACTCATTCAAGGCCTCTCCTAACTTTAAAACAGCCCCACTGGCCTCGAGTTTTGTGGCCAATACCACTGGAATATGAATGTGGGAGCAGTGATTTGGGGTCAGCCCTGCAGAACCGGGCTCTGCCTGGCCCACATTGCCCCAGATTGCCCCAGCAGCTCTGGAACAGCCTCAGGAAGCAGGGAAGACTCATTTTTGGGTCATCTGGATGGGGTCAGGACGGTCACTCTAACTTGGGACCATCATATTTTTTCTCCCCAGTTCACCCCTTTTTTTTTTTTATTTTAATGGGAATTGCTCAAAATGACACTGCCAGGGTTGTTCCCATCTGGAAAAGGATGGAGGTTCCTGCTCTGGAAGCAGTTTTGGGGACCAAGGGCTGCCCCCAGCTCTTCCTGCAGCCTTCCATGGAGGAAAAGGGGATATGGGAGAACATCATCCCATTTATCCCTGCTGCCCACCCAGTTCCAAGCTCAAGGCCCACCAGGAGCTGGGTTTAACCACACCAGGAATGGGGTTTAACCCATACCAGGAATGGGGTTTAACCACCCCTTAAATGGAGTTTAACCATACAAGAAATGGGGTTTAACCACACCAGAAATGTGGCTTAACTCACACCTTAAATAGGGTTTAACCCACACCAGAAATAGGGTTTAACTCACACCATGAGTGGGGTTTAACCCATACAAGAAATGGAGTTCAACCCATACCAGAAATGGGGTTTAACCCACACCAGAAATGGGGTTTAACCCACACCAGAAATGGGGTTTAACCCACACCAGAAATGGGGTTTAACCACACCAGAAATGGGGTTTAACCCACACCAGAAACGGGGTTTAACCACACCAGAAACGGGGTTTAACCACACCAGAAATGGGGTTTAACCCACACCAGAAATGGGGTTTAACCACACCAGAAATGGAGTTTAACCACTCCAGAAATGGGGTTTAACCACACCAGAAATGGGGTTTAACCCACACCAGAAACGGGGTTTAACCACACCAGAAATGGGGTTTAACCACACCAGAAATGGGGTTTAACCACACCAAAAATGGGGTTTAACCACACCAGAAATGGGGTTTAACCCACACCAGAAATGGGGTTTAACCCACACCAGAAATGGGGTTTAACCACACCAAAAATGGGGTTTAACCACTCCAGAAATGGGGTTCAACCACACCAGAAATGGGGTTTAACCACACCAGAAACGGGGTTTAACCACACCAGAAATGGGGTTTAACCACACCAGAAATGGGGTTTAACCCACACCAGAAATGGGGTTTAACCACACCAAAAATGGGGTTTAACCACTCCAGAAATGGGGTTTAACCACACCAGAAATGGGGTTTAACCCAGCCACCCCCAGCTTTGCCTTTGAATAAAGCTCATGTTAAATTGCACTGAACTAATTTAATTTTCTGCCTTGATTTTTATGAGCAACAATTAAGAAAAAAAAACCCCAACCAAACATAAACAACCCCAAAACCCAACCAGAAGGTAATTACAACCCCTCAAAGGCCTGAGCCGGGATGTGACAGCTTTTATCTGGGATCTGATACGGGCGCTATTCATTGTATTAAAAGTTTGCCAAGAGAGGCTTCAGTGCAAATGACCCTGTGTTATCACAGGCAGTAATATCCTGCTTTTATCAGCTGGAATAAATAAATAACACCGACTTCAGGCTCGGCTTTAACGAGGTGACACCAAGTGCAGGGCGAGGAAACGGCGTGACCTGCGAGGAAAAGGTGATTAAAGGGGAGGTGACACTGGCACAGAAAGTGCCCCCAGATTTCTTGCATAACCACAGGCTTGTGTCCCTGTTAATTATCTTATGTAACAGGAGTGGGATGGGATTTGGCTCTTTCTGGGTTTGGAAAACTCTTTGCAAACATCTCGGTGATTTGTCTGGAAAATTCCGCTCGGGTGATGCTCCTGAAGCCGTTTTATCCCCTTGACCCTTGAGCCATCCTGCCAAAAAAAAAACAACTTTGGGAGCCTTTTCTATAGGATCTCCACGGTGCTTTTCCCACCTGGAACCCCCAACCTTCTCCTCTACAAATCCAGCCTGAAAGTGATGGTGGAGCATGGATGGCACTGCTGGGAATCCCCAGAATTGGAATTGCAATTGGGTTGGGAAGGATCCACAGGGAGCACCAAGGATGGGTTCTGAGCGCTGAGGAGCTGCAGGTGATGGCCAGAGATCCCAGTGGAAATTGGGAATATTACTTCATGTTCATCAGTCTGAACTGGAACAGGAAATCCTCTGAGGAGAGACACGAACGATCAGATCAGCTCAGATTTTGAGTTTAAATTCTTGGTCCTAAAATTTTATGACTTAAAAAAAAATGGATTTTTTTTAAAAGTTCTAATATTAATTTTCTCAACGTTTTTTCCATGAAAGACACAAACTTTTTCAGGGAAGTGTAACCAAAACCTCCAGATTTCTGCCCCAAACCAGTCTGGAGCAGCCATCCCGACAATGCAATCATCCCAGGGGTTGGCTTTTCCTCCTCCTCAGCAAACAGCAGGCCAAAAAAAAAAGTGAAAAAAAAATAAAATTAAAATCACCAATAAAAAAAAATTAAAAAGCAGGAGTTTTTTGCCATCCAGGGTGTATTTTTCCTTTGGAAACTGGCCACCCCAAGCACACACAGGGCTCTCTGTGAGCCTCCCTCGCCCTCCAGGAGGGAGCAGAGCAGGAAAAGTCCCCGTGCTTGGATGGGATCCGCGGGGGGAGGGCTCGGGGCTGCCCTGGAGCTCAGCTCCTCTCTCTGCTGCATTTCCAGCAGGTTCTGCTCAGCTCTTCATTAGAGCAGCACCCCCTGCCCGGCCTTCTAAGGTTTCACGAGGGAAGTTGTCTTGCCCCATTTCCTGAGCTCCGTATTCCAGCGGAGAGCGGGGATTCCAAGGGGAGGAAAGGACATGTAATTTAATCATCTTTATTGGATTCTGGGCCAGGGAGGGGGCAGAGCACCAGCAGCTCTGTCCTCTCCTCCTCTCTTCATTTTCTCTTCCAGTGGCCACTGGAGGAGAGGAGATTTCACAGCAACAAAAGTGATGGTCCTAAAAGATCATGGAGTGATGGGATTTTGGTCCAATTTATGGATTTTCCGGAGCAGGAGCTGTTGTTTCAGTCTCAGGCAGATCCATGTCTCTCCATGGGTTTGTTAATGACTAACTGGTGATTAAAAATGGTGATTTTTAATGCATTTGGTTGCGGGAAAAGGAATCCCATCTTTCCAAAGGGTATTTGGGAGTGGGGTGAGAGGCTGGATCAGTTTAAGTGGGGAAGCAAAACGTGGAATTTTGCAGGGAAAAGGAATCCCATCCTTCCAAAGAGTGTTTGGGAGTGGGGTGAGAGGCTGGTGGAGCTGGATCAGAGTAAGTGGGGAAGCAAAATGTGGGATTTTACAGATTGCTAGTGTTTTTTTTGGAATCCAAGGAGGGCAGGCAGCCTCCACCAGGAGTGCCCTGGGCACGGCTCTGCCCAGCTCCCACTTCCAGAGGGCAGGGGAAAACCTCCCCCACCCCCCTGTGCCAAGGGGGAAAGTCAGAAGAGCAAAAACTGGGGAATTTTTTTTGAAACTAGAGATGATGAGAGAAAAACAAGATCCAAAAATGCTTCGTTCCATGGTATTTGCTTCAAAAGTTTGATTGTTCTTCTTATCCCTGCTGGGCAAAACTGGTGTGAACGCACTGAAGGGCACCAGGACTCTTCATTTTCATGGATGAGGACTCCTGCCCTGCCAGGACCTGCTCATGCCAGCTCTGCCCACACACATTCCCAGTTTTTAGTTAATTTAAATCACTGCTGACCCACTGATGCCAACAAAGCCGGGCTTTTCCAGCCTCGCCTTTCTCATCCTGCACACTCAGCTGTGACCTCACAGCTTCAGAGATATTAAACCAGGCTCAGTGGGGAGCAGGGGGGAGCTGTCCCCCTTTAATTCAGATGAAATCAAACCCGGGATTTTTTTAATAAATCCATTTTATGGCTGGAAGAACGGCGGGAGCAGCGAATATTTAGGACCTGGAGACCCCGGCTTCGCTCCCCTCTCCCCCTGGGTTGGAGTTATTATTTTCCTGGCTATGAAAAGCCCCTGTGGAGGATGGGAGGGGTTTATAAGTCACTAATTTCTCACCTCAGAGCGGTTCCAGTTTTCCTCTCCGGGATGAAATGGTTTCCATTATATCATTAATGGGTGGGAGCTGCTCCCAAGGGAGAGCTGAGAGGGTCCAGGAGCTCTGGGGACAATCAGGGGACACCGACCCAGCCCAGGTGGTGTTGGGGAGCAAAACATCTCCAACCTGTGGAAAGAACTTCCGAAAATGCCCCTTTTTTGTTCCCCAGGGGAATTTTGCACTCGGAGAAGGAGCTCCGTGGCTGCTGCTGGAGTGGGTGGGGATGATGGGGTGGATTTTGGGGGCTGCACATCCCAAGCTGGGGTTTAGCAGCTTTTTCTGGGGGTTTTGTATGTGCAGAACCATCCTTCCTCGTTCATCCTGCTGCTGAAAAGGAGGGAAAATGGGCTGGAAAACTCCTTTTTTGGGGACAGGGATGTGAGGCAGCAAACCACTGCAGTGTCACCTGTGGGAGAGGCGCTGGTGCCCTGCGAGAGGCACTCGGCTGAGTTGGGGGGCTCTGGGGGAGACTTTGTGGAAATGCTGAGGGGGATGTGCTTATCCCAGGACATATCCAGACTCCTTCCCATCCTTTCCCACTGCCATGGGGGGCAGGGATGCTTTTGTACCAGCTCAAAAACCCCACAATGTTCAAAAACCCCACAGTGCTCAAAAAACCCACAATGCTCAAAAAACCTACAATGCTTGAAAACCCACAATGCTCAAAAACCCCAGAATCCTTGAAAACCCCACAATGCTCAGAAAAACCCACAATGCTCAAAAAACCCACAATGCTTGAAAACCTACAATGCTCAAAAACCTCAGAATGCTCAAAAAACCCCACAATGCTCAAAAACCCAACAATCCTCAAAAAACCCCACAATGCTCAAAAAACCCCACAATGCTCAAAAAACCCCACAATGCTCAAAAACCCCACAATGCTCAAAAAAACCCACAATGCTCAAAAACCCCAGAATGCTCAAAAACCCCAGAATGCTTGAAAACCCCACAATGCTCAAAAACCCCACAATGCTGAAAAAACCCCACAATGCTGAAAAAACCCCACAATGCTGAAAAAACCCCACAATGCTCAAAAAACCCCACAATGCTCAAAAAACCCCACAATGCTTGAAAACCCCACACTGCACCTTCCAGGCTGTGAAAGCAGCCGCAGGTGCCAGGGAAAGCATCACGGCAGGACCCCAAACCCCCCCACAAGTGCTGGTGAAATAAGCTGTGAGTTGTGGTTTTGGGGGGAAGCTGCAGCAGCCTGGAGTTCTGCCGCTGAGGGAGGGAGGAAGAAATGACAAATTAAATCCAGAGAGCCCTTTCCCCCCTCCTTCATCTCTCGATTCAAGAATTCAAACCATCATTTTCCAGCCCTCTCCACACCTCGCAGGGTTATCTCCAGGAGCACCCCCTGCAGTTCTGGTTACAAAAATGACTCTGCGGAGGAACTCTCCCAGCTGGGAGGGAGGCAGCCCCGAGCCCTCCCGACCCTGCCCATCGCAGCTGCAGGGGGAGGGAGGGAAGAGGAGGGAGGGATGAAGGTCGCCTTCCTCACCTCCCGCTGCCCCGCCAAGGCCGCGCACCCCGGCTCGAGATTTTCGGGGTCATTATCGCACCAGGATGCCAAAAGTTAGGGAGGAAAGAGTTTTTCGGAAGCCTTTGCCCGCTAATTGATGGTGAGGAGAGGAAGGAAGGATGGAGGAAGAAGAAAGAAAAAGCCCCAGGGCTGTTTTTAACCCCCGGGATGTTTGCAGGGCCAGGACAGAGCAGGTTGGGGTTGGAGCGGAGCAGAGCAGGAGGGAAATCAGATCCAGCAGGAGCAGGGGCTCCTTCCAGCCTCATGGAAAAGGTTTCCCAGCATCATTAGGAAGGATGAAAAGCCTTCAGGGGTGGGTGTGCGAGGCTCATGGAGCTCCTGCTGGATGCTCCAGCCCCTCGGAGGTGCAGGAGGGACAAAGCTGTGCCCCAGGAGCAGATGCTGCTCCCCTCGTCATGCCCTGATAAACCCCAGCGGGGAAGGGGAGTTCTCACAGCAGGAGCAGGTGGGAATGGTGCTCCTGGGATCTGGGGCTTGGCCGGAGCCAGGAGGAAGCTCTGGAATCCCAGATGGCCTCGAGCACAGCCAGGACTCACTGCAGGCTCAGCGTGGAGCCCAACCCAGCCCTTTGGTCACCCCCGTCTGGAAGAGGAGCAGCTCGGGACAGAGATTTCCCAGCAGTTCTCCTTCCCTTCAGCCCGGTGTTTCTGTAACCTGCACACCAGGCCGTGATTCCCAGGAAAAGCTCGCTGCTCCAGCGGGGCTGGAGAGGAGATTTCTCCCGATGGGAAGCTGCTCAGCCCTGTGCCAGAGGGGAAGGAAGTCCCTGCTGTGGCCGTGACCTCCTGGCCCGGGTGAGGAGGTGCCCAGAAATGAGAGGCAGCTGCAGAATTTGCCTCCTCCCAGGACTGGTGAGGCCAGAGCAGCTCGAGGTGACCCCGGAGCAGGAATGGACCCACCCAGGTGTCACTGCAGGACTGGCTGAGCCTCTCCTGAGCGGCCCCGTGGCAGGATTTACAGCAGACTGGGGAATTTCGGGTTTCCCAATCACGGCTTCGCAAAGCAAACAGACAATTCCTGCCATTCTCTAACCTCTCCTTAACCTCTCACTCTGCCTTCCAGATCCAGGAGAAAATGCAGTGGGAAGAGTGGAGCTGCTCTGCTGGGGAGCGACTTCTTCATCAGCTTCCATGAAAGAATTTGGTGAAAGAATCTGATGAAATGCAGTGCCCATCCTGGTGTGACCTCACGGAATTATCACCACTGTTACACTGCTAAGAAAGGAAATAAAATCCCAAAATGATGTTTGGGGCTGGCAGGATTTGCCCAAATCACCTGGCTAAAATCAGGAACATTCCCTGAGCGACCAGGAACAGCCTGAGACTGCAGCCCCATTGCCTCCATGCCTCTCTCTAACCACCAGACGACCCACCCTGCGTGAGCAAACGGAATAAAATCTGAAAGAAAACAAAAATCTGACTTGAAAAATGTGCTCCGCGCAGAACCAGAATGTTCGGCGCGGAGAAAAAGGATGCAGTCCAACCTTTTACTTCCAGGCAAACATTTCAAAATGGACTTATAATGTAGCCTTTCATTTCGGTTTTATATGAAGGTTTTACTTGAACTTGTAATGAAGATGGAAAAATCAGAGGTTGCCATGGCTCCTGGCACTCTGCCTAACGCACTCCAATCTTTTTCCCCTAATAAAGGAGATTTCTGAAACCCCCCTAGAAAAAGGGAAGAGTTAAAGGCCCCATAAACCACTGTAGGACCAAGAATATGATTTCATGGACAGTAAGTTGACCATCATGGGCAGGAAATTCTGTTCATTTTTTATCTTCTCACTGATGAGGCCCAGAGTCCTGCTCTGGGTGGTTCTGGTAATAAACATGAAAATTCCCAGGGTAAGAAAATCGAGTGGTGCAGAGCAAATTCCCTCAGGCTCTTTTTGGGATGTTCTCTTGCTGTTTGGCCTTGCCATGGAGGAGGAAACTGGGAGAGCTGGGATGCTCCTGAGCCTTCAGCTCCATCCCCCCAGGGATGTCCCCTCCTGGGTGGGATCCCAGCTGTGCCAGGGTCTGCTCAGCTCCCGATCCAGCAAAATTCGGGATAGCTAAGGGCCCTGGGCAGAGCTTGTGCCTGTGAGATGAGGAAGGTTTGATCTGAATCCTGGGCTGGAGGGGGGTTCAGGCAGTGGATTTTGGGCTGGGATGGGAGGTGGGGCTGCTCCGAGCTGGGATGGACACCTTGGAATGAGCTGATCTTTGGGGTCTGTTGAGCCAGGATGATTTAATGATGATGATTTAACAATGGTGATTTAATGATGATGATTTAATGGTGATTTATTGATGATGATTTGATGATGATGATGATTTGATGATGATTTGATGATGGTGGTGATTTGATGGTGACGGTGATTTGATGATGATGATGATGGTGGTGATGGTGATCTGATGGTGAGGATGATATGATGATGATGATGATGATGATGATGATGATGATAATGATGGTGATTTTGATGGTGATGATGATTTGATGATGATCTAATGACGATTTGGTGATGATTTGATGATGATGATGATGATGATGATGATGATGATTTGATGATGATGATGATTTGATGGTGATGATGATTTGATGATGGTGATTTGATGATGATGATGATGATGGTGGTGATTTTGATGGTGATGATGATTTGATGATGATCTAATGACGATTTGGTGATGATGATGATGATGATGATGATGATTTTGATGGTGATGATGATTTGATGATGATCTAATGACGATTTGGTGATGATTTGATGATGATGATGATGATGATGATGATTTGATGATGATATCAGAGGCAGAAAACAGCTGGAAGGGGGAGAAGAGGCAGCTTGGAGCCATCTCCTGACCCTTTGCAGCTCCCTGGCCAAGCCAATCCAGCAATTTCTCCTTCAGCTCCCTTCTCCTGACATCCTTGTTCTTCATCCAAGGCAGCAGAAGGGCTCTGGCCATTCCATTGTCCTCTCCAGGATGGATTTGCTTCCTGAATTCAGGCCTTTGTCACTTTTTCCCTTTCAATTTCCTTGGAGATCTTGGTGGGACATGATTTGATCCATGCAGAATTTGCCTTCGAGGTTTTCTCCGAGGAGCCAGAGCCTGCTGGAATTTTTGGGGATGGATGGGCAGTGGGAATGCTCAGAAATCACCAGAGATGGCTCAAAAACGGTTGTGCTGTTCCTGTAGGTGGGAAGCAGCACACGGAGATGTGATAAATCCCGGGAGTTATCCTGGTCCTGAGGACAGCAGGGAAGTGCTGATGCTCTCGTTCTCTCCAGGCTTTCGGGGGATCCTTTCCAAGCCAGAGCTCCTTGGCTTTTCCAAGTGGTGGCTGCCTGCCAGCCCCATTTATTCCCAACATGTGGTTCTGATTTGAAAATGTCCAGATCTCGAAATCTTTAATCTTCTCACACCTCAGGATTTTTTGTTTTGGTTTGGTTTTGGGGAAGGCTGAACCATGTGCTCGGGATAATGGTTAAAAAGCAACACAGACAGTTTAACGGGGGGAGGGAAAAAAAAAAAAGGAAAGAAGAAAGAGAAACTAAAATTATTTATATATTAAAAAAAAAAAAAAAATCCAGCTGGTGCTTTTCTAGTCTCAAAGGTGCAGTGTGAAAATCTGGGGATGCTTTTGTTTGTTTCAGCTCCGTAATCCCTGATGAAACTCCGGGAATTTAGTGATGAGAAAGATCCTGATAGATCTCTCCAGATGACAAAAATTTAAATATTTTTAAGGTTGAAGAGAGCTGCCTTCCCAGAGGTTCAAATCCAATCCAGGTCTGGTGTAAACTGGAAGGGCTGAATGCCCTCCCTGGGCAGGATCAGCAGGGCAGGAAGGTTTTCCTGGGGTTTGGGAAGATCCCTGGATCCCTCCAGGAGTTTGGGGAGTTCACATCATCTGTTCTGGGATTTGGGAAGGTGACCTGATCCCTCCAGGGGTTTGGGGAGGTGAGATGATCTGTTCTGGCCTTTGGGAATGTCACCTGCTCACTGTCCTGCTGCCTGGCTGATACGGAGGTGCTGAGAGGGGACAAATTGTGGGATCGTGGAATGGGTGGGGCTGGAAGGGACCTCACAGCTCATCCTGTTCCACAGGGACACCTCCAGGTTGCCCCAAGCTGGCCGTGGACACTCCCAGGGATGAATTTCCTGCTAATTCCTAATCTAAACCTGCCATTGTTTAATTCACAGCCTTAGGGATGTTGTAGCTGCGGTGGCACAGCTGTGGGGGACACAGCATCCAGCTGGAATCCCAGAATCATGGAACGGTTTGGGCTGGAAAAGACCTTTAAATTCCTAAATTCCAACCCTCCTGCAATGAGCAGGGACACCTTTGACTCAGCCAGGCCAGCAGAGCCCCGTTCCAGCCAGGATGTGCCAGCAGGAATGGGGTGGGATGAGAGAGCCCTACCCCTGTTCCCACCAAACTCTTGGATTGGGGCTGTTCCCTCTCCCTCCTTCCCAGCCCTGGGGCTCTCCTTGGAGCACGAGGGCTTTTCCAGCTCTCCCTGTGCACCAAGAGTTAAGGGGATGGAGCAGCTGGGAAGATAAGAAGCAGATGATAAGAACCAGATGATAAAGGCTGCAGGGGATCACGTTTCCATTGCAGCCAGTGCAGACTCATTAGAATGCAGCCTCCAGTCCCACAACAGGCAAAGAAAGGAAAAAGCACAAAATTCCCGCTTTTTCCTCCCCCAGGAAAGGAGCTGAGCGAGCACCAAATCCATGAGAATGTGGAATAACTCAGCTTTGCTGCACAGAGCTGGAAAAGACCCAGTCACCAAGGTGTGCAGGGCTGCTCCAGGGGGCTTTACTGGGAGCACTGGGAGGTGGCTACGGGGGCACTGGGCTGGCCTGGCCCTCTCTGGGAGACACTTTGGGATTCCTGTGATCCAGGTGGGACTGGGAGCACTCTCACTGCTCATCACTGGATTGTCTTGGCTCTGGTTCGGAGGGACAGGACTTGCAGCAAACCTGAGGGGTCCTGGCAGGAGATTTTAGGGCACCCCAGCCAGGGATGTGCCACAGCTCCCCAGGGCTGTTGGGATTTCTAAAGGAAGCAGAAGATCCTTGTGGTTCCCTCCCAGCCCAGGTTATTCCATGATTCCATGAATTTCTCGCTGTTTCCCCCATCAGAGAGACCTGCCAGGCTCTCATCTCCCCAAGGCAGAGGTGACCACGTCCATACTCGTGTGCTGACCTGCTACCTGAGCATTCTTTTTGCCAAAATGGTGGGAATTCTGCTATTCCCGGGCCTTTAACGCCACCTATCCTTGAGCATTCCCAGGAAAGGAGGTCGCTCTTTATCCGGTGACTCAGACCCTGCAGCTCCCCGTGGATCAGCTGGATGCGGATGCCTGCCCAGCCTCGAGTTTCACTTCCATTCGTTTGTTTTCCTTTTCTTTTCAACTTTATTTTCCTCTCCTCTGCAGTTCATTAGCATCTTCCCTTTTCCTTGCTTGCTTTCCCCCCGCCTCCCCAAGCTTTCTTCTGCAGCTCAGAAGTATTTCACTGTGGGCTGCCAAATGATTTCTATCTCAGTGAAAAAGAACTTGCTATTTCCTGAAAACCTACCGCTGTTTTCTCTCTCTCTCTCTCTCTGCCCCCCCTCAAATCCTCTCTGAGTATTGACACAAATCCAGGTAACTTGATAAGAAGGCAGTGAAAACAAATGGATTCTGCTTGGCAAAGGTGCGTCAAGAAGGGCAGCGGAGTTGGGCAGCTTGGGAATAGTCTCTGCCCACATCTGACTTTTAAATTCCCCCCAGTGCCAAATTTTTGCAGGGGAGCAATGACAAAAGAAGAGGCTCTGGAGTTTTCCACTTGTGTGAGGGTTTGGGTTTTTTTTGTTTTTTTTTTTTTTTGGGTGTTTCAGACATTTTTTGGGAGAAAACTCTGAGGTGACAGCGTTGGGTCGGCTCAATTTGATGTGGTTTCCCTGCCAACCTCCTGCTCCCACCACCCATCCCACCCACCTGCCACCCCTTCACCCCGTAATATCCCCAAAACCCCACAGCCACGGCTGCTAATCCCAGTAAAATTCCCAGTTTAACCATTGCCCTGTGTCCCAGGAGCTGGGATGGGCACCAACCTCTGGCTGCTGATCCCAAAGTGCCTGCAGTGCCTCGGGGATCTCCCCATTCCAGGGCACACCGGGATAAGATTTATATTTTATTTTCCACGGGGTTATTTGGTGAACTGCAGCAAAAGGAGAATTGAAATATCCACTTAACGAGGCGATTCTTTTATTGGGCTGATTTTCAAGCGCATTTTACCTCTCAGCACAGGGGAAGTCAGGCTTTTAAGGAGTTTATTTCTTTATGGTGCCTTCATTTCCGAAGGCTTCGCTGGGCTCCGGGGTCGATTTCTGTTTGGTTTGGGACTCGGAGAACCGAGCCTTTGAACCGAGCACTGGTGGGATTAGGAACTCTGTTTGTCAGCCGGGTTTTGGTGTTGCATAACTCACAAATATCCTCCAGCATCCAAGAAAATGGATGAGCTCAGGGTTTTTTTTCTTCACCCCTTCCCCCTCTCGAGCCCTCCCCATCTTTGCTGTGATTTTTTATGGTCCGTGATTGGAAGCAAAAGGTCTAAAAGAGAGAGGAAATCAAGCCCGTCAATAAATGCTAAAAATATTTAGTGTGGCAGCCTCTGTATTTTCTTTTTTGTGAAACACTGATTAATATTCAGTGGTTGAAGGTTAATACCCCATTCATTTTATTCCCTTTACATCCTCTGCACAGCAGTCGCTGCTCCAATTTCGACTCCTAATTCATGCAAATCTGGTTCCAATCAGGATATTAGGAACTCACTGCATAAGCAGGGGGGGAGTCAAGGAAAAAGCAAAAAAAAGCTGGAGAAATCACCCAGTTGTCAAACTTATCTTTGGGGACAAGTCCAACACACACATGGACACCCCAAATCCACATCCCTGCCAGTGCAGGGTGTTTATTGTGCATTTCTCTCCTTCCAAACACAGAGGGAACATCCACGGAGGAGTTTTTGGCAGGCACAACCACAAAGTTTTTGTTTGGATTCGGCAGCAGAAGTCTCTGGCCCAGCTTACAAAGGAGCTGGATGATAATAAAACCTCATGCTGAGCTTAAAACCCAAGGCTCAGTGCAGGGACTGGGTGATCCCAGCTCAGGTGAGGTTCTCAAGCCCAGCTTGGTGTCCCAAACACAAAGTGCAAGAATAACTCAGGGAAAATGACATTTGTTTCCTTTTCCCCTTTTTTTCCCCCCCCTTTTTTTTATAAATGTGAGTGGGAAGCACTTTTGTCTGTGGATCCTGGGTTTTCCACCCTCTTTGGAGGTTCTGTGTGGTCCTGGAGGGTTCTGGAGGTGGGATCTCAGGTCCTGCAGGTTGAATCCCAGTTATCCCAGCTCCAGGATCTTCTGGAGGGCTGCCTGTCCATCATCTCCCATGGGAATATCCTCTGGATCCTGAGGAGAAGCACCACGGCCCGAACTGCCTCAATCCCAGAGGATTTGCCTCAGGAAAGGTGCCGGGTTTAGGAATCCCAGGTGGGAATGTCAAACCCCGTTCCTTTGGGGGTGAGGCTCGGGGTCCCGCAGCTCCTGCCCGCCCAGGGGTGGGCACAGCTTTGCTGCTCCGTGATTTTTCCCAAAGTTGGGGTGTTGTGAGAGCCATGGTGGGGGTCCCCCGTCCCCACCCGATGTGCTGGAGCGGGAATTCCCTGCCTGTGCCTTCCCGGTGTCCTCGAGCACCTCTCCAAGCCGGAGGAGAGGCGAGGAGGGCGGCTGGGGTTTGATTTGGGTGGGATTTAAGGAAGAACACGTTTCACGAGGAGGGAGGGCAGGCCCTGGCAGAGGTGCCCAGGGAAGCTGTGGCTGCCCCTGGATCCCTGGCAGTGCCCAAGGCCAGGCTGGAGCGCTCTGGCCCAGAGGGAGGTGTCCCGTGGAGGGGACTGGATGGTTTTGGGTGGGAGCATCCATGGGAGGCCTTGGCCAGCGGGCAGGAGGATGTGCCCGTCCCACGTGGCCCCCGAGTGTGACCCTGCCTTCCTCCAGGAGCTGCTGCTCCTCAGCCTCCTCCGGGGCGGGAGCCGTCCCCCCTCCGGCTCTGAGGAACGAGCGCGGGCTCCAGAAGGGCCCTGTCTGGCCAAAATGCAAAACTTCCCCACAGGGCACAAGCGGGCTGTGTTTTTCCGACCAGGGAACAGCGTTAGGCCCCTTTCATCACCTTTCTTCTGCACTTCTTTCAGAAGTGATTTAAATTGGAGGCAATAGTATTGAACCTCTGACACTCTGAATCGCACGCTTCAGCTCCAGCCTTTTTCTAGAGCCACTTTGCCTGCAGCTCTTGTGGTTTGGTCTGGTTTTTTTTTTTCTCCCCCCCCTCAGCATTTGTTCTTTCCACTCTGTTTGTGCCACCTCGGTGAAATTTCAGTTCGTTTTTTTGCCTCAGTATAGGAGAAAGTGCTGGTGACTGCTGAGGGCTCCTTTCCCAATTCTATTCCAAATCCAAATGCTTCCAACCCTTCCAAAAACGTGCTGAGCCCTCATCCCCACCTCGGGATGAACACCCAGCAAATCCCAGATTGCTGAGGAGAAAGGAAAAACCAGCTTGGAAACCTCTGGAAAGGGGCCAAGGCACAATCCCAAGGTGTGGGGGTGAGAACGGCAGCGTCGCCCTCGGAGCTGGATGGGGCAGGAGCTGCTCCCACCCTCTCACACCCAGCTCCTGCTTTTCCAGCCCTGATTTTGAACCAGCTGAAGGAAAACACTTGCAGGCAGCAAAAACAGTGCTGGAAAGCTGTGTCTGCTGAGGGTGGGAATGGCTGGGAGCTCCTTGGGGGCTGAGGATTCGGTGGGATTGTCACTGAGGAGCTTGGGTGGGGTGGGGTGACCCTGCTGTGGGTCTCTGAGGGTGCTGCTGGGTGGGTCAGGACAAACACAGCGTTTTTGGGGGGCTGCCCTTGCCTGGGCTTTTCCTCTCCCAGCAGCAAGGCCCCAACAGCTGCTGAGCAGCCTCGCTCCTGTGTTTTGGTGGAGCCCAGGTGGGAATGTTGGAGCAGCCGTGGAAGCTCTGGCTGCAGGAATGAGCCTCACGAGGTGCCCCGAGTGCCCCAGGCTGCTCCTTTGCTTCAGCTGCTTGGTGGGACCCCATCTCTGCCTGATTTCCAGGTGAAGGCCGCTGGAGCTTCCTGAGGTGTCTCCAGCGAGCTGTGGGGATGCTGCTTCCTTCAATCCCATGGGATCCAGTGTCTCTGAGGAGAAAGGAGCCAGAGATCACCTCCCCTCAGGTACTGTCCCCACCCCCAGGATGCTGTGGGGAAGGGAGGTGATGTTTGATTTCATCCCGTCTTTTCTGATGTGAAATATCCATGGATTCATTTGGGATCAAGTGAATCCTGCTCCCCTCCAGGTATTGTCCCCACCCCCAGGATGCCGTGGGGAAGGGAGGTGATGTTTGATTTCATCCCATCCATCCTGATGTGAAATATCCATGGATTCCCTCAGGATCAGGAGAATCCTGCTCCTCTCCAGGTGCTGTCCCCATGATGCAGTGGGAAGTTAGGTGATGTTTGATTTCACCCCATCCATCCTGATGTGAAATATCCATGGATTCATTTGGGATCAGGTGGATCCTGCTCCCCTCCAGGGAAGGTTTCCGTGCTGCCTGCACGCTGCGGGGTGGGAGCGCTGTAAATCACCCACGTGCTGCCACAGATGGCTGCAGCTTTCCCTGTCAGCTTTGCAGTTGCTTTCCCTCCTGCCCTAATTGAGACCAGAAATCCAATTAGACCCTAATCCCGTCCTTTTTGAAGTCCCTGGCTGCAGCCAGGGAATGAGAGGGTGGATGGGATGCTGGTGACGGGACCAACCGGTGCTGAAATCCCTGCCCAGATGATGAAATGCGTTTCTGAGAGCCATCCTCGTGGGGACCTGGGGAATGCCGAGCCTTGCCGCTCCCATCAGGGACAGCAGATGTTCCGAGCCGGCTGGGGCTCTCCCTGCTCCTCATTTTCCAGGGCAGGCACGAGCCTGGAGGGAGGGAAGGGCTGCTGCTGCTGCTGGAAGTGTTTATTTGCACAGATGCTCTGGGAGAGGGGAGCTGGGACAGATATTCCAGGGAGGCCCCTTTAGGCAAACTCCCCCAAAGGTGCTGGTTTAGAAGTGGAGTTTCCTCGATTTAGGAATTTTGGGAGCAGCTCTGAGCAGCCCCTGCTTGACATCAGCTGGAAAATTGCTGTGGCTGGCTCTGGAGTGAGTCTGTGGTGCCAGGATGGGGAGCAGGGCATGGCTCTGCCTCAGCCAGTGGCACTGACAATTAATTGCCTCCTAAAAATAGAAAATATTCCAGAACCCTGGAATTCACTGCCCTTGGAGTTCATCCGGCAGATGAGTGTGTTGTGTATATTTTTAACATGACTATACATGTAGTGTGTGTACAGTATGCACACGTATATTTATTTCTATTTATATGTATATTCATATTTATAGCTATGTTTATAAATATTATCTATATGTATATTCATATTTCTATGTCTATATTTATATTCAGATGTATATTTTAATATATATATATTTAATATATATCTGTATTCATACTTATAGTTAGAATCATATTTTTATTTATATGTATATTTATATGTATATTTATAGTTATAGTTATAGTTATAGTTTAGTTATAGTTTAGTTATAGTTATAGTTATATAGTTAGTTATATTTATATTTATATCTATAGTTATTGTTGTAGTTATATAGTTATAGTTATTTATATTTGTGTTTATATCTGTGTTTAGATTTTTATTTTTTATATTTTTTAATTTATATTAATTTATATTTGTTTAGATTTATTTAGATTTATTTAGATTTATTTAGATTTATTTAGATTTTTTTTTTTTTGGTGTGTTTGGTGGAGGTTTTGGGGAGATTCACTGAATTTCAGGGCGCTGAGAGCACCACAGCTTTGATCCCTGGATGGGCCCTTCATGATCCTTGTGGCTCCCTTCCAACCGGGAATATCCCGTGGCTGTCCTTGGGGAATAATCGCAATTATCCCATAGGACATAATAGGAAATAATCCCATGGGATTGCTGCCCATGGATCAGGGGAAGCTCTGCAGCCTGGGGTGTTCCTGAGGGACACCAGGAATGCCCTGAGCAGTGGAAGGGGCTCCTGGAAGCTCCCCACGGATCCAACCCCATCCCGCGGCTCCTGGAAGCTCCCCACGGATCCAACCCCATCCCGCGGCTCCTGGAAGCTCCCCACGGATCCAACCCCATCCCGCGGCTCCTGGAAGCTCCCCATGGATCCAACCCCATCCCGCGGCTCCTGGAAGATCCACATGGATCCAACCCCATCCCGCGGCTCCTGGAAGATCCACACGGATCCAACCCCATCCTGCGGCTCCTGGAAGATCCACACGGATCCAACCCCATCCCGCAGCTCCTGGAAGATCCACACGGATCCAACCCCATCCCGCGGCTCCTGGGAGCTCCACATGGATCCAACCCCATCCCGCGGCTCCTGGGAGCTCCCCACGGATCCAACCCCATCCCGCGGCTCCTGGAAGCTCCACATGGATCCAACCCCATCCCGCGGCTCCTGGAAGATCCACATGGATCCAACCCCATCCCGCGGCTCCTGGAAAATCCCCATGGATCCAACCCCATCCCGCGGCTCCTGGGAGCTCCCCACGGATCCAACCCCATCCCACGGCTCCTGGAAGCTCCACATGGATCCAACCCCATCCCACAGCTCCTGGAAGCTCCACAGAAATCCAACCCCATCCCGCGGCTCCTGGGAGCTCCCCACGGATCCAACCCCATCCCGCGGCTCCTGGACGATCCACATGGATCCAACCCCATCCCGCGGCTCCTGGACGATCCACATGGATCCAACCCCATCCCGTGGCTCCTGGAAGCTCCACATGGATCCAACCCCATCCCGCAGCTCCTGGAAGCTCCCCACGGATCCAACCCCATCCCGTGGCTCCCGTGGGATCCAGCTGGGCCTTGGTGCTGCAGAATTATGGAATCCCCGAGGCTGGAGAAGACCTCTGGGGTCACATCCAGCAGCACACAAACTGCTCCGGGCTTGGCACTAACCCAGAGCTGGGTGTGGCACCCCAAACCTTCCAGCCCAGGAGCTGCCGGAGCGGCTCAAATTCCCAGCAATTCCCTCTCCCCTCTACCTGCCGTGGAAAAACAGGAAAAGGCACCAAATTAGCTCGGCCACTGAACCTCCCCAAAGCCACAACACGGAATCCGAGGCGCTGCTCCATTGGTTTTTCCTGCCCTGCAGCAGCCAAGCGATCGGGTTTGGTGTCCCAGGCTGCTGTTGTGGGAGAAACGAGAAGGGAAAAAAATGAAGGGGTGAGATTCCGAGCTCAGGGCCTCCCTTCGCATTGTTATTATCCTCTTCCCATCCTGGAAAAAGACTCCAAAATAGACTCCAAACCCATTTTTCCTGCAGGTTTAAATTAGCCCGAAGGTTATGGCAGGAACAAAACTGTCTGGCTCTTGATGTTTTGTGTCGGGCAAGACAAAATTGTGTTGGATTTGGGGATTTTAGAGTTTGGTTGGGATCCAGCTCCGGAGGGTTCAGGGATGAGTTTCCATGGGAATGCAGCTGTGGCTGTGTCACATCTCCTGTGGCTTGGCACGTCCCACGTGGTGACAAGAGTGCTCCAGCACCACTCAAGCGCTTTTAGGTGGTTGTTGTGTGGCTCTGCTTTTGTCCTGCTGAAAAAACCCAACCAAAACCTCAAAACCCAACCCCAGAATGTGATAATTGGAGCTGGGATTGTCTCGGCCGTAAATTTCAAGTGTGTTTTCTACAGAGGGAAGGATATTCTTGTACCTGGGAATGATGGAAGTCCCCAAAGGGCTCAGGAATGAGACGAAGAAAGGGAGAAAATCCAAATTTTCTGGGAATCTCAAAACTTATTCCAAAAGAAAAGTGAAAAAATAGCGAATTAATTCTGGAGAAATTTATAAAGACAATTAAATACAAAATCTAGAAACTTGAGCTGCTCTGTGGTGGTTTAGGAAGGAAATATTTCCTCAAGAATGGCACCAGGAATTTCCAGGGAATGGGGATGAAGCCTCCCCAGCTGCACACACCTGGCTCCACTGCTCCAACTCCTCCTGCAAAGAGGGACCTGTTAAAGTGCAATTATCCTTCAAAATTGTGAATTTAAAGTCATTTTGGCAAGGCTGGTAGAGCAGAGAAGGGGAACATAGATGGATTCAACATTTATTTTACACAGAATTGTTTGTTTCTCTCTCCTGGGCTTCTGTTGTTCCCCAGCCTGTGGATTCCTGATCCTCGACTGAGAGAATTCCCCCTGTGCCCGTGATCCGAGCCTTTCCCTGTTTGCTCCTGGCTCTTCCTCAAACCAGCCCTGCTCCTGCTGCCTCCTGGGGATGCTTCAGGCTGGGGCTGTGCACGTCCAGGATTTAAACACAACCTCAACTCTCGTGTTTTTGGGAAGGAAAGAAAGGATTGGAGGCAGTGAAAAGGTGGGACATGTGAAAGGGGAGGGAATGTGGAAGGGACCTCGGGGTGCTGCTGGGTTTGCTTGGTTGAGGTTGATGCAGTTTCATTTCCTGCTGGTGGGGTTGGTCCCCCCAACAAATCCCGCTGGAACGGATCCCAAACTCCCTGGATCAACCTGTGGATCCAAACTGGGATCAAACCTTGTCACCCCTCACTGCCAGCTCCTCACAGAGCTTCAGGCAGAGTGACCAACCCCGAGTGGAAACCCTCAGGGGCACCAAATCCTCCTTTAGCCTTCCAATTAACTCCTGATCCCTCTGCTCCCATAAATTCCCGGCTGCCCTGGCCCTGTTTGTGTGTTCCCACTGGAAGCACCTCCCTGAGGATCTGTCTGTGTGGTTTAGGCTCAGCCTGGGCCGTGCCAGTGGCCACACCTCTGGGCAAAGCACACGGAATTGCCAAGTTTCCTTTTCTTTCCCCCTTTTCCTCCCGTTTCACGTCAAACCAGCAGACGCCCGTCACCATCCTCAGCCCCGGCTCTGATGCAAGCTTTTTCCACCTGGCCAAGTCAGGCCTTCAAAAATATAAACAAATAGGAAAAGAAAAGGGAAAAAGAAAAAAAAAAAAAGAAAAAAAAAGAAAAAAATCTTTTTGGAGATATTTTTAAAGGCATGAGACAGAGGAGGGTGACACACTCGCTGTGCTCAGTGGGTGGGAGCAGGGCTGGTTCGTGTTGTTCTTGTCCCTGGGCCCAGCATTACAAGTGGCCACCTTGTTGTGGGGGACTGAGGAGAGTGTGGGGCACGACCCCCTGTGCCATCAGGGGGGTGCTGGGGAGGGTTTGGGGGGTGTTTGATGGTGCTGCAGGGCTGGTTTGTGCCTCTGAACATCATTGGGACGGCGGGCTCAGAATTAGGGACGTTTTATTTCCTTCTTCGTCCTGTTCTGCTGCAGTTCCATCTTTCCGTGTCCATCTGAGGGGGGCTGGTCCTCAGGTGGGGGTTCTGGGGATGGAGGGAACCAGGGAGCAGGGATGGAGCAGGGATGGAGCAGGGATGGAGCAGGGATGGAGCAGGGATGGAGCTGAGATGGAGCAGGGATGGAGCAGGGATGGAGCAGGGATGGAGCAGGGATGGAGCAGGGATGGAGCAGGGATGGAGCTGAGATGGAGCAGGGATGGAGCAGGGATGGAGCAGGGATGGAGCAGGGATGGAGCTCTGGGATGGAGCAGGGATGGAGCTGAGATGGAGCAGGGATGGAGCAGGGATGGAGCAGGGATGGAGCAGGGATGGAGCAGGGATGGAGCAGGGATGGAGCAGGGATGGAGCTGAGATGGAGCAGGGATGGAGCAGGGATGGAGCAGGGATGGAGCTGAGATGGAGCAGGGATGGAGCAGGGATGGAGCAGGGATGGAGCAGGGATGGAGCAGGGATGGAACAGGGATGGATTAGGGATGGAGCAGGGATGGAGCAGGGATGGAGCAGGGGTGGAGCAGGGATGGAGCAGGGATGGAGCAGGGATGGAGCAGGGATGGAGCAGGGATGGAGCAGGGATGGAGCAGGGATGGAGCAGGCATGGAGCAGGGATGGAGCAGGGATGGAGCTGAGATGGAGCAGGGATGGAGCAGGGATGGAGCAGGGATGGAGCAGGGATGGATACAGGGATGGAGCAGGGATGGAGCAGGGATGGAGCAGGGATGGAACAGGGATGGATTAGGGATGGAGCAGGGATGGAGCAGGGATGGAGCAGGGGTGGAGCAGGGATGGAGCAGGGATGGAGCAGGGATGGAGCAGGGATGGAGCAGGGATGGAGCAGGGATGGAGCAGGGATGGAGCAGGCATGGAGCAGGGATGGATTAGAGATGGAGCAGGGATGGAGCAGGGATGGATTAGGGATGGAGCAGGGATGGATTAGGGATGGATTAGAGATGGAGCAGGGATGGAGGTGGCAGAGGCCGATGCTGGCCAACATCTGCTGACCTCACCCATGACCTCGTGGTTCTACAGCCCCATAAAGGGCAGCTGAGAGAGGTTCCAGGAGAGGCTCTGGGAGAGGTTCTGACTTTGGAAGCTCCAGCAGAGCCGGGAGGAGCCGACCTCATCCCCTGGCGTCGGGGAGGGAGCGCCAGGCTGGGATTTGAGGCTGCCCAGGGTCAGGAGCCGGGCACTGCCCCAGCCCTGGCAGCCGCTGCGGGCTCCTCTTTCCTGGCTCTGCTCTTGGAGACTCTGTGCAATGCCTGGAAGGGGCTGTGCAGAACCTTCCCTGGGTTTGCAGGGCAGGATGAGGCCTGCTGAGGCCCCAGCACACGATGGGCAGAGCTGCTGTAAAGCTTTACCTGAGTCTGCTCCTCGGCTGGTTCCCCACCCTGGCCTCCCCTTTTTGCTTTGACTTTCTCTTTCCTGGCTTTTCCCACCAAATCCATTCCCAAATCCCCTTCCTGGCTGGGCCCTGGACACCTGGGCTGGCCCAGCTCCCTTCCCACACCCAGCACCACTCAGGCATGGTGGCCACCAGCCCTGGAGGCCTCGGAGGACAGGGATGGATGGGCACCAGGATGGGCACAGGAACAACTCCTGGAGATCCCTTGGATCCCTCAAATCTGCAGGAGCAGAGCTGAGGATGCTCCAGGCATTCCCAGTTTTATTGGGACCATCATGCACTGTTTATTCCCAGTTTTTCTTGGGACATTCATGGAAACTTTGCTCTCCTTGCAGCATGCTCTGGGGTGAAGGTTTGGTGTCTTAACAAGACCCAACAAGACCTGGAGGCCAGCTCAGAAACCAGGGAAGCGTCTTCCTCATCCGAAAGCAGAGGCAGTGAGGAAAAGCTGCCTGAAAAAAGGAGAATTACCTTTTAAAGTAAGTTTAATTTCTGTAAAAAAGAGGCACAGCTAACCCCTTGGAAATGCTGGACCCAGGTTTGCTCTGTAAGGCTGGGAACAGGAGAAAAAAAATCTGTCTTTTGGCCCATTTCTGTGTGCAACTCCCTGTGAAACGAAGGGATGTGCTGCTGCATTCCCTGCACCCACGGGGCAGCTGGAGAACAGGGAGAGGAAGGACAGAGCAAAGCCCTGAGCTCTCCCTCTCTCCGTGCTGCTCCCAGGCCTTGATCCCCCACCACGACCAATGGATGCTGGCCCTGTTTTTATGGAGACTCCCCACCGAGGCAGACGCCAGTTAAAAGGTTACTGCCCAGCTGCGAGAGATGTAGACAGGCTAACAGCTCCGTGGCGGGGTGACCTCATATCTCATATTTATTGACTAAATGTGGCTTGAACTAGTCACCACCAGTAAAATAAACCACAGCCCCGAGTGCTGCAGGAATATTCCATGGCACACACGCTCCCAGGTCCTCGTCACACTCTCGCTTTCACTTGGGTTTACTAAAGAAAAAAAAAAAGAAAAAATGAGGTAAAAGCCTCGTTACTAATCTCATTTCTTTTACAAGGTGGGTCCTGCAGAAACCCTTTCAGTGCAGGGTTGGTTTTTCCTCTGAGGAGAGCTGGGAATCTCTCTGGGTTTGCTCCGGTGGGGAGGGGGGAACGAAACCTTTGGATTATTTTTGTGACAAAGCTTGATTGGATTAGGATGGGCATGTCAGGCTTTAACAAGATCTGGGCACAAGCAGCTTTTTTGTGTCCGTGGAACACTTGCTGCCTCATGGATGAGAAATCCATTAAAAAATCAGGAGGCTGCCCCCGGTTCTGCCTGCCTGAAGAACTCTTTTTTGGTATAAAGTGATTAATTTCTTACTTCTGCTGTGAGTTAAACCTGTTCAGCCTCAGAGATGTTTTCTGGAGTGTCTCTACCTGAAGGCAGGGACAGCACCCAGCAGGGATGGGGGAAAAGTAGGAAAAGCTTTTTCAGTTTAGGCTGTATCTGTCTATATTCCTGCCTGGGATCCACTCAGAATTTGTGGAAAATGCTGGAATGTTGGCTTTAGTGTCCAGGATTCAAGGATTGGAAGAGCTGGGCATGGAGGGGTCCCCATCTGCAGAGGGATTTAGATGTGTAGATGTGGTTTATGGTGGCCTTGGCAGTGCTGGGGGGTTGTTGGACTCCAGCTCATGAAGCCTTTTCCAGCTGAAATGATTTTATGATTTGTTTTCTGAGCTCTGAGTGGTGGCTCCCCTTCAGCATAAAGCGGGAGAAAACCACAGCACAAACACTTGGAATGAGAGTTTGTGATTCTGCTTCAAGCAAGAAGGAGAAATTCAGTTTGTCCCATCCCTGGCACCCCAATTCCTCTTGGAATCCCTGTCCTGACACAGCCTCTGCCCTCCTCACCAGCCCTGGCTGCTCGGAGACACCGGGGCTGTTGCACACCCGGTGTCGCCTTCTCCATCCCCCAAAATCTCCCTCCAAGTGCCCATTTCTCAGTGCCTCGTGACCCAAACACCTCCAGGGTGTTTGGAACAGTCTGATTTGTGATTTTTACCTCAGAGCCATCAGCAGATCCAGTGGAAACCGGGACCACAAGAGGAGTTTGGGCTGGAAAAGCCACCACACACCAGGCATCGCCTTCTCCATCCCCCAAAATCTCCCTCCAAGTGCCCATTTTTCAATCCCCGGTGACCCAAACCCCTCCAGGGTGCTGTGAACAGTCTGATTTGGGGTTTATTAGCTCAGGGCTGCTGGCAGATCCACGGGGAGCTGGGACCACGAGGGGATCCGGGCTGGAAAAGCTGCTGCACAGCCAGTGTTGCCTTCTCCAACCCCCAAAATCTCCATCCCCCAAAATCTCCCTCCAAGTGCCCATTTCTCAATCCCTGGTGACCCAAACCCCTCCAGAGTGCTGTGAACAGTCTGATTTGGGGTTTATTAGCTCAGGGCTGCTGGCAGATCCACGGGGAGCCGGGACCACGAGGGGATCCAGGCTGGGAAAGCGCGGTGCAGGTGTTGCTGTAACGGGGTGCCTGGGATCACCCTCCCGGTCACAACTCCTGACGCTGTGTTTCCCTTTGGAGATTTACGTGCACATGGAGGGGGTGTGGAAAGTGCTGGAAAGAAGAGGAGTTTGGCACGGGGATGGGATGCAGATGTTCCAGCTGTGAGCCCACCTCAGCGCGGAGCCGAGCAGCTCTTTGTGGCTGCCTCGCCGAACAGCCCCAGCACAGAAATCTCCTCCCTCACCCATTAATTTCCCAGCTAAACTCGTTAAAGAAGCTCAGAACTCCAGACCTGGATGATGAGAATGGTTATCTGGATATCCCCAGGGACGTGCAGCAGTGGTCAGAAGTCGTCTTGGCTGTGTCACCTGGGATCTTACCCTCATTATTATCTTGTTATTTATTTTTCCAAGCTAATGTAGAGATAAGATAATGAGGATCAGGGAAAGGAGGTGGAATGGCCTCGTTAATGCTCTGTAGGGATGATGATCCCTGCCTCTGGCTGGGGGGAGCTCTGCCAGCAGACTGTAGAAAAATTGGATTTCTGCGACCGCAACATTCCCTCTTTCCTCTCTGTTTTTCAGCTCGGAATAAATAATTGCGTGTCCTACTGCAATGTGAGAATATTTTGGAAGGTGACCAAGGTTGCTGGGGTGGTTTTGGGCCGTGTCCTGGCTGTCCCAGGCCTTCAGCACCACAAAGCCACCCCTGGGCTGGGGCCACCACCCTCGCCGGGCCTTGGGGCCGGGCCCGTCGTGTTCCACTCTTTCCACCTGAGGCCATAAATCAGCGCGGGGCTGGATTAAAGCTCAGCTTGGATTCCCTGGCAGTTTTGCTGTTTGCACTGAACCTTGCAGAGATTTGGATGTGAGCTGGAGATTTATGGGTATTTGCAGAGCCCACGGTTCCAGGTCACAGCTTGGACCGAGGCATTTCCAGGGAATCTTTGCTTCCCTCGGCGTCTTTGGTGGCCCCGTCTGGGGCGAGGCTTTGCGAGGAGAATTCATCCAGGGCTCGTCTCCCTGCTGAGTCTCCTTGGGGTGAGGGGCTGGGCAAAACAACCCCGAAAATGCTGATTTAAACATTGCCCAGGAAAAATGGGATCTGTCTGTGGAGTTGGGACTCTGTTGGAGCCTCGACGGAACAATCCTGGGCAGATCATGAGGGGAAAATGAAAATTAGGGTGGAACCCAGGCTTTATTTTCCTTTTCTGATCCCAAAACGTGCCAAGAGGAGTTGTAGAAACCCCAGCTCTGCATCCCTGACATCCAAATAACCGGGTTGAGATGGTTCATCATGAGATGAAGCAGGGGGATATTCCCCAAAAATCCCATCCCGGGGCGATCCCTCCCTCAGGAGAAGTGTCTGGGATGCCCAGCTGGACACAGCGGCCACCTGGGCCACCTCCCTGCTGGCCCTGCTGCCAGCCCATGGACACATCCCTACGTGCACAGCCACACGTGTTCCCACCCAAATCCGCTCTGGAATTGGATCTGGAGCCATAACAATATGGCAGTAAAAAATAATGAAATGCCATCATAAAAAAAAAAGAAAAAAATGAAAAAAAAAGATGTGGAAAAGCAATTATTTATTTATACCTTGGGAACTAGGAATAATACACCTGTTTCGTGGGGATGGCTGGCACAAAGCTGGCATTGCAGAGTGGTACTTAATAATTTTTTACCACACTTTATAGGCTCTTTCCTGCAATTAATGCTAAATAAAATCAACATTTCTCCAACGGGTGTTTCTGGCTCTCATTAACTCCCTTCTTGCCATTCAGCATCTCTTTCCCTCTCGATATCTTTTCCTTTCTGTGGTTCTCTTTCGCATTTTCCTTTGCTCTTCTCCTTTCATGAACTCTGCTGGCAGCTTCAAAGAGCAGGGCCTGGCTTTAATTGAATTAACGGATTTTGGGGAAAACTGGTCCTGAGCTCCACCCTGAATTAATTGGCTTTGTTTGTTTGTTTAGGAAGGAGAAACTTCCAGGACTCACAGAATCCAAGAGCCACCCAAAGTGCCAGGAGATCTTGGTGGGGAAGTGTTGGTGAGAGAGGCTTGACCATCACCTTCCTCCCTTTTTTCCTCGTGCCTCCCCAGTGCTTCTCTCTTGCAGAAATTCACCTTGGCATGGAATTCCTGCCAGGAAAGGTTGTAAATCCCTGTGCTGGGATTCATTGAGGGCCAGGAAGAGGGAACTTCCCTTCTCACTTTGCCTTCCTCAAAGCTCCTTTCTGGGGTGAAGAAGGTGGGAGATTCAGCCATGGAGGAGAAAGTGATCCTTGCTTTTTTAGGGAAAGCTGTGGTGCCTGCTCACAAGTCCATGTGCAAGTCCTACATTCAGTGCCACGTCTGTGGGGCCGTGTGTGACGCACGGATCAGCCTCATTCCTCATGGGAAACTTCCAGCCTGTGCCACTTTCACCGTCTGGAACAAATGAGCACCTCCTGGTGATGCCATCAGCCCATGGGAGCAGCAGCCAGAGCTGGAGACGTTCTTGGAAGCCGTAGGAGTGTGGGATTGTGTAACCTGTTGGCAAAGGTGCGTGTATCTCTCAATCTGTTGTATCCTGCTCCAGGTTTAGGTCCAGATCAGCAGAGGGATTTAGTCACCCAGCTCTCAGTAATTCCTTTGGAATGTCGATGTTTAATTACATTTTGTCCTCAGCTGAGTCCATCCTCTGTAATTTATCACTGGCAAAGCTGAGCACACAAAGACTTGGAGTAGCTTTAGAGCAGCTGCCAGTTCCTGGGGGTGCTCAGACCTTCGCTTTCCAAACCAATTTATAAATCCTAAAGTCGGTGATCTTCCTCCAGGTCTAACCCAGCCTGATAAAAATGGCACTGTCACCAACTGCTTCCAAACAGGAGTGACAGAGCTCTGAAGAGATTCCCTCTGATGTGGCTTGAGATGGTGACCGTGACTCAGAAAAGCTGGAAAGCTCCAGATTCGCTGTCCAGGTGAGATGTCCCACTGATCTTGGAGGGTCTCACACCTGGGAGAGACTTGGAGTCCCCTCAGCCCAGGGGATGAGTGAGTGGCTGGATTCTCTTCAGGAGATCCATCCAGGGCTCTCAGACCGCTGTGAATCGTGGAGTTGTTAAGTTGGGAAAGACCTCCAAGATCATCAGGTTCAACCATCAAATGCTTTTCCAGCCGTAAAATATTTTTAGTAACTTCACTGAAACCACTCCCTCTGATGCAAATCAGTTAAAACCTGAACATGACAGAACAAACAGCTAAGAGGCCACAATAAACCGGTTTATGCTGGTTTATACTGGTTTATACCGGTTTATACTGGTTTACACTGGTTTATACTGGTTTATACTGCTTTTATACTGGTTTATACTGGTTTATACTGCTTTTATACTGGTTTATACTGGTTTATACTGGCTTATACTGGTTTATACTGGTTTATACTGGTTTATACTGCTTTTATACTGGTTTATACTGGTTTATACTGGTTTATACCAGTTTATACCAGTTTATACTGGTTTATACTGGTTTGGGGGGCAGTTTTATGGCTGGTTTGGCAGCCTGCTCAGCAGTGAGTGCTGAGGGCACCATGGCAGCTCTCTGGGACTGTTTTTTGGGAGCTGAGGATGACGAAGCCCCAGGGATAACTGTATTTTCAGACGATATTCCCATGGCCTCACTTGGAGGTGTTTCTCCAGATGAACTCATGGAGTGCAGCATCGTCAGCACCACTGGAGACAATTCCTTGAGGCTTTGGTGGCATCACCCAGGGATTTGTCCCAGCCCAAGTCCCCACACGCCTCATCCATCGTGACTCGGGCGTTACTCACCGCGCTTGTTTTCCTGGGGTTCGGAACCAGCTGTGCCAGCTCCCAGATCCAGCTGAGCAGCATGGAATGGACTTCCCATGGGCTTGATATGTGAGGTCATGGAAGTCCTTCCCAAGGGCTGGAATTAGGGATGGCCACACCCGCCTTGCAGAGGTTGGGTTTGCCAAGGCTTGTTGGGCTGTGAAGCCCTGGGAGCCACTGTTCCATCCGTGAGGAGCCAAATCCATGGATGGGGACTCCTGGCAGCCTGTGGATTCACAAGGAACAGTCCTGACAGCTGGCTGAGCCATCCCATCCCATCCCATCCCATCCCATCCCATCCCATCCCATCCCATCCCATCCCATCCCATCCCATCCCATCCCATCCCATCCCATCCCATCCCATCCCATCCCATCCCATCCCATCCCATCCCATCCCATCCCATCCCATCCCATCCCATCCCATCCCATCCCATCCCATCCCATCCCATCCCATCCCATCCCATCCCATCCCATCCCATCCCATCCCATCCCATTCCCTTCCTTTCAACCATCACGGGCTCAGAGCTGACTTTGCCATGAAATATTCCCGGAGGGAAAGCATCCTTTGCACAATTCCTTTGGCCAGGAATATTTCCTGTTCCATAAAAAATCTGTCTCTCCCAGCAGAATCAATTTTGCTTTTTCCATTGCTGCTGCTTCCAGCAGCATAAATAGGAATGGATCCTTTTTCAGGTTCTTCTTCCTTAGGTTCTTATTTGGTGGAATGACAAAAGAAAATTATAAAGAGGTCAAAGCATCTGGGAAAATTTTCACTTGTTAAAAAAAAAAGAAAAAAGAGAGATTTCAATTTGGAAGGACGTTTCCAAGAGAATTTGGGAAAATGGAATATCTGCTCCACCTGGAAAGGAATTGCCTCTTTAATTGACAAGAGGCAGAAAGGAAACTCTTCTTGTTTAAACTCAGCCCAAACCTGCAGCTCATAAACTTCTTGTCAGTCGCAGGCTTGTGGTTCCTTTTTTTGCTTTTCATCTTCAAATCTGGTTTTTATCCCTTTTTTTTTTTTTTTTCGGTCGTTCCCAACTACTTTTCTGTCTCATGTAGGTGGTCGGATTTTCAGTCTTGGATCGTCTTGCATCCAGAATCTGTCTCCTTGCACCAAAATATCCCAGAATATTTCAGAAGCTACAGCTTTCTCTGCAGGATCTGCTCCAGGTGACCCAGAACTTTAGGCTGATCCAAGCTGGAATTGCCCATTTCCAGGTCACATATCCCAGAAGATCCAGACAAAAACCCCACAGCCTTCAGAAGATGATGAGGACACTCATAAGGTCTCAGAGGTGGAAAAAAAAATCCTGTATTTCCTTTTCATCGATTTTTTAAACTCTGCTTTTCAAAAAAAAAAAAAAAAAATAAAAAAAGAAAATAAAGGTAAGGATGAGGCAGAGCAGGATGTTAAAAACCAAACCTACGTCAGCCAGGAGCTTTCTCCTAATCACCTGGAATTGCCGGGGGCAAGGAAGGAGCCTGTGGGAACAGGTTGGGACAGAGCGGAGCCATCCCAGAGAGGAGCTGCCACCCAACCACAGAGCTGGAAAAACGCCTTGGGAGCCACTTGTGAAACGCCTCCTGTGTGATCCAGCGGGATGGAAACGCTCATTCCATGAAAATCCCCCTCCTCACCGCGGCAGGTTTGTTATGCCAACTGACTCGCGGCGCCCGGCGCTACATTCCCGCTTGAAAATGGGATCGGCACCGGGAATTTTCCACTTCGTGACAGACTTTATAATAAATAATTTCAGAAATCATAAATAGCAGCAGGATTAGGTCACCGGAGCTCAGGAACTCGCTTCAGTTTAAAGAATGGTGTGGAAAAGAGGATTTTTTAGGATGCTGCATCCTTTAACCCCCGGTCCTTGCTCCTCTTTTGCCGTAACTCAATTATTGCTCACAAGAACTTCTGCTTGGTCCAAAAAAAAAAGAGAAAAACCCCCAATTATAATAAATCCACTTCAGTGTTTTCCATAAAGTTGGCCAATAACTAAGCAAAGAGCAGGGAAAAAAGGTAGATATTGAATACTTACTAAAACTTGGCGAGAAATGACCTTTTATTGTCGACTTTTTTTTTTTTTTCCATGCCCAACTTGGCTGCTTGGGACAAACTCCGTGCCAAGTTTCTCTCGTGTGTTCTTTTCCTATGTGTTAAAAACACTTCAAAAGCTGCCCCCCAAAGGGTTCTGGGGAGGTTTTGCATGGACAAGGCTGGAGGAGCCAGGATTTGAGAGTGAAGAGGATGGAGTTTTATGGATATTTATGGAGATTTATTACTTGCTCTTCTCTAATGGATTTTTTCCTTCCCCCTGCTCTGTCCCCCACCATGGCAAGGTCTGCAGAAGGGCTCTGCTGACGGATGGAGACAGCCACGAGATGTTAACATAAACTCCTCTGGCAGCTTGGAGAGGCACCAGGAATAATCCTGGGAATGGTTTTGGCTCCGCTCGGTGCCCGCGGTGGCATCTGCCAGGTGCCCTCATCTCATCACAGCCCTGTCCCCGCTCCCTGGGACACCCTAAAAGGCTCCTGCTGGGTTCCAGCACACCCAGGGCATTCAATCTCCAAAAAAACTCAAAACCAAACGATTTGTGTGTGAAAATCACCCCCCAAACCAGTTTCTGCCATTCTGGCTCATCCTCGTCACCCAGCCGCCGCTTTGGTGATGTTTGAGTTGTGATAAAATAAATCTGCTTCTCTCTTTGTGTTTTAAAGGTGATTTCTCTTGGATTCCCTCATTAAAATCACCACTTTGAGGTGAATATAAAGGCCAAGTCTTGCTCATTTTCTTTTTTGCAATAATTTAATTTTAAAAAGGAAAAAAAGGATTTAAAGGTTTTATCCAACTGTTGTGCACTTTCCATTTGCTCTGTACTTTGCCTCAGAGATGTTTAATTTCTCCCTTTTTTTTTATTTTTAGTTTAATTTTCTGGTTTCTCTGAAGCCCCCCAGTGCTGATTTTGGGGTCAGCTGCCGTGGTGGGACCAACACTTCTGAAATATTTCAGGTGCAAAGACAACACTTACGTGAGGGCAAGTCTGGCCCAGCTTTTGTTTCCTTTTTGCATTTTGCCCTATAAAAAAGGTAAAACTTTCAGACTCCCTGATGCTACAACTGCTCATAAATACATTTAATTTTATCCTGCAGCAGCACATGAAAGCAGCTACAACACAGGAGTAGCAGCTCTCATTTTGAATGGAATTAAACATTAAAAAAGGAAATAAAAGTGCAATTTCCAAAGGTTCCTCTCGGCATCTTGTGACAACAAAAGCATCTTTTGGAACCCATCCCCAAACGTTTTAGGGGTGAAAGTCCCACGAGGAGCCCGGGTCGGCCACACGTGGCAGGAGGATGGAGACAACTGGGATATGGAACATTTTTAGGGATCCTCCTGTTCCCACAGGCCTGTTTTCCCTCTGGAGGGGATGGATTTGCTCCCACCTCAGCATTTTTGGCTCTGCTCTGTGCCTTGCTGGGCTTTTTGGGGTTACCAAATGCGGGGCAGAGCGGGGAGGCAGCGGAGGAGAAGCGCCGGAGCCCAAAGGGAGCGCGAGGAGGGGAGGGAAGGGAAGGTGGTGCCGGGCACGGCGCTCCCAGATGGCTCATTATGGGAGCATGTGGCACAATCCAGCTCATCCCAGTCTGTTCTCCTGCCACAAAACCCTCCCGAGGCTGCCGAGCCCCCGGCAGGCTCCGGCTGCGTTCCGGGTGACGTTCACACCTCGCTGACCCCGCAGAATTGTCGCAGTTTCAAGTCTGGAGTTGTAAATGAAAAGTTTTGGTGCGAAGCTCGGGGCGGGGTGGAGATCCAACCAAGCTTTTGAGTTTTTCAAGTCCCTCAACCCCGATTCCCCGGGTTTGCAGGTGATTCCAGGGAGCAGAGGGACATTTTGGGGGTGTCACCTTGCAGGAGTGAAAACAAGCCACCAAAAACTCATCGCGATGGGTCGCTCCTTCCCTTTCCCCTGCTCAGGGATCACCCAGAAAGTCCCAATCAAGAGACTGAAGGATTAATACAGGAAATAAATCCCCACAGATCAGGACTTGAACAACACCTCCATCCCTGCCCTGCTCTTCCAGGCCCGACCTTTCACAATCTCCATTTCCTGACCAACGACTCCAAAGAAAATAGAGCAGCTCCTTGGTATTCCATGGAAATCTGCTCCAAACTTGTCAAAATACCCCCCCACGCCCGTCAGCTGCCGGGGACGAGACCTCTGCAGTAGTTTCCAGAGCCCCCCGTGCAATTACTCCCATTTGAAATTATCTTTAATTGGCGCGTGTGAGCCGCGGGAGCCTTTCCCCGCTCTCCGAGCGAGACCCCGTGATTAAGAGTCACCCCCTAATTGCAGCTTTGCTGGGGGGCTGGGCTGGGTCAGGTGTGGGGGGCAGCGAGGGGGCAGCGGGGGCTGAACGCTGCCGGTGGAGGTGACGCCGCTCAACGGGGCCGTCAATTATTGGCGTGGGGGGAGATGCTTCGGGGTGCAAACCTTGGAGGGGATTTAATTTAATTACCTGGCCAGATGTTTTAATCGCCGCTTCTCTCCCCCTCTCCCCAGCCTGCAAACCCTGCTGGGGTTTAAAAATCCCTTTACACGATTGAGAGTGAACTTGTTGAAATTGTATTTATGTATTTATGTATATATGTAAATATGTATTTATGTATTTATTTATGTGTTTATTTATTTATGTATTTATTTATGTATTTATGTATTTATTTATTTATTTATTTAGTTTATTTAGTTATTTAGTTAATTAATTAATTAATTAATTAATTAATTATTTTTAAAAAAAATTATTTCAGGAATTGGGGATCCTTTTGCTACCAGAGATATGATTCAGGTAAACTTTTAAATTTTTCAAGGAATTTAATTACCTGCCCAGATGTTTTAATCCCAGCTTCTCCCCGCACTCCCCTGCCTGCAAACCCTGCTGAGATTTAAAAATCCCTTTATGCAATTTAAAGTGAACTTGTTGAAATATGATTTTATTTTATTTTATTTTATTTTATTTTATTTTATTTTATTTTATTTTATTTTATTTTATTTTATTTTATTTTATTTTATTTTATTGTATTGTATTGTATTTTATTGTATTTTATTGTATTTTATTGTATTTTATTGTATTTTATTTTATTTTTATTTTCAAGAATTGAGGATCCTTTTGCTATCAGAGAGATGAGTCAGGTAAACTTTTAAATTTTTTAGGGAATTTAATTGGCAAGGTGTTTTATTCCCATCTCCTCATCCCTGCCTGCAAATGCTGCGTGGGTGGAGTTCTTGAGATTAAAAAATCTCCAAAATTTAGAGTGCCTGCTGAGTTTTGCTTTAATTTTTGCAGGAATTGAACATCGTTTTGCCATCAGGGAGATTATCCAGGTAAAGTTAAACATTTCAGTGAATTTAATTCCCTGGCTGGGTGTTTTATTCCAACTCCTCATCCCTTGCCCCTCCTCCATGCCCTGAGCTGGCGAAGATTCTGAGACTAAAAACTCATTTTACACAATTCAGAGTGAACTCGTTGAGATTTGCTTTTTTTTTTTATTATTATTTTTTCCTGTTTTCTGCAGGAACTGAGCATCCTTTTGCCATCAGGGAGATGAGATTGGTTGATCTGGGGCTCTTCTGCTGGGATTGCACTGCATGAGAATGAGCAGGGGGGTCAGGGAGGGTGCGAGACGGAGCCGGTGCGAAACGCTCCCAGCCCGGTGCCAACTGCCAGCCCCGCGCCGGCGGCTCCCGGCAGGAGCATCCCGGATGCTCCAGCAGATTTTCCGGGGTTTTTCACACGCTGACCCAACGTTCCTGTTGGCACAAAGCCTTGGAAGAGCAGCTAAAAGTGGAACCGCTGATTTGCTCCGGGTTTCAGAGAGAGAACAAATGTCTGTGCGTGGAAAACGTGGAATTAACTCTGCCATCCATGAGCGCAACTCCCAGCAGGGAAAGAGGCTGGCAGCACCAGGAGGAGCTTCCCTGCCATTCCTGGGCCGTGGTTTGGGTTTGGTTTGGGTTTGGTTTGGGTTTGGTTTGGATTTGGTTTGGATTTGGTTTGGATTTGGTTTGGATTTGGTTTGGTTTGGATTTGGCTTGGATTTGGTTTGGATTTGGTTTGGATTTGGTTTGGATTTGGTTTGGATTTGGTTTGGGTTTGGTTTGGATTTGGTTTGGATTTGGTTTGGATTTGGTTTGGATTTGGTTTGGATTTGGTTTGGATTTGGTTTGGATTTGGTTTGGATTTGGTTTGGATTTGGTTTGGGTTTGGGTTTGGTTTGGATTTGGTTTGGGTTTGGTTTGGATTTGGTTTGGGTTTGGTTTGGATTTGGTTTGGGTTTGGATTTGGTTTGGGTTTGGATTTGGTTTGGATTTGGTTTGGGTTTGGTTTGGATTTGGTTTGGATTTGGTTTGGATTTGGTTTGGGTTTGGTGGGAAATCCTGGCGCGCACGTGCCGCACCTTGAGCAGCACACGGAGAAATCCCAGGTTTGGACAACCCAAACCCCCGAGCAAGCCCAGAGCAGGCGAGGCTCAGACTGTTCTTTGTCACAGCTCCAGTTGGATTTGGTTTGTTTCACACAAATTATCCCATTCCCGGTTGCTTTTGTTCCCTTCTCTGCTCCCAGGTGGGAGAAGGCTCCGGCTTTTCCAGGCTCAGGCTCCAGGGATGGGCCAAGCCAAGCAAACAACGAAACAAAGCTGTTTAGAAAGCTTCGACACGAAGCCCAAGTTTCCATGTAAAGGCCTGAACGGGACAAGCGTGACGTGAAACGCATGGAAAATATGGAAAATGTGGAATAAGTCGTAAAATTATAAATAAAACAAATACAATAAAACGGGAATGCAGTTTTAGCCGTAATGATTTGTGTTCCTAGTAACCCAAGCCTGCCTTACCTTTGGAAAATGGTGTGTTTTTCCAAGGGGGAGCTGCCTGCAGGTACCGGCTGTGGGAGCTTGGCTCGGGGAAGGGCTGGAGCATTCCCAGGAAAGCTGCCCCCTGCTCCAGCCCTTCCTCTGACAGTGACTCGCATGGTGATGTCAGGAAAAATCACTTCATCAGGCCCTGCCTGGGCTTAGAGCAGGAATTACCGCCAGGAATCAATCCTGGCTTCTTCTGGGGAGGGAGATTTGCCTGAGGGGTGACCCAGGAGGGTTCGGATTTTCCCTGGGTTTCCTTGGCTGCTCCCTGAGTGTTCTCTCCCTGGGGGTATTGGTGGGACGGCGATTCCAGGCTGCCACTGCCATGAGCAGGTTTTGGATTTCGTATTTTGGGCTGGCCTGCAAATCCCTACTTCTTATTATTATTTCTTATTATTATTATTATTATTTCTTCTTATTATCAAACACTCGTGCAGAGGTTCCTTAGCAACTCCAGGATCTTTTCAGGAAGGAATCCACAAAAATCTAACTCTCAAAAAGAAAGAAATTATTATTATTATTATTATTATTATTATTATTAGTAGTAGTAGTAGTAGTAGTAGTAGTAGTAGTAGTAGTAATATAAATAATAATATAAATAATAATATAAATAAAATACAATAAAATACAATAAAATACAATACAATACAATACAATAAAATACAATACAATACAATACAATACAATACAATAAAATAAATAAAATAAAATAAAATAAAATAAAATAAAATAAAATAAAATAAAATAAAATAAAATAAAATAAAATAAAATAAAATAAAATAAAATAAAATAAAATAAAATAAAATAAAATAAACTTCCTGTCTGCTTTGTGGCGCTTTGAAACAAGGGGGCCTCGATGATCTCAAAGGTCTTTTCCAATCTCAATGATTCCACGATTCCATGCTGCTCCATCCGTAGCAGAAGAATAACCATAGCAAATGAATTAATTTAATCATTAATTCAAATTTAATTTGAATCAAATGAAATAATTACTTTATTTGTAATTAAGTAGAGGCCTTTTTCCAGCAGGGCACCTGTAGGAAAAGCCAATAGGACACAAGGAATGATGGACCTGGGCTTGGTTCTGCTGATCCTTTATCCCAATTAATTAAGGACCAATTAGGATGTGCTCTGTAGGGCCAGGCTTTGTCACAAGCCAGGAATGGCGTTTAAATCCATCAGCTGGAAGAATTTCTATCCAATGGCAGATCTAAAAGGGCAGCAGAAACCTGGAGGAGCGTCCAGAGCTGTCGGGAGAAGCAAAGTAAGAGCTGAATTCTATGGAATTCCGGAACTGTGGAATCATGGAATGGTTTGGGTGGGAAGGGACCTTGAGGAACATCTCATTCCATGGGCAGGGACCCCCTGCACCACCCAGGCTGCTCCAGCCTGGCTTTGGACTCCTGCAGGGATCCAGAGGCAGCCACAGCTGCTCCGGGAATTCTATTCCAGGGTCTCCCCACCTTCCCAGGGAATCATTTCCTCCCTGGAGTCCCATCCACACCTTGGGAAAGTTCCCTTTGCTCCCGGGATGATTCATTTTGCTGTGCAGGCACCCAGAGGCCGAGCAGGGCAGGGGGAGCAGGGGCAGCCCATGGATCTCTTCCTCTCTTCCAGGGAATGAGCTCAATTCCCATTTCCCTGGGATTTTAGGGCTGATATGGCCCTGCCTGGCCGGCGATGGTGCAAAATCCCTGCGTGTGCCAGCCCAGGAACTGTTTGTGCAGGAGTTGGGGCCTTTGCCAGGGAAATCAGCTCGTCCCCTTTGTTTATTGTACTGAATCCCGGGAAAAGAAAGCCTCGGAGTGGGGGAAAAAAATCCCTGGTTGTGGTGTGAGATGAATGTTCCCGTCTGGGCTCCGGGAGGCAGCCGGGAGGAAAATCCTGCTCCACAAATCCCAGTTATTGTGCCTCACCCTGGGGTGTGCAGGGAGAGGGGCGGCCCCTGCGCCCCAAGGAACCCCTGGGTTGGGAATTTTGGGGCGTCTCCTGCTGGGCTGAGCAGGATGGGGATGCTCCACACTGGGATTCCTGGAAAAGGCAGGCCCGTGGAAGTGGGATTTGATGACCAGCACTGCCCTGGAATTCCGAATGGATCCCAATCCCTGTTCTCTGGCTGGAAAAGTGCTGCACATGCAGCTGCTTCCAGATCCAAGGAGGGTTGGCCTCGTGGAAAATCAGCAGGAAAGACCCCAGAAAAATGGAATGGCTTTTTCCTTTCTCCTTTCCTTCCTCCTTTTTCCTTTTCCTCTTCCCCTTCCTCCTCCTTTTCCCAGCACTAGCAGGGATGATTGTTTTAATCAGGGGATTATTTTTAATCTATTATTTTAAGGTTCTGACAATCAGTTAATCCCTAATCCCTGGATAATCAGCAGTCAGAAATTGGATCTCAGGGAATTACAGGAATAAAGAGTTTGCACACCCCAGAATGATAAGGATGATGATAATTATTATTATCATCTTTATTTTATTTTTTAAATTTAATTTAATTTTATTTTTTATATTTTATTTTATTTTATTTTATTTTATTTTATTTTTTATCACTATTATTATCGTTATCATTATCATTATTATTATTTTCCTCATTTACCCCTTTATTCATTTATTCCTTGGTGCAGACATTCTCCTGAGCTCCCAACTTCCACCAGACCATTCCTGGGAAAACTTTTCCTGCTTTTCCAGCTGGGAATCTCCATCATCACCACGGATGCGACTGAATCCTGCAGTAAAAATCCCACGGGATGATTCCATTGGCTCATCCATTGCTCCAGATTCTCCAGGGATGATTCCATCGACATCTCCATTGCTCCAGGTGCTCCTGGGATGATTCCATTGGCTCATCCAGAGCTCCAGGCACTCCTGGGATGATTCCATTGGCTCATCCAGAGCTCCAGGCACTCCTGGGATGATTCCATTGGCTCATCCAGAGCTCCAGGCACTCCTGGGATGATTCCATTGGCTCATCCAGAGCTCCAGATGCTCCTGGGATGATTCCATTGGCTCATCCATTGCTCCAGGTGCTCCTGGGATGATTCCATTGGCTCATCCATTGCTCCAGATGCTCCAGGGATGATTCCATTGGCTCATCCATTGCTCCAGATGCTCCAGGGATGATTCCATTGGCTCATCCATTGCTCCAGGTGCTCCTGGGATGATTCCATTGACAGATCCGGAGCTCCAGGTGCTCCTGGGATGATTCCATTGGCTCATCCAGAGCTCCAGGTGCTCCTGGGATGATTCCATTGGTATCTCCATTGCTCCAGATGCTCCTGGGATGATTCCATTGGCTCATCCAGAGCTCCAGGCGCTCCTGGGATGATTCCATTGGCAGATCCAGAGCTCCAGGCGCTCCTGGGATGATTCCATTGGCTCATCCATTGCTCCAGGTGCTCCTGGGATGATTCCATTGGCAGATCCAGAGCTCCAGGCGCTCCTGGGATGATTCCATTGGCTCATCCATTGCTCCAGGCGCTCCTGGGATGATTCCATTGGCACATCCAGAGCTCCAGGTGCTCCTGGGATGTTTCCATTGGCAGATCCGGAGCTCCAGGTGCTCCTGGGATGATTCCATTGGCTCATCCATTGCTCCAGATGCTCCTGGGATGATTCCATTGGCTCATCCAGAGCTCCAGGCGCTCCTGGGATGATTCCATTGGCTCATCCATTGCTCCAGATGCTCCTGGGATGATTCCATTGGCTCATCCATTGCTCCAGGTGCTCCTGGGATGATTCCATTGGCAGATCCAGAGCTCCAGGTGCTCCTGGGATGATTCCATTGGCTCATCCAGAGCTCCAGGTGCTCCTGGGATGATTCCATTGGCTCATCCATTGCTCCAGGCACTCCTGGGATGATTCCATTGGCTCATCCAGAGCTCCAGGTGCTCCTGGGATGATTCCATTGGCAGATCCAGAGCGCCAGGCGCTCCTGGGATGATTCCATTGGCTCATCCATTGCTCCAGATGCTCCTGGGATGATTCCATTGGCACATCCGGATCTCCAGGCGCTCCTGGGATGATTCCATTGGCACATCCGGATCTCCAGGCGCTCCTGGGATGATTCCATTGGCAGATCCAGAGCTCCAGGCGCTCCTGGGATGATTCCATTGGCAGATCCAGAGCTCCAGGCGCTCCTGGGATGATTCCATTGGTATCTCCATCCCTGGCTGGGGCAGTTCCGGTGCTGGGAGGCTCCAGGTGACTTCCCAGGAGCTTCAAAGGCTTTTTGAGGACATCAGTCCCCATTTTCAAGGGATTTCATGGAGAATCCCCTCAGGGATGAGCCTGCACTCAGCAGAACCAGCCTGGCCCCAGCTCTCACACCGGGGACACCTCCAGGATGTCCTGGCAGCTCCGGGAGGTCCCAGCTCGGAGCGTTTTTGGGGCGGATTTTGGGTTTGTGGCCACCAGAAAAGCTCAGCCCAACCCTGATGGTGTTGTCACGCCAAGATTTCATCTGCCAGGGACAAAGCTGCCATTGAAAACCACCTGGAGCCTCCTGGGAATGCAAATCTCCATAAAAATAAAAAAAATCTGGAGAAGGTTTTTGGAGAAACGAGGGGAGATTTCATGGAGATCTCACAGAGACCACAGGGGCAGATCGGGGGTGGCTTCCAGAGGCAGCCCAAGGCATCCCCATCCCAAAAAACCACCAGGGCTGAAGCATTTCCCCCCCAAAAAAAGGCATCCCCTGTTTCCCTGCCACCCAAATTTCCTCTCCAGTCGCTAATTAGGAACCTCCAGAATGAAGAAAATGCATTTATGGCCTTAAAACATCCCAGGTTTGAATCGAGCTACAGAAAATCCCAGCCCTGGGTTTATTTCTCTTCCCAGCTCTGGTGTTTGCTCATTAATTAGTGCTCGTTTGGGGAGATTTGATGACTTTTTAACGTTTTCCCGTGTTCAAAAAAAGAAAATAAGAAGGAGAGAAAAGGAGTTTTTTGTGTTTTTCCCTTTGCAAATGGAAAAGGGAAAGCCAAGAGAGGTTTTTTTTTTATTGGGACAAAGCTATTTTTTAAATTTTCTTTGGAAAAATGCTGCCAGGACCCAGAAGGGTCAAATTCTCCCAGGCAGGGGGAATAATGTTGTTTTTCAGCTGCTCGGAGTCTGGGGTTTTGTGGCTGACTCTTGGGAAATTTTTCCCATATTTTGTCCTCCTGGATTTTCGGGAGCTGGGATGAGTTTTTAATGCCCCAGGGTTAAAAAAAAAGAAGTATGAAAAAAATAATTTCATCCTCAATAATTGTGAGGATTTTACTTAGAAATCAAAAATAATGATGTAATGATAGGATTCTGGATGGATTTCTTTGGGATCATGGCTTTGGGTTGGGAATGACCCTAAAATTCATCTTTTCCATGAGCAGGGACAGCTTCCACTACCCCAGGTTGCTCCAAGCAGCCTTGGACACTTCCAGGGATGAGGATTGGGAAAAAAAAAAACCTTCGTGGGATAACCAGGAAGCTGAAAATTCCTATTTTTGGATGGAATTCACCACATTGCTCGGGATTTTCATGGTGGGAATTTGTGGAGTGCAAGGGGATGGAGTTTCCCTCTGGCAGCCACTCCCGTTACTGCTGGGATTTCCAGGGAATTTCCAGCGTTGGGAGTTTCAGGTGAACCTTCCCAAATTCCTTCCTGCAGAGCTGGGAACAACCAGGAATGAATTGACAATTTTATCCTTCAAATTTGGAATTTTATCCCATTTCAGTTTAGAATTTTTCTCTTCAGATTTGGAATTTTACTCTTTAAATTTGGAATTTTACTCTTTAAATTTCGGATTTTACTCTTTAAATGTACAATTTTAGTGTCTCCACTTAGAATTTTTAAATTCAGGGTTTTGCTTTTTAAATTTGATATTTTATCGTCTCAATTTAGAATTTTACTCTTTAAATTTCGGAATTTTACTCTTTAAATTTAGGATTTTACTCTTTAAATTTGGAATTTCAATGCCTAAACATGGAATGTAAAGGGACTTGTGAGTATAAACTGGGAATTTTTTCCCAGTGGGTTGGGAATTGCTCTTTCCAGTCTCATCCATGAACTAAAGGAGCCCATCAGCACCCCAGGCTGCTGCAGCTTTCTCCTGCTGCCCTCTGGCACCTCCCAACTTTCATTTTCTGGGATTGAGGACACAATTCCAGACCTATTCCAGACTCCCCCCATGCCAACACCCCCTTTCCTTCTGGGACTGAACTGTCATTTTTCACCACGTTAAATTTTACAAGTTCCAAGCGAATGGAAAACGGGTTTTATGATTTGATTTTATTTTGTTAAAAATATTTTTCCTCTTTTTTTTTCTTTTTTTTTTTTCCCCTCCCCCCCCTTTTTTTTTTTTTTTTTGTCCCCTTTCCCTGGGTGTTTTACGGCTGCAAAAACAGAATTTGTGGCTTGAACTGTTCAGGTTTGCTGCAGAGGGCTGTGGAACTTTTGATGGAACCCGCTGGCCTGAGGAATTATCCAAATATTTGCCTTTCCACTCTTTCTAAGCCTCTGCATCAGGAAAAAAAAAAAAGTAAAATAATAATAATAAAAAAAAAGTCTGTGCAACCTTTTGACCACAAAATAATAACACGAAAAAAGCCCCCCTTGAAAATCCGGGCTGCTCCAGGGAGCTCCTGGATGAGGAAAGGGGACACAGGGAAAAGCCTGGGATGTGGGAATGGGGCTCACCTGGACAGGGATTTCCACAGGTGAACTTTGGGGTCGCTCCCAACCCAGCCCATTCCACGATCCTAAAGAAAATCCCATTCAAAATCCCATTGTTCTGTCGTTCCTTTGGCCTCCTGAATCCAAACCCTCTGGATTTTTGAGAGGCATTTGCTTTATGGGTTTTTTCACCCTGGAACGTGAAAAAACTCATCCCCTCTCCCGAAAAATCAGGAATCTGCTCGGGATGCATGGCTGGATCCGAGGGAGGAGCTGCTGCTGCCAGGGACAGCTTCCAGCTTTTCCCTGGAGCATCCCACCCAACCTGAGCAGCACCTCAGGGCTCCTCCAGCTCCTCTGCCCAGTTATTATTTCATTTCTGTCATTACAATAAATTCGGTTCTTTAATTTCTGTTATTGTTATCTATTCTAGCAATTAATTTCTTCACTAACAGGGCTGGGAAAAGGCAAAGGGATGGTGTGAGGGGGAAAACTGGGAATTTGTCACTGATTTCATTCCGGTGAGGACCCGAGGATGGGCAGAAATCCCAATTAGGGAACTCATTTAGCTCCCTGCACGGGTTTTAGCCTTTGGCCCCGGAGCCAGAGGCTGCACTCCCAGCTCCTGGCTTTTCCATGCTCGGCTGGTTATGGATTAATTGGGGGTTTTCACTGGAGGCCTGGAAACCCCCAGGAATGTGCCTTGTGCCCTGGAGTGATCCCTGCCTTACTCAGCCCCTCCAGTGCTTCAAATGACCCCAAAACAGCCCTGAAACAGCCCCAAAACAGCCTCAAAACAGCCTCAAAACAGCCCCAAAACAGCCCCAAATCAGCCCCAAAACAGCTCCAAAACAGCCCCAAAACAGCCCCAAATCAGCCCCAAAACAGCTCCAAAACAGCTCCAAAACAGCCCCAAAACAGCCCCAAAACAGCCCCAAACCAGCTCCAAAACAGCCCCAAAACAGCTCCAAAACAGCCTCAAAACAGCCTCAAAACAGCCCCAAAACAGCGCCAAAACAGCTCCAAAACAGTCCTGAAACAGCTCCAAAACCAGCCCCAGAACAGCCCCCAAAACAGCCCCAAAACAGCTCCAAAACAGCCCCAAAACAGCTCCAAAACAGCCCCAAAACAGCTCCAAAACAGTCCTGAAACAGCTCCAAAACTGCCTCAAAGCAGCCCCAAAACAGCTCCAAAACAGCCCCAAAACAGCTCCAAAACAGCCTCAAAACAGCCCCAAAACAGCTCCAAAACTGCCTCAAAACAGCTCCAAAACAGCTCCAAAACAGCCCCAAAACAGCTCTAAAACTGCCTCAAAACAGCCTCAAAAACAGCCCCAAAACAGCCTCAAAACAGCCCCAAAACAGCTCCAAAACAGCCCCAAAACAGCTCCAAAACTGCCTCAAAACAGCCCCAAAACAGCCCCAAAACAGCTCCAAAACAGCCCCAAAACAGCTCCAAAAAAGCCCCAAAACAGCCCCAAAACAGCCCCAAAACAGCTCCAAAACAGCCCCAAAACAGCCTCAAAACAGCCTCAAAACAGCCCCAAAACAGCCTCAAAACAGCCCCAAAACAGCCCCAAAACAGCCCCAAAACAGCCTCAAAACAGCCCCAAAACAGCCCCAAAACAGCCCCAAAACAGCCTCAAAAACAGTCCTGAAACAGCTCCAAAACAGCCCCAAAACCCCCGATTTTGTGGTGTTTTTTTTCCCCCAGTGTGACTGGATTTCATCCCCCCACAGCACTGCCCAGGCAGGAGTGGGTATAAAAACCCCCAGCCTTTGCCAAGATATCCCAAACACCGTTTTTATGGGAGGAATATGCAATCCAGAGCCTCAGCTGGTGGAATTTGGCTCTGCTCCACCAGCGCCAGGGCACTGATTTACACCAGGCAGGGATTTTTCTCCGCCTGTTTTATTCATCCCAATTTACTCCAACATCATCTTTGGGTTTGCTCCATCCCCTGCAGGATGGAGGATCCCTGTAGGATCAGGGATGGTTTGGAGCGTGGGCAGCAGCAAATCCATCTCCCCATAGGATCCATCACCATTCCAGGGGCTCTGAGGACACTTCCAACCAATATTTACAGAAGGGACAACCCCAAACTGCTGGAATTGGGAATCTCTGCACTTTCCCTGCATCTTCCCTTCATTGCTGCTCAGCTCTGAGAAAAGGATGAAGATGGGTTAAAGAAAAAAACCCAAAAGCTTTAATTTTTATGACGGGATTTTACAGCATTTCAGGAAATAATGATCTCAGCCAAGGCCAGACCTCACGGAATTGATGGACAGCCCCAGAGCCGGGCTCCTTGGAGAGAAGGAGGCCCTTAATTAGTGCAGTGATATAATTAATGAATTTACGAGTGCAGGCAGCCAGCAGTGACAGCAGCAGTGCCTGACTTCAGTGCAACCTGTGCTGCTGAGTAATGCTCAGATCAACACCTCCAGACACCTCCAGCCTTCCCTGGGCTGGAATTCTCCAGGGAAAACCTTTCCAGATCATTGGAACTAATTGAGGTAATGGAGAAATTGTTCTCATGCCAAAACACTCTTTTTTTTTTTTTCTTTTTTCTTTTTTTCCTCCTCTCTTCTTTCGGGATGAGGATTTTGAGAAAGCTTCTGGTTGCTGCTTAAAGCAGCAGAGCAGAGGCTTTGGGAGCTGCTTTGGTGCTGCAGCTCATCCTTGGGGTGCTGGAGGAGCCAAATTCCTGAGGTGTGCCCAAAACCTGGGGTCCTCCCTTCAGGGATCAGGATCCTCCTGTGCAAGAGCACAGGAATTGCAGGGAGAGCAGGATCCAGCATTTCCAGCCTCTCTAAGGAAATAAATCACGGAGAGGAGCTGTTCCAGTGCTTCTATAGAAAATAAATGGATCATTCCACAGAGTTCCATGGGAATCAGCAGCGTCCCGTTCCTGCAGGGAATGATCTGGATCAAGGAATGACCAAAAGTCCTTGGAATAGCTCCTGCAGGGCCAATATATGGAAATAATCCCCGTTAAACCAGCACGTTTTTGGTGTTATTTACATCCCCAAACCCTCGGATTTCCTCAGGTGGGATGTGAAAGGAACGGGAATGAAAGGAATTGTGTTCCCACTGCTGGACAGCACCAGGCACAGCCAGCCCAGATCCTTCCACCCGGGGCACAGGGACAGTTTGGGAAATGGGAATTTCTGGTTTCAAAGTGTCAGTTCCAGGAGAGCTGGGCAGTGGAGGCGCCCTCTGCTCCCCCCTGCCCATCCCAAAATCTGCTCCTCATCCCGCGGGGAGATGTGAACAGCCCCGAGGAGCAGCCCTGCTTTGCCAGAGAGTCACAATAATGTGGCTTTAAAGGAGGAGCTGAGGGGAGGGAGCTCCAGCACCGATTGTTTTCCAGCACTGCCTCAATTAGCAAACATCCCACGAGGGCAGCGAGAGGCAAAAAAAAAAAAAGGGAAATTTCATGCGCTGACACAGCCCCAGCTCCCGCACGGAAAAACTTCGCTCTGCCCTGCTCCCCCCTGGCGTTCCATCAGCCGAGGGCATCCTGGGCAAGATTGTGATGCAAATAACGGGATTGGATTCTCCTGGGCCGGGAGCGACATTCCCACCGGGACCTGGCACTCCGCTCATTCACCCGTGCTGAATCGCCGCCGGGAATAAAAGATCCAGCCTTAATTAACTCCTGCTCCTTTCCCAATCCCGATTTTTGTGCCAGGATGCCCCGGCCCGGCTCTGGCTCTGCCCGGAGCCGCTGGACCACAGCGGAGCCCGCAGTGTTTTATTTCTGGCCATTGTGGGGCTGCGGGTGCTGCTTTTCCGTGCCAGCGCCTTGCAATGCCCAAATCAGCCATGGAAAAATTCGGGACCCTCGTGCCAGTTTTATTCCCCCTCCTTTTTTCTCCTGGTATTCACTATTAGGGGCCTGTCTTTTCCGGTTTGGATCTCTTTAAGGACTTTTATGGCTCTGGACAAAAAAGCCGGTTTTTACATCCTGCAGCATCTTAGATGGGTTTTATTATCCAATAATAAAAAAAATCCAGCCCATGCCGCTGGTTTGGGGGGAAAAACCGTGATTTTGAGGGTGGAAAAGCAGGGAGGTGACAGCTGATCTCCTGGAAGGAGAGGGACAGGCAGGGGACACCGACAGGAGCGGAATGGCACAGCCAGCACAGCCTGAACCTCGGGAGAGGCGGGGAGGGAGGAATCCGTGGATTTTGGGATGTCCAGCCCAGGAGGGTGGGCATGGGGACACGGGAAATCCGTGGATTTTGGGATGTCCAGCCCATGAAGGGGGGCATGGGGACACGGGAAATCCCTTCCAGGGGATTTGGGTGCTGCAGTCCCGCAGGCTCCTCCCGGGGAGCCCAGGCTGGGGCATCCCCCCATTCCTTCGGGAAGGGCTGGAAGGGGAGCAGCCGCTGGGATTTGGTGCTTTTCGCACTGGGCAGGCAGGTGAGGGGTTAACAGTGGGAACAAGGTCAGGAGGGAGTGGGAATGCTGCTTCCAAAGGCTGGGCAAGCGCCGCAGGGCGGGCGAGTGCAGCTCCTGCCCTGATGGTCCCGGCGGGCCCCTCGCAGCCGGGATTTCCTGCGAGCTCCTCTCCCGCTCGGTGTCCCCAGGCTGTCCCCACCCCTCCCCTGTGTCCCCCCGATCCTGGGAGCCGCGGGGAATCTCCCCATTCCCAAATGGAAGAGGCGGAGCTGATGCAGAGGGTTCCCTGCCCGCGGCATCATCCCAGAGCTGCTGGCGAAGAGGATCCGAGCGCCCTGGGCCAGCGGAGCTTCCCTGCCCGTGGGAATGGGAAGAGTTTGAGTTCCATTTCCAGCCCAAACCCTTCTGTCACTCTGTAATCCCATGATCTGGGAATGGTCTGGAATAAGAAGTTTGAATTCTCTTTCCATCCCAAACCTTTCTGTCACTCTAATTCCATGATCGGGGAAAGGGCTGGAATGGGAAGTTTGAATTCCCTTTCCAACCCAAACCTTTCTGTCACTATAATTCCATGATCGGGGAAGGGGCTGGAATGGGAAGTTTGAATTCCCTTTCCATCCCAAACCTTTCTGTCACTGTGTAATTCCTCCCTCTCAGAGCTCGGATCAAACCTCCCCGAGCAGGAAAGGAAGGAGAATCCCGGGGATTCCGCCTCTGCGGAGGGCAGGATGCTCAGGGCAGGGTGAGGATGCGGGACTGGAGCTGGCACATCCCGGGGGATCAGGCTCTCCCTGCCCCTCCGTTTATCGGCAATTAGCGCTGACATCGCCTTTCTCCCACGGCACATCCAGGGGAACGTCCCAAACCCCCGTGGATTCCGCTTCCCCCGCGGCGCTGATTTATCCCTGCCGGAGAAGGGGAATGTTCCCTCCTCCAGCCCTTTCCCCGCTGATTTATCCCCACCTGACATTTGCATTTACACCCTGAACCAGGTTCTGACAAGAACCTCATTAAACGGGGCAATAAATCAGCGCCTCCGACAGGGAACTTCTGCCTCTGGAGGGGAGAGATGGAAACCTGAGGCTCTCCCGTATAAAAACCCCTCGGCTCCACATCCCGAGAGGTTTTCCAGGGATGAAACCCCAGCCACGCTCAAGAGCAGGGGGAAAACACAAGTTTGGAGCTCGGGACAAGGGAGAAGGGAGGCACTCGAGAGGAAAAGAGATGGATCAGCTGTCCCAGGGATCTCCCCAGACCAGAATCACATCGTGCCAGAAGTGGGACAGGGCAGGAGCAGCAGGAGGGATTTCTAAGGAGAACTGGAATGAAATCTTTTGGAGAAGACGTGCAGAAAGCACCCAGGTGTTAAAACAAGTTTAAAACCCCAGTTCAGTTTGGTCAGAGTGCAAAGCTGAGAGAAAATAAACGGTTTGGAAGCTGCAGCTTCAGCCCTGCCAAGTGAATAATTTTGGAATTTTGAATCCATTTTCGAAGCCTTGTGGAGACAATTTCAAAGACCAAGTTGGGGAGAGAGAGGCTCTTTCCTTCCTGGTGCCAGAATCACCCTCCCTGTGGCTCTCCTGATCCAAACTCTCACCCAGAAATTACTGTGACCACACAAACACCTGGAAATGGAAGGAAAGAAACATTTCCATCCATGGGAAACGCTCCATGTTTCATGGGATCAGGGCAACATTGCTCCATCCACATCAACTCCATGGCCTTGGAGGGCTTTTCCAACCTCAGAGATCCTGGGATCCTGTGAAAGCCTCTCCCTCATTTTACTGCTGGATGAATTCCTGATTTAGGGTTCTGCTCAGGTCCCAGGCTGAGAAAATCAACACCTCTGAATGTTTGCACCATTTTCTGTCGGTTTTTCGGGATAGTTTTTCCATGTTCCATGTCAACCACCTTGGCAACCATGATGGGAAGAGTTTTTCCTCCCATAAACCTGCAAGAGCCACCGACAAAGAGCAAAATCCTGGAGAGGTGGAAGAAGGAGAAGCCCTTCCTGCTCCGTGGGTCAAATTTGGGATGGCTGCCACTGCCGGGAAGAGGATGGAGGGAAACATTCCCTAAATCCCTGCGAACTCAGGGTTGAAGTGATCCCATTAAACCCTCCTGGGGGTTTTGGGCTGTGCAGAATTTCTTGGGATGTCTCTCCCTGTGCCTCCGTTCAAAACAGAGACGGGAGCTGAGCGAATTCCCTGGATTTTGGCCAAAAGGCCGGAATGCCCTGAGCTCATCCCAGCACGGAAGTGAAGTAGCCTTGGGCCCCCCCCAGTGCTGGGATGAAAGGCCAGGCCGAGCCGAGGGGTCAGGGGGGAGCACAAATCCAAATAAATCAAAGCAGGCGGGAGATTCCAGCAGCTCCCAGCGTCACCCCTGGGCCGGCGGAGCGGGACAGGGAAGAAAGGAGGAGTTCATTCCCTCACCCAATGCAAGTGGCAGCTGCTCACCCATCTGAGGGCAGGGAGATCAACTGCTGCCATCAATCAGTCACTCCTGGAGAGGGGAAAAGGCTGGAAAAAGACACACTGGGAGCTGGGAGATGGAAAAAGAGGTGTTCAGGGGAAAGAGGAGTTTAGGGAGTGGGGAGTATCCATAGCCACGTGGAGAGCTGGAGGTTGGGGTTGCCCACCTGGATCTCAGGGCTCTGGAATGTTCTGGGAATATGGGATGCTCTTATCCCCACAGGAACTTCCACACCACGGTGGAGAAGGGCTTGGATGCAGCAGTGACAGCCCAGCCCACAGGGATTCACAGAGCAGAGTGAAAAAAAATGGAGTTATCATTTTAGCAGGATGAGGTTTGGAGTATGGAATATTTCTGGACACCAACAGGTGAAATTCCTGTCCCCAAAATCCCACTGGAGCCTCCAGAGGGGCTGATCTTGTGTCCAGCACTGTCCTGCTCTCAGCTCCTCGGTTTGCACCAGAGCAGCTCCCTCACCCCTGCCCTCCCCTGATATTGAAAATGTTCTGTGTAAACAAAGCATGAGACAATTTTATTTCACCATTTCCAGGAATGACTTGCTCCTTTTCCCCTTCGTATCTCTGGCCCAGCTCTAAAGAATCCAGCGTGCCTTTGGAAAGTTGGATATTCTGTGATTCATCCGTGGCTGCTCCGCCACGAGGATTAATGTGCTGTGAGAGTGAGAAGATAGAAATAATGAGGTGCTCCTTGATTTATTTGTTGCTGTTAATATTTGTTCACAATTCAGGCTCTTTTTTTCAGTTTAGTGTCTGTGAATTGTTCGTAACCAGCTCTGGGTTTGTTGCAAAAATCATTTTTTTTATGGATGTGGGAATCTGGGAGAAAACATCTCGGGATTGCACACAAGCCAGGGCTGGATCATCCCAATCCCAGTGTGAGGGAACCACCTGATTCCCAGGGTGCTATTCCTGCTCCTGCTTTTAAATTAATGCTTCTTAGAATAAATTTCTGTTATTATTATCTTCCTACGACATGGAAATGTGTTTGTGGTCCTCACAAAAAACAACAACAACAAAAAACAACCAAAAAAGGCAAAATTTCTCTGTGGGATGAGGAAGTAACGGCGAGGAGGAGGAGGAAGAAGAGGAAAATGAAGCGCTGTGGTCACTCAGTGTTGTCTCCTCACCTTGATTTTGCCAGTTCACCCTTTCTCTGATTGAATTGACCCCGAGGCTCAGCCTTTTCCATGGGTCAGCTTGTGGGGAATCCCTGCTCTGTGAATTCCTGGCTCTTTTCCTCCTACAATGGGAAAACTCCAGCGGGAGCAGCCAGTCCTGGAGGTGGATTTCAGCAGGATGAGAGGCACCCTGGAAACCTGAATAATCCTTGGGGTGTCTGAGTGTCCTCATGATTGAAACAACCCCTGGCAGCAGAAGTTGGTGAGGATATTCCTTATTGTCCTTGTCATGGAACCATGGAATGGTTTGGGTGGGAAGGGACCTTAAAGCCCATCCAGTCCCACCCCAGGGAAGGGACGATTTCCAACAAATGGCATCAAACTCAGCGGGATAAAGGTGCAAAATTCAGGATAATGCCCGTGCTCAGGGAAGGGGAGCAGGGCAAAGCAGTGGCCAGGCAGATCCTGCAGGAGATAAAGGGAAAACGAGCTCCTATCAGCATTTTAATCCATCGCTTCCAGAGCGCTGCTGTGCACTCTTGACCTGGGAAAGGAATGAATCCTGAAGGGGAATTGCAATCATTGCAGTGAAATTGGAGTTCAGGACTGGAAGGCGCTAATTTCGCTTAATCTTGTCCAACCTGCTCATAAAGTAACAAAACATTCAAAATAACATTTTTATTTGGTGGAGGAAGATTGGCAGCACAGGGGGAAGTGTGGGGATCAGATAAGGGATTAATCCAACTGGAACTCCAGGGTGAGCTCAGGAATTCTCCCCATGAACCTCCTGGGCGCCTAAACCCACCGGAATTAACGGGAATTAATGGGAATTAATGGGAATTAATGGGAATCTTGAAGAATGTGATGGTGGGAGAGTTTGATTTTTGCAGCCTCTCAGATAAAACCAGCCCGTGGGAATCAGGGAAATCACCCCCTGTGTTATTCCCATAAAAACTTTGCTGCTGGGTTTATTCCCTGTCCCTTGCTCATGTGGAGGTTTGTCCTTTAGGGCAGGGAGGGGGGATTTCCATAAAAAAAACTTGGGAAAAACAAAGCAAAATCATCCGGAGCTGATGATTCCCCTCATTTTATTTTTCGCTGATGCTGAAGCTCAGAAAATCCGGACATTTTCCTCTGCCACCTTTCCCCTGAGTGTTAAATTTGATGGATTTGATGGGATTCAGCCCCTGTTGGAGCATCCCGCTCCTCCCCAGCTCGGCAGCGGAGCATCCCCAGCCCCAGCAGCGCTTCCAGCTTTTCCCCTTCTCCCGTCTCCATCCAGCTGCTCGCGTCTCGCCAGGGATAAGCGCTTAATGGGAAGAGGAAATGAAGGGAGATGGAGCTGTCCCGGGATGAAGGGCCGGGACAGTTGGATAACAAAGAGCTTTCTCAGCTCCAGCGCTGTCCCCTTCCCCGCCCGCAGGATTCGGGGCTCTGGTTACAGGGATGGGATCCCCGCAGCCCACGGAGCAGCTGGCGGGAGAAAATCCCTTGGAACAGCCCCTGAAGGAGGTGTTTGTCATGGGATGTGAGCTCGGAGCGAGGGGATGGAGCATTCCCGGTGCTCCCGGGGGGAGCTGGGCATGGAAAGGCGGGGAGAGCCGGGCTTGCGGCTCCCGGCGGTGCCAGGCACGGGGAAGGAGTTTAACCGCACCCTGAAGGGTTAAACCACTCTGAGCATCACCAAGAGATCTCCAGCTACCAATTCGTTTCTTTTTTGGTCCCTCAGAAATCCGGTCCCTCAGACATCTTCATCCTTGATGCTCAGCCCCCTCCCCAAAATTCCCCTCTGCTTAAAACCATCTCATCCTTCCCAGCCAGAGCTGCTCGCTGCAGCTTTTCCTCAAATAATATCTTTGATTTATAGGCACACCAAAATCACATAAAAGCAGCCTACCTGGGGCAGGCCTTGAAAGTCTTTTTACAACTGTGGCCCGAGCAAGAGGGATCAGTTTTACTGCAGAGACAGAGCTTAATAAAAATACCAAAATCCACCTGTCAATACCTTCAGGAACTTTTATTCTGGGTTTAACATCCATCCCAGGGGAAGACATCTTTATTTTAAAGCTGGTTTTTGTTAAGGAGGAGTGAGTCCTAAGAATTAGATCCAAAGGAAATGAAAAGCTCTTCCTGGAAATTCACCCTGAAGGAGACAGGACACTTTTGTTCAGTGTGGTTTGGGCACAGCTGCAGCTAAAGCTCAGCTTAAAGCGGCTCTGGGTGACATCTAAGCCAGGACTGGCACATCCTGAGGGGTCTGGGAGGGACACGGGGTGGTCAGCGTGGGGTGGTCAGTGCCTGGATCTTTTTTAGGAGCCCCTGTGCCAGGACAGACCCCTCCAAAGCAAAGGACCTGTGTGTTTTAGGGAAAAAATGACAGGAAAGATGGAGATCAGGTCTGGAAATTCATGGGTGGGAGAACCAGAGACGTGACCGTTCCTAAGGATCAGCTGGAAAACTCCAGTTCTGCAGCTCCCTCTTCCCCTGCTTCAAAGCCATCCCAAATCCACGCTGTGGGAACAGCTCAGAATTGATTCCAGCCTCGAGCAAAGGCGGGGATCTGCCTGGAGCTGCTGGCACACCAATCCCAGAGCCACGGAAAAGCCTCTGAGGAGACAAAGGATGAAAGATCCGAACACACAAAGGTGTGAAACCTCTGTTCTCCCGCTGAGGATTCCCAATGGATTGCTGCAAGGACTTCCCAGAAACACAATTAGTGAGGACACCGAGTCCCACAGTTTGTGTCTTTTGAGGAAGGGAATTGTGGAAGACGAAGAGGAAAAGGGACTCGGCATTCCCATCTCTGACTGTGCCGCTCATTAGGCAGTGCTGAGGTTCACTGATGGATAAAAAACCCATTAAAATCACCTGGGACAACTTAATTCAATCATTTCCTCCTCAGAGCCTTCCTTTGATCCCAAAGGCTCCGCTCTGAGATGTCCTTACACCGTTTGGAAGGAGCAGTCACCTCCATCTGCCTCCCCTGGATATTCCAGAGGTGTCCAACCTCCCAGCCACGCTGGGCTCGCGTGTTCCCTTCCTTCCACCCCAAAATCCAGCACACTTCCATGGATGAGCGGCATTCCCAGTCCCAGGCAGCCCTGGATCGTTTTTCCTGGTGGGACAAGCAGGGATGAGCGGTGCCCAGCTCCTGGGATGTCCCGTTATCCACCACAGAGCCATCCCTGGATGCTGCTCCAGGACCTTGTTTGCTTCTCTTCCCTCTCCCTCCCTCGCTGGAAATTTGGAATTGTTTTATATGAGATGCAGGCTAAGCTAAACATTTTAACTTGTCAATCACACCGTGTTTGTTGACCTAAGATTGGCAGATACGGGAGACAGTTATTAGGGAAAAAAAAATGAGCCCAGTGGAAAACTCCTTCCCTGGGCTTTGTTTCAGCTCCATCATCTTGGCATCAGCTCCCAGCCTTTTTTTCCTTCCTCGGTGGAATAATGCTGTAAAAATAAACCCACACAATCAATTCATCTCCTCCACGAGACACGTGTGTGTTTAATAGTGTTTAACTTGTTTACTGCGGGCAGCTCACAACTCCTCACTGGCTCTCCCTGGTTAAACCCTTCTCTGGGGGAAGTTAAGGAGGTTTGACAGCTGCACTTTCCTGGCCTTGGAGTGGAAAACATCTTTTCCTTGGGGGAAGGGAGCAGCTACTGCCGGGGAGCTCTTTGTGGGAGATTTGTGTAAAGTTTCCTTTCCATTTGACAGAAATTTCAGGAAGAAGAAGGTCAAAGCAAGCGAAGGGAAGGTCCAGTTTGCCATCCACAGGATCTGCTGGTCCTGAGCTCCAGTGGCCGAAGACACGAATTCTCCTGGCCGAGGTTTTCCCAAAAAAACAAATAATTTCCAATGATTTGGGAATAAATCCTGATAAATGCAGGGAAAATGCTGCACCCCGGATTTATTTTCATTCCCTGCTGCACTGGGGGGAGTTTGGGGGAAGGTGAGAGCCTCCCTGGGTGCTCTCACGGCCAGGGAAGGGACATTTCAGCTCGGGAAGGGCTTCAGATCCCATGGATTTTCCGGCCTTTCCCGCTGGTTCCCAGCACCACCAGGGCTGGTGGTGGCTCTTTGGGCCACTGGTTCTGCTGCCAGGGCATGGGGGATGGCACAGCCTGGCAGGTCACAGCCCCAGGGACAGCCAGAACAGCTCCCAAATCCCCCAAATCCCACCAGGGCACTCAGGGACACCCAGAGCATCCCCCAAATCCCTCAAATCCTGCCAGGACACTCAGGGTCATCCAGAACATCCCCAAATCCTTCCAGGACACTCAGGGATACCCAGAGCATCCCCCAAACCCTCCCAGGACACTCAGGGACACCCAGAGCATCCCCAGATCCCACCAGGACACTCAGGGACACCCAGAGCATCCCCCAAACCCTCCCAGGACACTCAGGGACATCAAGAATAGTCCCCAAAGGTGACAAGGCCACCCCAAATCCCCTCAGGACACTCAGGGTCACTGAGATCATCCCCAAATCCCCCCAGAACACTCAGGGTCATCCAGAACATCCCCAAAGGTGCCACTGCCACCCCAAATCCCCCCAGGGCTCTGCAGCTTCACCTCCAGCAGCCCCCAGAGCTCCCCAAAACCCCAAATCCAGAGCGAGGATTTCTGGAATCCCACCCGGACTGAAGCTCACCTTTATTTGTTCCCAAATCTGCCTTTTCTCATCGGCTTTTTCCAGCTCAAATTCCCGAATTCCCACTCCTGGGGGTTTTTCTGCTCTCTCATGAGACCCCACTAGGAAAAAAAAAATATCAAAATATCATAAAAATCCCGATTTCTTTTGGCTGTGGAGTTTCCCTGCCCTTCGGGGCCGGGAATTCTGCCGTGTTCCCATTGTTCCTGACAGTTCATTTGCAGGAATGAAAGGATCCATTCATCACCCCGGGCCCTGCAGCACAAACTGTCCGCAGCTCTGGCTCGCACGATAAATATCCAACATTTCAGCACCACGGATTTACATTCGGCAGCGTGGATGGAGCCCAGCAAACCCCGGGATAAAATATTCCCGGATAAAATATTCCCGGATAAAATATCCCTGGAATTAGTCCTGAATAGAAGCTCCAAGCTGCTCCTCTTCACTCGTTATTCCCATAAAATCCATTTTTTTTCAGGGCAAATCACACTAAAAATGCTGGAAAAATGGATGTAAATGTTTTCCTCCCTCTAAAACCAGAATTTCATCATTTTTATTCTTTTAATTTCATCCTCCCTGGCCCAGGTGGGAAAGGCTACAGGTTATTTTTAGCTTGTTAAAATGGTTATTAAAATGGTTGTCAAATATAGTTATTAAATATATTAATATATGAATAGATAATTATTAATATTATATAATCTATCTTCTACAATATATAATCTACAATATAATATATAATATATAATATATAATATATAATATATAATATATAATATATAATATATAATATATATTATAGAATATAGAATATAGAATATAGAATATATGATATATAATATATTATATATAATAGAGAATAGATAATAGATAATAGATAATTATATATAATATTTAATATTATTATATATTATAGATTATAGATTATATATTATAGATTATAGATTATAGATTATAGATTATAGATTATATTATAGATTATATATTATATATAATAGATAATAGATAATAGATAATAGATAATAGATAATAGATAATAGATAATAGATAATAGATAATATAATATCCAATATCTAATATCTAATATCTAATAGACAATAGATAATAGATAATATATATCAGTTAGATAAGAACATGGATTAAATAATCACAAATCATTTCTCTTCATCTAAAGCAGCTCCCACAAAATGCAAACGACTCCCCTGACACTCAGAAATGAAACCAAATACGGGATGTCAACACTGAATTCTTTGATAAATGAAATATTCCAATCACCCCAAAATATTGAGAGCACACCTGGAAAAGGCATCCCCAAAAGTCCTGCTGAAGGAACACATGGATTTCTGATATATTTTTAAAAATACATCCCTTTTCAGCTGCTGAAATAATCTTTTAAAACAGCTTTATATATATTTATATATATATCTATTGGGTAATATATTTGTTAAAACAATTTGGAGCTGCAGCCCCCTCAGACGAAGCTGAAATCTTTGTTATTTCCAAGAAATCTCTTTTCCAAGGGGGTTCCTGTGTGTTGCCAACTGCCAGGGAATTTAGGAACAGCTTGTAAATTTAAATGCTTTCCAGAGAGCTGTTGGGATGTGTGTAAAATACTCACTTTGCTCCTAAAACATGGCAAGACTTTTATTTTTGAATTTTTTTTTCTTATTTCTCTGTTTGGAAAAGAAGGAATATATGATATCCTCGAAGTGATGATGTATCAGGTTCGAAGAAGAAACTGAACAGCCAAAATATCAATTTTTCCTTGTTTTCAATGGCTCAGGAGACACCAAAACCTTGATTTCAGGGCAAGAATTCCCACAAAATTCTCATTCCTCCCGTGAGGATTAAGAGCACAAGGGAGTGAGAGGGGGAAATTTTGATAACAGGAGGAAGGAAGAGAGAAATTCACCAAATTTAAGATGGATTTGGGAAGACTTCAGTCAAAACTGGGGGATGGATGGAAAAATAAATGAAAGAAATAGAAGAAAAGTTAAAAAAAACAGAAACAAACCAACAAGGTTTGTCGGGTCTAAGGGAAGAATTGAGAATTTTGATTTTATTTCAATATTCAGAACAAGTGCTCGGTGCGGATTTTCTGTTACAGCATCAATGGAACAGCAGCTGGTACCTGGAAAATCATCCCAAATCTGCTTTTCCGAGCCTGGCTGGCACAAATCCAGGCAGGAACAGCCCTTCCCAAGCCAGGAATTCCTGCAGATGATTCCCCACAGATTTATATTTGGGATATTTTAAAGTCTAACAGCAGAATTTGGACCCCCAAGACGAAAGGAGCATCTCCTTCCCCCTGGAGCACCCAGTTGTCCTCAAGAATTAGATTAAAGGATTTCGAGGTGCCCAAATCCCACAGAATTCCAGGGAAATATCCCAAATTTCTCAAGCTGCTGACTGGGGAAATGGCTTTGCACAAAGGACAGGATTTTGCAGCTTCTCCTTCCGAAGTCGATCCCTGTTTGATCCTTTTTGGGATAAACCCCGGCAGGGCTGGGAGTGATGAGGGATGGAAGAGCACCCACCTGTCCCATTCCCACCTTTCCAAAGGCAAGGATTGATCCATCCTCACCTGGGAAGGACCCGGCAGAGCCTTTCCCTGGATTTACACTCCAGGCCTGCGCCAGAGATTCCCTAAAAATTGGCCTTTCCCAGCTCTCAGAGCTTTAACTCCAGGAACAATCTGGGAAAAAACCTTTGTCCCCTCACCTCACGCTTCCTTCCAGAGGGAATTCCACGGACTGGAAGAAATTTTGGGAGCCAAACTCATCCTTTCCCCTCAAAACCCACCCGAAAATGGAATTATCCAGAGGAAATTCCACAGCCTGATAGAAATTTTGGGAGCCAAACTCATCCTTTCCCCTAAAAACCCACCCGAAAATGGAATTACCAGCCCCATCCATGGCCCTGATCTCGGCTAAACGGATCAAACCTCACCCAGAACAAACCAACTGCACCCCCAGCGCTGGAAAATCTGAGCCAAAGGCTCCTCAAAGGCACCAAATTGCCTCATTTTTCCTGAAACAACTCGGGGTTAGACACCGAAATACTCCTGGAAAGGCAGCGCCGTGTGTTTGTTTTAAATTAACTCACACAAGTCCAGACAAAAATGGTATTAAAAATATCTTAATGGGCTATTCTGTAGTCGTGCACTTAAGGGTTATTGCTCTTGACTGGCTCATAAATTATATTTTTATTTGCCAATAAAACAATAAGAATAATTTGGATTATTCTCTTTTCAGAAGGGATTATTTCTTCCCTCATAATCGTTGATAAATGGTGAAATGCGCTCCAGAACACCGAGCGATTCATGGATCCATAAAGCAAGGGTGGAAAAATCCCCTAAGCAAGCGAGGAAATGAGAGAGAAATTCTGAAATTCGTTAAATGATAGATCTGCAGTGCTGGGGCACCTGATAGACACCCAAAAATGAGCATTTTCTGCTCCACAGGTGGGATTGTTCGTGTGGAACAGGAGAGTTTGGGCTTTTTGGGAGCTGAGGAATATTTTCCCAAACTCTTGGAAACTTTGGAATAATAAATGACGCCTTTTGGTGAGGTCACTTGGAGCAATCTGTCACCCATCTGCTTTTGCAGGAGACAGAAAATGCCTCAAAACTGGAAAAAAAATCAATCAGGATGGCTCTGAGCGGGACCACAGGCCAAATCCATGGATAATGGGAGTCTCCCAAGGAAATCTCCTTGAAAAATCCATGTTTTTCCTGAAATGGGAATTAAAGACAAGACCCCTGATCCCCCTGAAGAGCATCACTCTGTCCTGTCAGGGACAGAATTATCCAGCCCAGGCTGGATTGAACAAAGCTGGATTTTTCCAGACCAAACCCAGATGGAGATAAGAACCTTTGGAAAAATGACAACAACTGAACAAAACCCCCATAAATATCACATCTGTCCAAAAAGGGGAGGAATACAAAAAAAAAAATAAAAAAAAAATAAAAATCAGAAAATTTAAAATATTCCATTCAAATAACCCCTTTCCTTCCTTTATTCCTCTTTATTCCTGCACATTTTTAGCAGGAATGACAATTCTATCGGTGCACTTGGGATGGAGTCCCAAATAATCCTCGTCAATATTTTCTGGCTGGCAGAGGGTGGGATGTGTCCCACCTGTCCCAGGGCTGGCTTTTCCAAGGAATCTTCACATCCCTGGATTCCCTGTGTCCTCTCCCCGCTGCCTGTGCCCGCGGTGGGGCTGGAGAGGAGCCTTGGAAGGATTTCACTTGGCAGCGAGCAGGAGCTGCCCCAAGGCCGGCTCCTTTTCCAGAGGAGGGAGAATTTCATGGCAGATCAGGATCCTGCTGCCCAAGAAAAGCAGGAATCCTCCATGGGGAGGTGATTCCATTGAGCAGCGCCGGGAGCTGGCAGCGCACGGAGCCTTTTCCTTGCACGCCTGTCAATCCTGCTGCCAGCGCTCCGGCCTTGTGCTCCCTGGATTTGGGAGCCCCTGGCTGGCTTTTTGGGAATTTGTGCCAAAGAGGGAACAAAAAGGCGAGGGAAGAAAGCTGCAGCCATCACACAAGCTGGGCGGGATTGAGGCTCCGTGTCAATATTCCCGAGGAGCGATTGTGGGAAGGTCGGGATTTCCATCTCAGAGGTTGCCCAGGCGTGGTGAAAGCTCCTTCCCCGTGGGCATCCTCGGCCTGGATTAGTGTCCCATTGTCCCGCTGCTCTCGGGGGATCCTGGTTTACATTTCAGCCCTGCCTGGAGAACAATTCCCGATTCTTCCCCGGGAGAGCGAGGAGGGCGTTTCAAACCGGGCAGGAACAAAGGGCTGCATTTCAAACCTCGCTGGTGGGATCCTCGCTGTCCTCAGGGGATGCTCCTCGCTGTCCTCAGGGGATGCTCCTCGCTGTCCTCAGGGGATGCTCCTCGCTGTCCTCAGGGGATGCTCCTCGCTGTCCTCAGGGGATGCTCCTCGCTGTCCTCAGGGGATGCTCCTCGCTTTCCTCAGGCCCTTCCAGGTTCATCTTGACACTCAAACTTCCTTGTCCCCACCGAGCACATTGTGCCTCTCCTTCTCCCCTTTCCCATTCCAGCTCCACATTCCCGAACCTCCAGCAAAGCACATCTCCTCTCCCGCTTCAGAAATCCCATTTTTCCCACTCCAGAAATCCCATCATTCGCATTCCAGAACCCCATTTCCTTTCCCACCCCAGAAATCCCATCTCCTTTCCCACCCCAGAAATCCCATCTCCTCTCCCACTCCAGAAATCCCATTTTTCCCACTCCAGAATCCCATCTCCTCTCCCACTCCAGAAATCCCATTTTTCCCACTCCAGAAATCCCATTTTTCCCACTCCAGAAATCCCATCTCCTTTCCCATTTTTCTCACTCCAGAATCCCATCTCCTTTCCCATTCCACCCCACATTCCCGAGCCTGTGGAGCAGCAGGTACAGCAGCCAGGTGCAGGATCCCACCTTGTGCTTCCTGACTTTTTTTTTGGGGGGGGAAAAAAAAAGTGTTTGTTTTATTTTCCAGCAGGTGAGTTTGAAGAATTTACCCTGCAGAGCTGATGCCACCCTGGGCTTGCAGCAGCCACACTCTCCTGTCTGCTGCCTTTGCTTCCATAAAAAAACCCTTTCCATGAAGAGATTCCCTCAACTTCGAAATCTTTGGAGTGTTTTATTGTGCAGAAAATCTCTGGCAAGGGATTAGATAATCACTTAGATAAATGAACTCACTCTGCCCCTCACACTGCTCTGGGAATCCTGAAATTTGCAACTTTTGATCCCAAATTCTGCCTGGATTTCAGGGCTGTTGATCCCAAAATTCTGTCTGGATTTCAGGGCTGTTGATCCCAAATTCTGCCTGGATTTCAGGGCTGTTGATCCCAAATTCTGCCTGGATTTCAGGGCTGTTGATCCCAAAATTCTGCCTGGATTTCAGGGCTGTTGATCCCAAATTCTGCCTGGATTTCAGGGCTGCTGTCACTGCTCCATCAGATGGGACCTGTGAGGGATTAATCAGTGACACCACCAAAATCCTGGGAACAAAATTTCCCAAACCCAGGAGAAATGAGGTTTAATGTGGGCTCCGAGGCAGACTGGGATTCCAGGGAAGCAGGGAAGTGGCAGAGCTGGAAGGGAGATCCCAGGGAGCTCTGCAATTCCCGAGGCTGACGCTGAAATCGCAGCAGCCCAGGGCTCCTTCCAGGAGCCGCCTGCGCTTGGATGAAGTTTTGTTCATTTGGAGGAGAAACAGGGGAAAAAAAGAAAAGGGGGGAGAGAAAAATCAAATTGTTCTCGGAAATCACGGTTAATGTCGAAATCTGGTTGATATTAAATCGTAATCTGCAGTTTTCAAGTCTGCGATTCCTTGAGGAAAACGTTTCCTGTTGGAATATTAAGGGTTCCCTCCTTACATCACTTCCTATGTCAGCCCCAACAAGCCTTCAACATGCATTAGTGCATCGATAATGGTAATTTCCAAAGGATTGTTTGGGGGGAAAAAAAACCCCACCCGGGCAATATTCCAATCATATGGATCAATTTATCCTTGGAACACTGGGGATTTTTGACTCTGGATCCAAATGGTGCTTTCACCAGAGCTTTTCTCCGCTGGGGCTCGCTTTAAGGAATATTTTTGGCCATGGTTCCCGGCACCAAAGTGGATTTATTTGCTGCTAAACTGACTCTGCAGGCAGAATTTCCCTTAATCCCACACCGATGGATCACCGTGCGTGGAACGGAACAGAAATTATGCGCCCAAGAGTAATAATTTATAATAATGATAATAGCCCGTGAAATTTTGGGATGATTTTAAATAGAACAAAAATCTTTAGCACCAAAAAAAAAACACCCCAATTTTGGAGCAAATGGTGCACACAGAGCTCAGAGTCTGAGGAAGGAATTGTTGCAGGAAGACAGAACTTCTGCTTCCTCTGAAATATTGATGGAAAGAGCTCTGCAGAGCTGACAAGAACTAAAGACGAGCAGAATTTCAACTCTCTTGGAAGTCGAGATTGTTGGTGGTTTAATATTTTATTTATCATGGATTGATCCATCATTTTGTGATAGACATGTTCACAGAATTATAAAACCAATATATTATTTATCATGGATTGATCCATCAGTTTCTGGTGGGAATGTTCAGAGAATTATAAAATCAATATTTTATTTATCATGGTTTGATCCATCAGTTTCTGGTAGGAATGTTCACAGGATTATAAAATAAATATTTTATTTATCCTGGATTGATCCTCAGTTTGTTATAGAAACATTCACAGAATTATAAAATCAATATTTTATTTATCATGGATTGATCCTCAGTTTGTTGATAACTGATCAATAATTGATCCATGAATTAAAAATGTCCACAGAATTATAAAATCATTGTTTTCATTGATCAAATGTTCCCATCTGCTCTCTCCTGGTGTTGTTTTTTTTTTTTCAGGATTTCAGGTCCAGGGTATTTTCAGTCTCACATTGATTAAAAGTGTTGGTGGGAGCCATCAGGTAAATTCAATTCTTTGTGGAAAAGAGAGAAACGGTTGAAAACTTTGATTTGTTATTTTCTGAAGTGTTCTTCTCTTTGGAAAAGAGAGAAATGATTGGAGTTTTCAATTTGGCATTTCTTTAAAAGGCCAAAATAAGTTTGAAAAAAAAAATAAAATTTAAAAGTTAAAATTTAAAAAAATCTCATTTTATCTGCTGCTGCTGCTGGAATCCTGGGATTTCCTGGAATTCCAGGTGCAGCTGCTCTGATGGCAGGAGATGATGATTCTTTTTGAGAGGTAATTTAGTGCTCTACGAACCCTTCTAGACCTTCAAATATCATTTAATAGCACAATTGTCCCTTTGAATGGACCTTCGGATCGCTTGATGCAAAAACCATTTTATTTCCACACTGAAATATTGCTGTGTTTGATCTCAAATTCTGATTTTTATCATTGCTAAATCCAGTGTTAACTAATTAATTTAATATAGAATAAACCATTTTATTTCCACATTGAAATATTGCTGTGTTTGGCCCTAAAGTCTGATTTTTATCATTGCTAAATCCAGTGTTAATTGATTAATTTAATATATAATAAACTACTTCCACACTGAAATATTGCTGTGTTTAGTCCTAAAGTCTGATTTTTATCATTGCTAAATCCAGTGTTAATTAATTAATTTAATATAAAATCTTAGTGAATTAAGGGATAAAATCAAGTAGAGCAAAATGTGACATCCACTGGAAATTTACAGTTAAATTAATTTTTTTCCTCAGCCAAGAACACAGTGAGTGTGTTCCTAACATATTCAAAAGTGTCTGGAGCATGTGTTATATATTAGAAAATTGATCAATTTTCATACAGTTCAACATTCGTGGCACCACACATTAAATTTGGATCTGTCACCCTGACAAATAATTCAACTGCAATGAAAATTGAGCAGTGTTGTCATGCTGGGAATATGCTGCACTTTACATATATTATCCTTTTTTTATTTGCCTGGAGAGGGGAAGAACTGGGCTTAAAAAATCTGCACAGAATCTTTTCCCTCTGTTAATATTGCAGGGAAAAAAAAGAAATCCTGGTTTCTTCATGCAGGAATTAAGAGATAAAGCAGAAAAATTCTCTTTATTTTCGATGTAATTCATTAAAAGCTTTTGGTTGGCCACTCAGCTGATGGAAGAAATGCTGTTAGAGTTCAAGCAGAGGGAGAAAGAAAAGTTCTTTTCCCGTCATTAACACCAGGCAAACTCAGAAAATTAATTCAGAGAAATATTTCCTCGCGTTGGGAGCAGGACCTGTCCTTTCCCATCTCAAATTCATGTCAAACCTGCAGTGGCTGCACAGAAAACAGGATTGATGTGCTCGGGATTTATCCAGTGGGATTCAGGACCAGAGCAAAGAGTGGGGTCAGAGCCAGCCTCTTCCTCACTCACACAGTCCAGGTTTGGCTGAACCTGGAGTTAATCTGGGACCAGTGACTAAACCAGACTGGATTTGGGAACTTCCATGGAATTCTGCTGAGATTTGGCTCCTGTCCCTGTGCAGGGATTCATCCAGGGTTAAAAATCAGCAGATTTCATCCTCCTCACCTCCCTTCTGTCTGTCCATGGGACTCGGCAGAGCAAATCCTGCTGCCTACAGAACTTGTGCAGCCAGGCAGGATCCCCAAACCCATCCCCAAAATCCATCCCCAAATCCCATCCCTTGTGCAGCCAGGCAGGATCCCCAAACCCATCCCCAAAATCCATCCCTTCTGCAGCCAGGCGGGATCCCAAATCCATCCCCAAATCCCATCCCTTCTGCAGCCAGGCAGGATCCCCAAATCCATCCCCAAAATCCATCCCCAAAATCCATCCCTTGTGCAGCCAGGCAGGATCCCAAATCCATCCCCAAATCCCATCCCTTCTGCAGCCAGGCAGGATCCCAAATCCATCCCCAAAATCCATGGCTTGTGCAGCCAGGCAGGATCCCCAAATCCATCCCCAAAATCCATCCCCAAATCCCATCCCTTGTGCTGCCAGGCAGGATCTCCCCCTCCATCCCCAAAACCCCTCCCTTGTGCTGCCAGGCAGGATCTCCCCCTCCATCCCCAAAATCCAGCGGCAGCACGAGCGGCTCATTTTTCACCGCCTTTCCAGGCTCCTCTGGGCTCCGGCTCCACGCAGGAGCCAGCCGGGCAGACTCACCAATATTTTCATAATTAACTGCCCCAGAATGTTCATAATTTGTAAACACAGTAAAAGAGCCGGGAGACAGAGGGGCAGCGTGTGTGTGACGGGCAGAGGGAGGGAGGGAGGGAGGGGGACGTTTCCTCAGGCAATTCACATTGGATTCAGGAAATCTGGGAAGGTGCCCGCTGCCGTTAAGTGATCGGGCTCACGGCTCAAAGCGATTTTTCTTGAAGTGTCACCGCTGCACACAACCACCGTGTGTTCTTTCTTGGCTCCGCTTCCCCCGCTGATGCTCCAAGGCTGCTCCAGCCTGCGCGCTTTGCATCCATTCGCTGCAGCAGGGAACGGGACACAGCCGGGGTTTGATGCCTGCGCTCCTCCTCCTCCTCCTCCTCTCGCTTCCACCAGAAGGGGCCCTCCCGATTTTTTTTGGGATTTGGACAGAACTGCTGGGAGCTAATGGACAGCGAGGTCTAGGATGTGTGTCTCTGCGCAGGAGACAGAGGCTGTGAGAGGAAAAGGAATAAAAAATGTCAGGAGCGATCCAAATTGTGTTTGCCAGAGCCGGCTGATGTGCCAGCTCCAGACTCCAGCCCCGACTCTGCTTCTGCGCTCGGGCTCCAGATGCTTCATCCCAGGACTGGAGCCTCGCTGGGAGCCCTGGAATTGGGAGAGAGGGATTCCCCAGGGCTGGGAGCAGTCGGAGCACGAGCAGTGCTGTGTCTGGAGGGAGGGGACAATAACCTGGAGCTGTTACACAGGGATGATTTAATCCTCGCCGGGCTGTAGCTGGGGAACCCCCCCAAGCACTGCCCACCTCGTCCCTGCTCACTTGGGGTGATTTGATGTCATCCTGACCTGAGGCTGCACGGTTGTCACTGGGCAAAAATAAAACACAGCTCCATTTACAGAGCTGAGCTCAATTTCAACTCCCAGAAAAATAAACCCACAAACCTCCCCCAAATAAACCCCAAATAAATCCCTAAAAGAATTTAAAATCTAGTAATTCTGAAATTCTAGATTAGTAATTCTAGCAATCTAGTAATTCTGAGAATTCCTGTGATTGACAGGATTTCTGTAGGGCACAGGGTGGTGATTTAATCTTGCAAGAGACAGCTGGAATGGCTGGAACCAGATCCACATCCATCCTGCCCGTGGTGCAGTGCTGGGCCAGCTTCCAGCGCATCCATCACCTTCCTCTTCCTCACCTTGGGCTTCTCCTCTGCCTGGGGACAATCCCATGGCACAGAGGGGGACTGGGGACAATCCCACAGCACAGAGGGATGCTGGGGACAATCCCATGGCACAGAGGGGTGCTGGGGACAATCCCATGGCACAGAGGGGGGCTGGGGACAATCCCATGGCACAGAGGGGTGCTGGGGACAATCCCATGGCACAGAGTGGGGCTGGGGACAATCCCATGGCACAGAGAGGGGCTGGGGACAATCCCATGGCACAGAGGGGGGATGCTGGGGACAATCCCATGGCACAGAGGGATGCTGGGGACAATCCCATGGCACAGAGGGGGACTGGGGACAATCCCATGGCACAGAGGAGGGATGCTGGGGACAATCCCATGGCACAGAGGGATGCTGGGGACAATCCCATGGCACAGAGGGGGACTGGGGACAATCCCATGGCACAGAGGGATGCTGGGGACAATCCCATGGCGCACAGGGATGCTGGGGACAATCCCATGGCACAGAGGAGGGATGCTGGGGACAATCCCATGGCACAGAGGGGGGCTGGGGACAATCCCATGGCACAGAGGGGGGCTGGAACAATCCCACAGCACAGAGGGGGACTGGGGACAATCCCATGGCACAGAGAGATGCTGGGGACAATCCCATGGCACAGAGGGGGACTGGGGACAATCCCATGGCACAGAGGAGGGCTGGGGACAATCCCATGGCACAGAGGGGGACTGGGGACAATCCCATGGCACAGAGGGGGACTGGGGACAATCCCATGGCACAGAGGGATGCTGGGGACAATCCCATGGCACAGAGAGATGCTGGGGACAATCCCATGGCACAGAGGAGGGATGCTGGGGACAATCCCATGGCACAGAGGGATGCTGGGGACAATCCCATGGCACAGAGGGATGCTGGGCACGCCTGGTAACAGCACAAGGTTGAATTGGCTGTGGCTACAGCTCTGTGCATGGAGACGTGTGAGGTGCTGGGGGCTGAGAGGAGCCAAAAGTGACCTGTGCTGGCCTCTCTGAGGGAGAAAACACTTTGGAGGGGCTCAGAGGCAGCCAGCCCATGTTGGATCAGGCAACACCGACTCTCCTGCTGCATTTGGTTGGGTTTGGAACAGAATATTCTCCTGAGCAGGAGAAACCAGGACAGCTTGGAGTCATCTGAATTCCTCTCTCACCAAACTGATGCTGCCCTGCTGCTCTGGGCTTGCCTGGGTTTTCCTCCATTCATCCTTACCAGAAAGTTCCTTACTGTGTATTTTGGGTCTCGGCTCGTTCCCACAGCTGCACCTGAAGTCTCTCCCTCAACGCTCAGCTCGTGCTCGCCTCCACCCGCCGTGGTTTTGCTTATTCTCAGAATTGTGCTGAGATCCTGAACTCCTGATTCGTGGCCACATCCCAACCCAGTAACTCCAGCCCTCCGAGCTGCCCCACCACCAGCTCCCACTTCAGCAGGGCTGCAAAAACGAGGTGCTTCGAGTCATTCCACCCCCATTTTGGGGGGAAAACAAAGGAGAACACGGCCCTCAACCCATTCTGCTGTCAGAATGCTGTGCTCATTCCCAACACCCTGCAGGGATGAGTCTCCTCAGGAGCTGTCCAGGAGAGCTCTGCAGCATTCCAGAACTTTCTTGGGGCTACCTGAAAACAGAGGCCAGACAAAACTAGGGGAAATAAAAATTAACAGACAAAACTAGGGGAAATAAAAATTAACAGACAAAATTAAGGGAAATTAAAATTAACAAAGTTAAAGGAATAAAAAGCAGTTCTGTTTATGGAAGGGCCTTCAGGGACATTTCGGGCAGATGAAGCCCACCCAAAATGGATGAGGGCTCACGGGTTTCACACTTTTCTAAGTTGGGTCCATTTCCATCTTGGGGGTTAATCTCCCAATTCCAGCTCCAGGGAATGAAGTCATTTCCCCCAAGTTTGCCGCCCCCAAGTCCCTTTTGTTTGCATCTCTCGGGGCCTGAGTGAGGTGTCCTTGATTGCCAGGCCTGGAGAGGAATTGTTGTGTCTGAGGCAAATGGGGAAGCAGCAGCTGGCTCTGTGTGTGGAGTTTGGAGTTATCCACTGAAGAGCTGCAGGATTAGGGTTAGAAGGGATGGGAAATACAAAAGGTGATATCCCAAAGCACAGCAGAGGCCGTGGGGCAGGCAGGGAGCCCCGCTCCGGGCGGTGCTGGCCGGAGGGGAGGCCTCGCCTGGCGCTCCCCGAGCCGGCCCAGAGCCAGCCCCAGCCCGTGGAGCTGCATTCCCGTGGTGGCTCCGGGCCCAAAGCAATAATTCCCGTGGAGAGGAGCCATGTTAACATGGCCATAAAGCTTCCAGGCTGGAACGGCTTCCCGGGCAGCTCCGGCAGCACCCACACGGCCTCAGAGCTCCCCGTGCTGCTCCTCACTCCACAGCCCGGTTTGGCCTAGGCAAAAAAACCCTCCCAGTTCACTCCTGAGCTTGGGATGTGCCAATAACGGGACAAAAGAGCTGCCCCCGTGGGATTCTCTGTCCCAAACTTGGATTTTGTGTCCTCCTTCCTCCTTTCTCTCCTTCCTCCCATGCGCGGCACAAGCAGAGCCCGCGTGCACGCACAAATTCCGGGCTGGTTTTGAAAGCGACCTGGAATAATTTGCTCAAATTATAGACAGGAACACGGTGTCCTGTTTTCTGCTGATTTTTTTTTGGTATTTTCCCTCCCCACGAAATGAAAGATAAATGGCAGATAATCCCTCACTCATCCCCATCCACCTCCTGAGCCCCACCATCAAATCCTATCGAGGCATCCAAGGTATGTGGTGCTGAGGAAGAGCGCTTGTCAGGAGGCAGCGAGAACAAAGGGTACCTGGAGGTTAGGAAATGTTTTTCCTGGGTTCTGTAAGCTGTGGTTTCCTCTTTTGGGGGTGTCAGAGACTTTCAGCTCTGTCAGACACCCGGCCAAAGAAGGGAGTGATTAGCAGAGCTCCCTGGTCCGGGGTATTGTTGTAGGGATGGTTTTAATACACCCACAGCTCTTGGCACTGACGCTGCTTCTCTGACTCCAGGAAATCTTGAACTGTTTATTGATTCAAAGGCAAGAAATAGAACATTGAGATGGAGCTAATTGGCCGGAGACATCATCTGCAAGTCACCCAAATAAATATTTCCATTAATTGAGACTCAGCTTCGGGGGAGGAAGGAGCAGCCTGATTCAGGAGCGAGAATTTCTTGCAAATCTCCATTTTCTTATTTGTTTTTTCACGGGCAGACCTTTAAATGCTGGCTTAACTGAAGATGTCACAACACCAGACCAGGTGCCCAAGCCCACACTTGGCCTAATTTGGCCTGGATTAAGTCTGGCCTTGCTAGGAGAGAGCAGGGTGGTCTGCCTGGGGTATTGCAGGGTTCCAGGGCAGTTATTTCAGGGTTCCAGTGCAGATATTTCAGTGTTTCACTGAAGATATCTCAGGGTTTCAGTGCAGATATTTCAGTGTTTCACTGCAGATATCTCAGGGTTCCAGAGCAGATATTTCAGTGTTTCACTGCAGATATCTCAGGGTTCCAGAGCAGATATTTCAGTATTTCACTGCAGATATCTCAGGGTTTCAGTGCAGGTATTTCAGGTTTTTATTCCTGCAGACACCTCTGGGCCTGGCTATTCCTTGTGCCTGTGAATGCTCCTTAGGGACAGAGGGCTTGGATGTGCCTCAAATCCCTAAACTGGATGCTCCAGCCCTGAGAGATCCACACAAATCTGACCAAACCCCTGAGAACATGATCTCCTTCGTTAATTTTCAGTTTTTATCTTTTAATTCTGATTTTTTTAATTTTCAGTTTTAAGTTTCAACTTTAAGCTCTCATTTTAAAGTTTTAATATTTAATTTTCCCCTTTCACACTCAGAAATACCCACGGGCTGCTGGTTTGAGCCATCCAAGTTTTTGCAAGAGGCTGACTGGATCCCAAGATTTTTGGGGAGAAAGAATCCCATTGAAAGGCTGGTTGGACAACATGGGAACAAGCTGGAAAAATGATGCTGGAGGGAATTGAGTCCCTTTGTCACTTTCTCTTGTCAGACCCTGGCCCTCTGCTCCTCTGTCCCTCTCACTTGTCAGGAGCTGGGGAGGATGGAGCTGATCCAAAGAGAGAAATGGGAATAAAGGCAGAGCAATATTGATCAAATTTCAGCCTCTGCAGCACCAAGGGCTGGGCTCCACGCATGAAAGCTCCTGCACTGCAGAGAAACTCGGTACTGGCTAAAGTGCCCCCTTTTTTTTGCTGGCTTTTTTTTTCCTCCATTTTTCTAATTAAAAAAGGACTCCTCTCTTTGCCACCTCTCATTTTACAGCAAATTAGATATGAAATCAGAGCTGCTTTCCCTGCTTCCCTGAGCTCCACTGACAGCCTACCATGGAGAAACATTTTGTTTGGGCCTAGGACAGGGGGCAGGAGCCAAGAACAGTTGGAAATACACTGGAAATGTTGAAGAAACTCCTGTGCTGCTGCAGCAAGCGGAGCAGGACATGGCCCAGGGAGAGAGCAGAAGCAGGGATGGAGGGGGAGCTGCTCCTCCAGCAGTGCAGGCTGCAGTGCTGGCCACTCAGACAAGCAGAATTTACCCTTTTCCAGGCTGGAAAAGAACAGATTTATGTCTTGCTGCTTTTCAGGCAGGTAAATAAAATTCCTCATGCCCAACATCCCACTGGAAGGTGAAGAAAATTAGGATTTTGATACAAGGAGATGTATGATGTCTGTTCTTTTAAAGGAACAGCCCTCCAGTCCTGTCCTGTCCAGCCTCAAATCCTCATCTTCTCCAGAGGAAAAGTTTGACTGACCCCAGAGGAAATTGAGCCTGGGAATTTGACAGAGCAACCCTGTCAGGACTGAAAAACGAGCCCATCTCAAGGTGCGTCATGAACAGGGTGAAAAAACTTCCTTGCATCTTTTCAGGAGCCTTGGGGAAGCTCCAGAGCTGGGAAGATAGATCTAAATTCAATGGGTTCATGGATAAATATGGGGATGAAAAAGCTCTTTCCTCCCTGCTGGATGCTGGATGGGATGAAGGGAGATCTCCTTCACCATGAGGGGACCATGGGGGTTCCCCTGGATGTCAGGTCACAGCAATGGTGCCGCTCCTTCCCCAAACTTCTTGCCCTGCAAAAGTAAAAAAAAAATCTCCTTTTGGTGCTTCTGAGCCATTGGGATGTGCTGAGCAGCCAGGCTGGGCTGCAGCACTTCCTCAGGGCCCTGCTGAACCCCTCCAGCAAGCCCAAATCAAACAGCAGCAAGAACAGGAACAAGAACAAACAGCCGGTTGTGCGCTCCGGGGGGAAGAGGTCCCCAAATGCCTCGGCAGAAATAACTAAAAATCAAAATTACAATAAACAAAGGCAACGTGCTTGTACAAAAAATATCCCACTCGGAGCACTCCCACCACTTAATCCCATCTGTCAATAACACAGCTGCACTGCAGGGACTGTTCAGCATCTCTCTTTATTTTTCCAGGCGTCCTGGCTGCGTGGAGCACACTCAGAGCTCCGCCGGGCGATTTTGAACGTCGCTCTCTGTGGCTGCTCCGTGTTTGCTTTGCTCTTGACCTCACCACTCGTATCTTGCTGCTGTTGCAAAACCCATTCGTGGGCTGGAGCCCAGAAAAATGGAAACTGCGCTGCCTTCAAGATTCTCGCCTTTCTGAGAAAGCCCTTCCTGCTTCCTGTTTGCCCTCTCGGCAGTGTTTCCAAAACAAAATTTCCACTGCCTTTGGAAAACAAGGAGCCACGCTGAGCAGGAATGCAGGCTGCAGGTCAGTGGCACAGCCAGGGCAACCCCGCAGAGGGATGCGCTTCTGAAAAAGGCTTGGAGGCTGAAATTTTATTTCTATCCATGAAAAAAAAAAAAAATCTTCAGGTTTCCGGGCTCTTCTGGGTGCAGGTGGGAGGTTGGAGCTCCCCAGGTTTTGGCACCTGTCTCCTATCGGCCACTCCGACAGGAGTTAGAGGGATGTGGCCCTTCCCTAGGGAATTTTAGGACCAAAGGCAAAGGAAGTGCAGGTTTTCCCAAGGAATGAGCAGTGGCAGGTTCTGCCTGGAGCTCTCTGCCCCTTGGTTAGAAGGTGCCTCTGCTGAGCCTGGCAGAACAAAGGGGTGGGGATTGATAATCAGCTAAAAAAATAAATATTCCATGAATCCCAAAAGGAGTCAGACCGACCCCAACAGCAAAATGCAGAGGAATTTTCAGCAGGATCAGTAATCTTGCCCACCAAGGAATTCCAAACCAGCCATGAGAGATCTGAGTTAAAGAATGAGAATATTCCAGCTCTTTTTATCCAGAATCATCCTTCTCTGGATGGTTCTGTCTCTCCAGCCCTTCAAGGTTAACTTTGGAGCATTCCCTGCTTTATTTTGTGTGGGTGCTTGGCCCTTCTGTGTGTGTTTGACTGCAGCAGGGAGGGAACAGCCACAGGTCCTTGTAAAACTTGTGTGAGAGCACCAAGGCTCTGCCACTTCTGCTGCTGACGAGGCTGGGGGTAATTAAAACACAACTGGAGTAATCCATCGGGTTTTCCACTCATCCCACAGTTTTTCTGTGCTCCAGAAAAAGCCCAAAGCCCTGCTGAGATGAAGAGAAATTACAACAAGGGGAGAGGAGGAGTGGGAAGGAGGTGAAGCTCCATCTGCAGCTCCAGCACAGGGAAGGCAGGCAATGAGCAGAGCATTTGGGGAGAAACTTTCCCAAGGCTCAGGCAGCCTTTTTATCCTTCCAGGATTCCTGGAGAGCCCAGAAGCTCCCAGTAACAGATGGGCTGAAGGAAACATCGTGGACCTTCCTGCTGTCCCCATTCCCATCATTCTTCAGCAGCTGGAGCCTTGGATTTTTCAACTCTCTGATTTTTTTATCCCACTTCTCCTTTTCCCAGTTGGGAAAAGCTGTTTTGTTTTTCTTTCTGGGGCAGTAAATTTCCAACCCCGAGCTGCTGAGGAGCCTTCAGCTGCCTCTGGATCTCCCTCCTGGGTGCCTCAGAATTGTTAATGACCTTTTGTCACTCATTAGCTTTGTTCATTAGATGAGAATCTGGGGAGCCTTTAATTGAATTGGCGCAGAGATGTGGAGATAATGAAGGAGTATCGGGGCTGCCATCTGGGCAGGAATGAGACAAGTCAGCTGGAGCTGCCTGGGCTTTGGGGTGCCTCAGAAAATGGGAATTGCAGACACCTGGGCTGTGCAAGTTGTGCATGAACTTGTTTGACAGCTTCCCTCGATGCCAGGTGAAACTTCCCTGGATCCAGCAGAGATTTGAGAAAAGCAAAGAGAAAACCTGGTTCCACTTCAAACACCCAGCCAGGCCTCAATATTCTTTCTTAACCTAGTGGCAGCTTATCAGGAACACTTTATTCTGCAGTTTCAGGAAGAAGTTTCTCTGGTTTTATATTCCTGGTATCATTTTTATTTCGTCCCAACTCCAATCTCTGTTTCCCAGCCAGGGATCCTCTGCAATTACAGCGTCACTCATCATTTCCCATATTACCTGCATTGCATCACCGGGCTGGCACCTGGGCTGGAAGTGAAAAATGTTATTTTAGTTTGGCTCAAATGCTCCCAGAGATGGTTCTGGGACAGGCACCAGGGTGCTACAAATGAATCTGGACTAAAATGTGGATTTTTAATGAAAAAATGTAAACAAAGACTTGCAGCTTTTAATCTTCTCTTCTCTTCTCTTCTCTTCTCTTCTCTTCTCTTCTCTTCTCTTCTCTTCTCTTCTCTTCTCTTCTCTTCTCTTCTCTTCTCTTCTCTTCTCTTCTCTTCTCTTCTCTTCTCTTCTCTTCTCTTCTCTTCTCTTCTCTTCTCTTCTCTTCTCTTCTCTTCTCTTCTCTTCTCTTCTCTTCTCTTCTCTTCTCTTCTCTTCTCTTCTCTTCTCTTCTCTTCTCTTCTCTTCTCTTCTCTTCTCTCTCTTCCCCTTCCCCTATTCCAACACCCTTTCCCACCTCACCTTTATCACTCTGAAATATCCTCCCTGCTGACTTCACATCTTTCCCCTTCCATTTTCAGGAGTCAGTTATGACCATTTCCCTTTCAACCGAGGTGTTTTATGCAGAACAAAGAGGATCATTTCCCCTCCCCCTGGAGCTGGGGGTGCTGATGTGTGGGGTTCCCTGGGTTTCTGAACACCTTTTGTCTCATCACCAGATATTCTCATTTTTGAGCATCTCCCGAGGCCAAAGGGAACCCCCCAGGTCATTCCTGACCCTGGAGATCCCACCTGGCAGATCCAGGCTCATTCCCACCCCCTGAGCTCAGGTGAGCCTGTCCTGGAGCACCCCACACCCTACCCAGGTACCCGCTGTGTGCATTAATATTGACTGAAAAGCGAAACAGAGACTCAACCCATGTTTATTTTGAAATAATCCCTGGAAACAGACCATGATAGCAACTCCAGGAACTCCTTTCCTTTCCTTTTGGCAGTTGCAGCTCTTCTTGAAATAAACAGGTAACTTACAGGCCTCGGGGGGATCTTAAAAACCACTTGTCCCTCAATCATTTTTCCACTTCCCAGCTCCTGCACGGCACAAAGAGCCTGCAATGTTATTTATGTTCCTGCAGACTTGGCAGGGCTCATAATGGGCCGTGTTTTTTGGGGCTGGGGGAAAGGGGGCAGAAATTTCCACTCATTTTGTATAATTATGATATAGAAAATATTTGGAGATGGTGTTTTTGGACTGAGCTGCTCGGGGCTGGCTCCTACGTGAGCCTGACACGTTTGGCCCCTGCCTGGGGGATATTTACACCCTGCTTGGTGGCTTGGGGGGGTGACATCATGGGGCACGGGCAAGAAGTGGCATTTTTGGGGCTGTTCTTCATCAGCTGGTTTGGCTGGAATTCCCTCTGCCACAAACAAAACAAACCATGAAAGGGAGAAACCTCTCTGAGACCCTCCAGCTCATCCACGGGCAGGTTTTGGTTGGGTTTTTTTAAAAAAAAGAAATGTCCTGGTTTCTCTTTTTGTGTGTGTGGGGTGGTCGGTGGTGAAAATCACTGGGGAAAATCTGCAGGGCTGCCTGGAGTGGCCAAATCTCAAACAAGTTTACATCTTGCTGAGTGTGCAGCGTGGCTGGGCGGTTTTGGTGACTGCTGCTGCCTTTTCCTACAGCTTGGACCATAAATGTCCTCCCCAATCCAAAAAATGAGGCGTCCTGGGAGGTCCAGGATCCATCACCTGGCACTCAGAGGAGCTTCAGAAGGAAAAAGCAAGTCCTGGGAATTACTAAAACTCCCAAGATCTGCTTTTCTGGGTTCTGGGATATCCTCAGCATCCTTCTGGAAGTCCAGCTTCTTCCCCAAGTCCTTGCTGACCCTTATTTACCTCAGGGCAGGGAAATGGGTTCCAAGCTCCACGCAGGACACATGTTGGAATTTTCCCTCCAAAACGAAGCCCCTTTTTTCCTTTTTATCCCTAAACCTCTCTCAGTTCCTGTATCCCTTCCCCAGCATAAATAATTGCTTTTCTCCTGCCTCCCAGGCTCGGGGAGAGAAGCCCTGCAGAACCTGAGGCGAGGCAGACAGCTTTCAATTAACAACACCCACAAACCCCAGCCATCTGATTAAACCCATAAAAATAATATCTTCCCACCTCAGCAGCTCGCCATGCCCCCTAAATTAAAATAAACACTTCCAGGCTTGACTTTTTTTGTTCATTGTAATCATCCCAAATTGGTGGCTCCAGCCTCCCTCGCTGGCTTCTGTAAAAACAGTTCCATTTTCCTGCTGAACCAAAGCGTCTTTATCCAGCCCCGAGTGCCCCAGCGCTGCTCTGGGTTACCCAGAGGAATTACAAACAGGCTCAGGATGCTTTGATCCCGGGAATTCCAACAGGAACTGCTGATCCCAGTCCCAGGAATCAGGTGGGTGGCAGTGGGGTTACAGGGAATATCCCATATTATCCAATATAGGGAATATCCTGAGCTGGATGGGCCTCAGGGATCATCGAGTCCAACACGGGGCATCCCAACATTCCCAGGCTGTGCAATCCAAATTCTTCCTGATTATGGCAAAAGTTCTGATTTGAATTGTCACAGGGCTTATTTGGGAAAAAAAAAAAAACCTTAGGAAAAAAGAAAATTCCTTGTCCTGCTCCGGTGCTCCCAGGACACCGAGCGTTGGTCCCTTACTGGAGATGGATCTGTCCCTGCTGGAATCAGCCACAGAACTGGGCTGAGCTGGAGGAAAAGGAGATTTTGGGGATGCATCCCCCCAGGTTCTCAGCCTTAGGGATTGGGGTATCCCGAAATGCATCATGTAGAGGGAAGAAATGGAATATTTGGGCTCTGGAGAGGCTGGCACTGCTGGCAGCTCCTGGTTCTGCTCCTGTGGGACTGGATCCAGCACCAGAGGCAGCCCCGGGCGAGGGAACCACGAGGAAAAGTGGCCTGGAGCAAAAGCTGCCACTAAAAATATCATTTTGGGCTCCACTTGAAATATTGCCACAGAAATTAAAACAAAGGAGCCACAAAAGGGAACAGAAAAGCGCAGGGAACTGCCTTCCTTTGCTATTTTATCTCGACTTTTACTGTTTCAAAATGTATTCTCAGCGACAAAGGCTGGAGGAGAAAACCAGGATAAGAAGAATTCTTTTCTTAACTATTTCGATTTTTTTTTTCCCCCCTCAAAGTTTACTCCAGAAGAAGGGAATTTAGCAAATGCTCCAACCTGAAAATGTAGAGGAATATTTTGAATATCTTAAATATGGATGCACATATTAAAATATTTAGGAAATGCATAAAAATATAAAAAAAAGGTATAAAATATATATATTTAAAATAATAGAAATATATAATAATATAAATAAATTATAATACATATATAAAATAAAACAATAATTATAATAAGAATAGAATAATAAATAGAAAAAATAGAATAATAAATATAATAAAATATAATAATAAAAATAATATAAATAGGTATCTTTTTAAATCCCCTTTTTTTCTGTTTAACCTCCACCTCCACAAACCAGATCCTTAATCAAGAGCCAGGATTTTCCTTCAGAACAGGGAAAATTGGGATTACAGGGATATTTTGCCTGGATATGTTGCCATTGCACTGTTGTTTTCACCCCAGAGCAGGAGCAGGTCATTCCTGCCCTCTCTTTCCTGCTTTGCTGTCCCTTTATCTTGGGAATTTTGTCCAGAGCAGCCTTCCCATGAGTTTTTTCTGGGAGTGGGAGGATAACCCAGTGGACAGAATCTGCAAAAATGTTTCTTTGCAGGGTTTGGTTGTGATCAGGGATTCCCTGCCCAGGCCAGGCTCTTATCACCTGCCCTTGACATCCCCAATCCCTGCTGGATTTAGGGAATGGTTGAAGAATTTCTCAAATCCTTCCCAGACTCGGCGCTGCTCATTCAAGGATTTCATGGAGTTTTTATTGCTCCTGATGCTGCTGGGAGAGGTTGGGATGAATCCTGTGTTAATGCTGGAATAATCCCAGCGCTTTTTGGGGCTTTGCTCCTGAGCAGGGCCATGGAAAAGGGACTTTTCTCCCCTTTGTTCCCACTGGAAAGGAAAGGAAAGATCCCTGAGCAGAACCCAGGAGCTTCCTGGCTGTGCCATGCCCCGATTCTCCCTGTGTGCAGATGGACAACTCAACTCCCATTCCTCGGGAATTCCATCACTGATTCCCAACGCCCCGAGCAGGAGACAGAGCTCGGGGCCTGATGTGCTCTCCCTGCTCCATCTCCCTTTCCTCACACCCTGCCTGCCCTCCCTGCACAGGGCCCAGCACAGTCAGATCCCGGTTTTATCTCGGCTCAGGGATCTCTCCTTATTTATTTAAACCTCTGCTGCCTCCAGCCTCAGTAACGATGCTGCTGCCCTCAGCATCACGGCCCCTGCCAACAACAACAAGCTCCATTTAGTCTGCTACAGCTTCCTACAGAGAATTGTTTTCTCACTTTACTCCTGATCCTCAACCCTTTCAAAATAGGCAAAGCCTAAAAATTATCCCCAACAGGCTTTTGCATTCATCCACTTTGAAACAAAGCCTTTACACATGTTTGTTCTGCAGGGTCCCACTGATTTTGCCCTTTGCAAACTTTTCTCCCATTGCTTCTCTCCAAGCCTTTTCCTTCCAGGACTTTTATATCTGAATGTGAACGGCTGGAAGCGGGGCAGAGACAAAAAAAAATAAAATTAAAAAAAAAAGGACAGAAAAAAAATCCAATGTGCTTCTTTTATTTGATTTCCAGTTCTTTATTTATGCATCTACACACACACACAGGAGCAGATGCTGTGTTCTAATCCTCCAATAACTGGCTCTGGATAAACAGGAGATAATAATAATAATAATAATAATAATAATAATAATAATAATAATAATAATAATAATAATAATAATAATAATAATAATAATAATAATAATAATAATAATAATAATAATAATAATAATAATAATAATGTGAGTGGCCAGAATCAAAGATGTGCTGGAATGATGGGGAAATTAATCCTGGGTGTGTGAGCAGGGAGGGAAAAATCATCCCCTGTGCCTGCTCCTGTCTTCAGAGCCCCAAATTGGAGGTCAGACCATCCCATCCCATCCCATCCCATCCCATCCCATCCCATCCCATCCCATCCCATCCCATCCCATCCCATCCCATCCCATCCCATCCCATCCCATCCCATCCCATCCCACTCCCATTTCTCTGCTCCTTCCAGGCAGGCACAGGGAAGCTCCTGCTGGCTCTGTGGGAGTGGGGGAACACGGAATGTTGGTGAATAAACCATTTGTGAAGAGCTAATTCCCAATTCCTGATTCCTGGCACTGCCTTTACCTGGCCATGAGCAGCCTGGAGGAGACAAAGGCTGAGGTGGCTCCGTGGAAGGAGCTCAGCAGTTCCTGTCCTGCTGTCCTGGGCTGTTCCCAGCCTGTGGTGGATCTGTGCTCTCCAGCCTCCCTCTCTCCACCAATACAGAGGGAAAATCCCAAAAAAGGCTGCTCTGCCGGCAGCAGGTGTGAAGAGCAAATCCACGTCCCGAGGAGGCCACACTGGGATGTGCTGAAGGGAAAATGCTCCTTCAGGAGGAGCTGGCTGCTGTGGGACAGCCCCTGCATCAGCAGCTCTGGCTGAACTCCCTGGAGCTCATCTGTGTCCCTCGGGTGCAGAATTCCCGATGGTTCTGGTGCTCTGGAGCGTGGTTTGGGCCGAGCTCCTCGGTCACTGTGTGCACTTTGGGAATGTTTCTCTTGGGGATGCGTCCCTGAGCATCAGCTCAGCCCCAGGATGTGATTTCAGGCTGGGCTGGAGCTGATCTCAGCCCCTGCTGCTGACAGGGAAGCTCCTGCCCTGCCTCCTGCTCCAGCTGCAGCGTCCCTGAGCTCAGCTCAGCTGCTCCAGGAGCACAGCCAGCCCTGGGAGCCCATCCAGCCCAAAGCCAACCCTCCTCCCTGGGAGGCTGCAGCAGAGGAAGCTGTTTGGGATCCTCTAGAGCTAAACAACACAATCCCATCCCTTCTGCACGTTTTGGGGAGCGTGGAATGCTGTGGTTATTTCTGTGTGTGATGTTTGTGCTCTCAGACAGAACCAGAGGTGTCCTCTCCAACCTTCTCCCCTTCCACACATCTTCCAAAATCTCCACATCTCACTGGAGGCTGCTCTGGGTGGACAATTGAGGTTCTCACTCTGGAGCAGCACATCCATGATCTTGAACTGTCCCAAAACTCCAAAGAGACAAGATCAAGCACATTTAAATGTCTTCTCACAAGCCTCCTTCCCTGGCTGCTGTGGGTGGACAATTTGCCTGCTCACATGGGAAGCAGAACCTGTGCTGTGGCTCGCTCTAAATTCCTGATAAACTGTGCCAATGCCCTGATCAACCCTGGAGCACCAATTTTGGAAAATCAGATATTTAACAGTGACTGTTCAATCAGGCAGAGACTTGGAAAGGGGAGCTCGTACTGGAGGAGGAGTGGAAGGAGAACTGGTGAGTGGAAAAGGCATTCCCAGCAGTTCCAGTACCTCTTTTACCATAGGATATTCAAATATTTTATAACTGGGGGTGAGCTGTGATTTAATTTTGATTTAATTTTGATTTAGTTTTGATTTGTAGGCGCTGGAAGGAACTTGTGCTTTTCAGTTACCAGTTGCACTTGAGGTGGTGTCATCAAATTTATGATCCTGACATAAAAGATAATTTAAAAAATCATTCCCAGCCACGTTTTCCAATTCCATTTGCAGGAATCCATAAAGAAAATGATGTCTCTGGATGGTTCAAGCCACCAAAAGTTGTGGGGCAGAACTTGGTGGTGGAAATTTTCCCTGGTTAAAACTGGAGCAGCTCAGAGCAGCAGTGTCTGTTCTTTACACATTTCTGGTTGAAAAGGTGGCTCCAGTATGAAAGTCCTTTAAAAATCCAGGCTGTATATCCCAAGCAAGCCCACCAGAAAAGAAAAATAATACAGAAAGTAGCTTTGAAAGACTGGGGCAAAAGTCTGGAGGAGCCAGAGTTTTCCTTCCCTGCAGTAAAGCGTGGCTAAAACAACACAAACTCCTATGGCTTACTAATTTTTCAACCCAATATTTTCATATAATTTGTGTGCTTTATAAGCCTTGGAAAAGCCACAAGAGGCCACACATTTCTGATGTAATCGTCTTTGAATTCAACAAAGCCCATTACCATGTCAATGAGGGGGCTGGGTTCAAAGAGCACAGGGTGGTTTGCAGAGCACCCAGAGGGGATTTGCGCCGCTGCTACTGAAATAATAAACTCCTCTCTCCCCCCTCCCTCCCAAATTTTGGCTCCAGCTGGAGACATTTCAAGAGTTTCGTTCTAATCACAGATAATTCTTATTTTATTGTGTCATTTTGGGTTCTGTTGTTGGCCATAACAAACGTTGCTATGTGACTGGAGCAGCTTTAGGTGAGGTCAGTTTGAGCACAACCTCTCTGCATTTTGGCCCTCCAGGATGTCCCACGCTTGGGGTGGAGGTTGCCTTTTGTTTCCAGGGGCTGCTTCATGGAAATTGCTTTTTTTTTTTCCTCCAAGAGTTTATCCCAGTTTTTCTGCTCCCTGCAAGCTGTGCTGATATTTTTTTTTTTTTATTTTTTTAAATTTTTTTATTTTTCCAAGCTTTAATTAGAAGAGGTTAATCACTGATGCTTAAACTGTCAAACACTTCTGCATGGGGATATTTTCCTGCAGGAGAAGTGCCACTGGCTTACACTGAGCTATTCATGCTGCAGAATATTTTATAGACATTCAGGTTTTGCACGTTTGGGACCTCACGTGTGCTCTTCCAGGAGCAAAAGGGAAGGCAGGAGGTGGCAACACCAAGCTCAAACTATAGAAAAGAAAGAAAAAACCAGCTAAAAACCCCAAAAAGTTTTGCTGCAAATGCTCACCTTGTGTACAACCCCTTGCAAAATGCTCTGGGGCGGAATAGTCAAAGATTATTTATTCCAAAACAGTGCAAGTTGAAAATGACAGCTCAGGGTGAAAGAGTTGAAGGGTTGGGTGTCTCCAGAGTACCAAAAAAAAAGGCTAAAATCGAGAGCTTTGGCACAGTGAGATGTTCCTTGGTGAAGAAAATCATCTGTTGAAGTCCTGTCCTGTTGCTCACTGAACATCCACTGCTCTCCTCTGGATCTAATTCGTGACTGTGGGGATGGGAATCTGATTTTTTGGGCAGTGACCTCACCCTGCTCCCTCTGCGAGAGCTCCAAGCCCAGTGAAGCTCCAGATCATGTGAGGTTTCCAAAGTGACACCAAAATGCCCTGGACAGAGGGATAAAGTGACATCAGACAAAGAGCTCTGCCACCCAGCCGAGGGCAGGACTGAATTGCCAAAACACCGATGATTTAATTACCAAAACACCGATGATTTAATTACCAAAACACTGATGATTTAATTACCAAAACACCGATGATTTAATTACCAAACACCAAAGCCTGCTCTCAGAGCCCTGTGGCAGCCCAGCTGTGTGGGGGGAACAGCAGAGAGGATTTCAGAGGTTTCAGAGGAGATCCCAAACCTTTCCAAAGCATCTGGAGAGAGGGAGAAACACCCCAACGATGCAATCCCACCTCATCTCATAGATGGTTGAGCAGAAGGGCTGAAACCAACAGAGATAGAGAATTTTTGGGGGGTTTAGGGCAGGGAAGAGCATTTTCCTCTCAGCTGAAGAAGACGTCCCTGGTAGGGTTGCAAACCTTGCAGCTCACCAGAGCAGAGCCATTAAGGGTTTATTACAATCGAGTTTTATAACCCACGTTCTAATAAGTCCTGCAAGAATGTGGCTGCATGCAGTAATCATTTCATAAATATTAATACAGCATTTAGAAACGGGGCCTTAATTTAAAGTGTTACCTTTTTACTGGCAAGTGCACGGTTTAATTACCGCAGTAAAAGCAGAGATTAGTTAAGCCTTGCTGCTGTTCTAATACCTGGGAACCAGCACCAGCCCGGCTTTAATAAGCAGCTTCTGAGGAGGTGAAAGAAATTCCTCTGGCTGGAGAGGCTGAGGGGGGAAGGTTTGCTGCTGGAAAGTGGCTGTATTCTTTAACAAGGCTAGACTGTGGAATGACTTCTTCTTGCTGTCTGCATTTTTGTGTGCGTGTGTGTTCGTTCACACACAGCTCCGGGCAGGGCCAGCAGGGACGGACGGACTCCTTCAAATAAAGCACCAGCACCAAAGAGCTGGATTTCTTTTCTGGGGAAAAAAAAAAAATTAAAAATATTTACTTGTTTTTTCACATATTGGTTATTTTCATTTGATTCTGTGCTCCTGGAAGCTCCTTTTCCTTGGCCTGCTGGTGTTTGTTCTCAGATAGAGCAGCGGGGAGGAGGCAGGACCCTGAGCTTCCATCGCTGCTCGCACGGGGGGAACAACAACCTTGGTGTATCGTTTTCCCAATGAATGAGATAAAAATAAGCGGCCTGGAGTCATTGCTCTCCTGAGATTGTTTGGCACATGGGCCTGGGGAAGAGACAAGAGAGGCTCAGGGGCTGCGCTCTGAGCATTTAGACCTGATTTAATCACCGCCCGCTCTGGAGCAGGGGAGGGCACTGCCTGAAATCCCAGTTCCCAAAATGCCAGGCTCTAAAAGCAGGCACTGCCAGCACTGGGACACGGGGTTTTCCCAGAGAGGGCATCATTCCAGCAGATGGGATGGGGAAGGGGAAGGAGAGGCCCCATCCCGGCTGTGCAGGAGCAGATTTCAGGCACAGGAAGCGCTCTGAGCTCCCTGGCTGTGCCAAAAGCTGAACTCACCTCCCTTTGGTCCCAGCCTGGGAAGATAAGCCGTGGTTCTGGGGAGAGGTCCAGTGGGTGAGGACAGCTCTGGGAAGAGAGGCAGTTGTGGTTCCTCCTGCTCTTTGCAGCCCCCTCAATCTCGTGATTTATTACAATTCTTGTTTTGCAGCGTCTCCCGGCCGGTGCAGATTGGAACATTTGGAGCTGATGTGGGTCACACCCTCTCTGAAACTCTGGTGGCCACCGAGGCCAGGCCGTGTCCCCACACGTGTCAGGGGTGAGGGAGCTTCTGGCCACAGCTGGGAGAGCAACAGCCACCGCCTGAGGGAATTGTCACCCTCGGTTTCTGGAAATAAGGACAAACCTCTCCCTTTGAATCATATGAATGTGGGGAAAAAAGAGCAAAATGAAAGATATCAGAGAGAGAGAGATTGGAATCACAGAGTTGGAAAGGGATCCACAGGAGGTGTCCAGTCCAACTCCCTGCACAGACACCCCAACAATCCCACCCTGAGCATCCCTGGAGCGCTGTCCAAACCCTCGGGAATGTCACCATTCCCTGGGCAGTGCCAGCACCCTCTGGGGAAGAACCTTTCCCTAAAATCCATCCCAATCCCACTGACACAGCTCCAGCATTCCCTGGCTCCTGTCATAGAGAGCAGAGCTGCCCCTAAGGAGCAAATCAGGAACGGAGGCAAGTGGAAAAGTGGAATCCCAAGATTAGTACTGGATCCAGGGGGAATCCTGAGCATTCTGATGTGGAATGGGAATCCGAGGGCTGTAACCTCTCCAGCTTTTTTGCACCTTCCTTGGCCAAGCTGAGCAGCATTCCCAGCCATTCCCAGCCATTCCCAGCCATTCCCAGCCATTCCCAGCCATTCCCAGCCATTCCCGGCCATTCCCGGCCATTCCCAGCCATTCCCGGCCATTCCCGGCCATTCCCGGCCATTCCCGGCCATTCCCAGCCATTCCCAGCCATTCCCGGCCATTCCCAGCTATTCCCAGCCATTCCCAGCCGTTCCCAGCCATTCCCAGCCGTGACACTTGGATCATCATTAGGGGACGTTGCCATGGCTGCTTTCACAATTAAAAACAAATCCAGCTTATGCTGCAGCCTGTGTTATAAAAATAAACACAGCTACTTTGCATAACAGCATAATTAGGGCCTAATTGCCAGCTGGTGTGTTAAACCAGAAATGAAAACAAACAGGGCAATAAATGGAATTATTAGAAAGATATTATGGCTTGGGGAGATATTACAGCGTGAGGGCTTGTTTGGAGGATCACAGAGCAAACCCAGCCTGAGCAGAGCAGAGCAGGGCCCTTCTCACTCCTCTTCCTCAAATCCCTGGGGATCAATCAAACAATCCATCATCATCCTCTTTCCACTTGGGATCGTCGGGGCATCCTCACAGACGGGAATCAGTTTCTAGTGTGAAGAGATGAAGCAACTGGAATCACATGGAAAGGCTCAGAGACAGAAAAGGAATATTTGTGTGTCTCTACTCATTTCTGGAGGAGGGATTGGGGTTGGGAATGGCATCGGTCCCAGAGTTTTCCTGGAAATTTTACCTTATGCTAAAACATGATCCATCATTAAAGCTGAGTTCAATTTTCAGCATTTCTGCCTTAGTTTCCTGCTGGTGCTGTTTGGTTTTGGGCAAACATTTGGAATTACAAGGACAGCCAGAATGGACCTTCCCAACACGGCACTGGCAAACCAGGGAACGATGCTGAGCATCCCCTCCAGGAGCTCCTGAGTTATTTCCCTCTATGAACAGACACAGGACACACTGGACACAGCCTGGGACAGCCTCTGCTGTCGTTCTTTCCTTCTGCCCCCTTCACCACGAGCTTTCCTGAGTGTTTCTAGCAGAAGAAAAGCCTGTCCTGTCAGGCAGCCCTTAAAAATGAAATTACTCAGGGCAATAACAAATTGAGGGCAGGATCTGTTGAAAACAGGGCATAAAACCCCTGTTGAAAGGGAGCAGGGAGGATAAAAGCTCGTGGGGCACAAATGTGTCCACATCTCTCTGGTGATGCATTTTTGCTTGCAAATGCTGCGATAAGAGCAGGGCAGGGGAAAGGAGAGGAGAAAGAAGAGGGAAAATCCAACCCAGCAGCGAGTCAGTAGGTTAGGAATGCTGAATCTTCAACAAATTCCCATCCTTCCCATGGCTCCACATTGGATTTGACAAGATTTATCCCTGCTCCCCTTGTAATTCAACTGAGAAAGGTGAATTGGAACAAGTAGTGCTCCAAAGGTCCTCAGGACCCTCGAGGGAGTGGGGAAACCTGAGGGAATGGCATTTATTGTATTGGAGAGGATTTCCAGCCCTGCTGGAGCTGGATTTTGGAGATAATTGAGGATTGGACTGCCAGGGGATTGTCTTGCCAGGACCTGTGTGAGCTCAGGCGCCGCTGGAACACCTGGGTTGCATTAACAGTGACCGTGGGACTTCCCCTGGTGACACCACACACCAGGGCAGCTCCAGGATGTGGCTCTGCCATTTCCTGGAGTCTCTTCACCAATTAGGACAGGAGTTGGATGGGGAGATTGCAGCCAAAGAGATTGAGAGGAAATCACAGGGATTTGTGGCATCAATCTGCAGTGAATCCCTCGTTTCAGGGCCAGGGATGGGGTTTGCTCAGCCTCTTCACTCACAGGATGTGCTGCAGTGTTTTAAGCAGCTTCCATTGGGGAATGCCAAATCCCTTCCAAACATGGTTCAAATGTTGTGTCAGTGGCAGCAGCGAGAGTCACCCTTTGCTGGATGTGACCCACAGGAGTGTCCTTCACCAGCAAACCTTCCCAGAGCTGGTTCAACAGATTTTATTTCGTTCCCTGTGCTCAGAGCTGCACCCCTCTGCCTGCACACGGTCCAGTCCTGGGTTTGGGTCCTCCAGGCAGCACAGGATCGATCCTGTTCCTGCTGAGCCTTTGGAGAGCTGTTTTCCTGAGCATTCCCACATTTGTACTGGGCACTTCCTTCAGGAACATGTTGCCATTCACGTTTGTTTTCTGTTCTCTTTGGCTGCCTCTCGTTGCTCTCCTCCAGCAGTTCTGGCAGGAGTGGGGAACTAATGACTTCAGAAGGTCCTATTTCATGTAAAGTTTATCTCCTCCTGACTGACAGCTCCATGGATCCTTTCCAAAAGCTTCAGGTTGGTGTTCCCGATGTCCTCTTATGTCAGACATAAGATTTATTCTCCTGCCAATACCCAGAAGGTTTGAATCACAGAATGTGCCTGTCATGCTCTGCCTCTCCACCAGCTCTGAAGGGCATGTGGGGTATTAAATGGACATTTTCTTCCTTAGGGAAAAGAAAAGGTGCTTTATTTTAACAAGCTTGCTCCATCTGTGAGAGGGGAGCAAGGGAAGCAGAGGTGAAAGGACGTGAAAGAAAGATGCGAGGAAAAATGTGAGCAAAATTAAAGGCAAAGAAAATGAATGAAGGATTAATAAAAGTGAATGAAAAGAGGCAAAATGAAGAGAGATATAAAAAGACATCTTGAAATGTCCCATGTGAGAAGCGCAGACATCAAACCCCGCTGGTGAGATGGGATTTGGAGAAGGAAAGGGAACTCCTCAGCTCAGGGAGGAGCAGGGAGGGTGGAGAGATCCTCCAAAGGATCCACGTGAAATGGAACCTTTGTGCCTGTGGTGATGCTGCTGCTGATTCCAGCTGATTCCAGCTGCTGGGCTCAGGTGGGGATTGGATTTTGGGAATCAACTCTTCCCTCTGAGGGTGGGGAGGCCCTGGCACAGATTCCCAGAGAGTTTGTGGAATTCCCATCCCTGGAAATGTCCACGCCCAGGGCTTGGATCAAGCTGGGACAGCGGAAACAAACGGTTTTTAAGGTTCCTTCCCACCCAAGCCATTCCATGATTCCATGATTCCATGAAACACAGGGAATTACTGAAGGCACCCCTTGCTCCCTTCCCTGTGGATGCAGAAGAAACCCAGAACACTCTGCAGCTCCCCTTGGAAGGGTCACACAATAAAACAAGATAAAGGCGGGAGCCAAGGCAAACACAACGGGCCCACTCTCAACATTTATTCCTAGATATTTTTTTAGAAAAAGAAAATACAGACTAAGCACATAAATGGACAAGACTTACTTAGCTCAGTCATTTTTTTCCCTCCCATGCACCACTTTGGAAAATAAATAGTTTTCAAAAATATGGAGGTTTTATTTTCTCTTTGCCATCCAAGGCCCATACGTACACTCACAGCAAACCTTTAAGAGCTACATTTTTTTTTCCTTTTTTTTTCCCTGCTGTAATTATGGTCTCATTAAGATTCCAATAAAAAATAGTCAAGAAAACCATTTTTTTCTTCTTCTTTTTTTTTTTCTTAAATTTTTTTTTCAGAGAAAACAGAAGTGCCCACAGTGTCTCTCTCTCCATGTTATGCTTTTAAAATATTTGCATTTGAAATTCCTCACTGCAAATAATTCCAAGCCAAATGTAAATATAACACTTAGATTACTCCCAGAAGAACATTCTTTTGACCATTAATCCCTCCAATTCGGAATCAAATTTTTCCCTCTCTCTCCTCTATTTTTTTCAATTTTTTTTTTCGTCCAGGACTGTAATTCCACTGTATTGACTGGATCCTGTGATTTGACAGGCGATGTGTGCTAGGAAAAATATCCTTATTTCAGAACCTGCTGGAGATCCCTTGGTCTCCTCTGCTTGATTTTTGTCAGGTTCTTGCTGCTTTTACAGAACCCATGGGGACAGAGGTCCCAGAACAGCGGGATGAGATTCCTGGCAGGATGGGGAGTGGATTGTGAAGCTTCTGGGCAGGAGAAACAAGGTGTGACATGTTCAGCTCCAGCATGGACACAGAGCTCAACACGGAGCTGCAATAGGAACATTATCACTCCTGCTTCCCAATCCCACCTGCATTTCCCCAGGATGCAGAAAAGTCAGGAGGAGCCATCCCAACCCTTTAAGGCCGAGCTCCTATGGAATACAGGCCTGAGGATTCCACCCAAGAGCTTCTGCTTGAGCAAATCCTCTAAAAACGGAGCAAATCCTGCAGGAGGGGCAGCAGGGGTTGGAGCTTCCCTGAGAAATTTAAGGGGGAAAGGATCTAAACTAAAAGTGGGTGGGTTGAAGTTGGATACTGGGAAGGAATTCTGCCCTGTGAGGGTGGGGAGGGGCCGGGATGGAATTCCCAGAGAAGCTGTGGCTGTTCCTGGATCCCTGGAAGTGTCCAAGGTCAGGTTGGAGCAAACTGGGAGGGTGGAAAGTGTCCCTGTGGAACTGGATGGGCTTTAAGGTCCCTTCCAACCCAACCCAACCCAACCCAACCCAATCCAATCCAACCCAACCCAATCCAATCTAATCCAATCCAATCCAATCCAATCCAATCCAATCCAATCCAATCCAATCCAATCCAATCCAATCCAATCCAATCCAATCCAACCCAACCAAATCCAATCCAATCCAATCCAATCCAATCCAATCCAATCCAATCCAATCCAATCCAATCCAATCCAATCCAATCCAATCCAATCCAATCCAATCCAACCCAATCCAATCCAAACCAAACCAATCCAACCCAACCCAATCCAACCCAACCCAACCCAACCCAACCCAATCCAATCTAATCCAATCCAATCCAATCCAATCCAATCCAATCCAATCCAATCCAATCCAATCCAATCCAATCCAATCCAATCCAATCCAATCCAATCCAATCCAATCCAATCCAATCCAATCCAATCCAATCCAAACCAACTCAATCCAATCCAATCCGATCCAACCCAATCCAATCCAACCCAACCCAACCCAACCCAACCCAATCCATGATCCCGTGATTCCGTGATCCCAATTTGTGCCATTACTCCTCCTCACCTTCCCAAATGACTGTGCCAAGGGACACCCTGGACCTGGAGGTGTCTCAGCAGCCCAGGTCCCACCGTCCCACCCCGCCGTGGTGACACCGAGGGCGCAGCAGCCGTGGAATTTCACTCTGGGCCCACCACTGACGGCGAGAAAAGCAAGGCCTGATCCAGAAACTTCTCCAGCCTGTGTTTATTGGGATTTGTGCACGGCCACGGCCGCGTCCAGCAGAGGATTTTGGAATATTCGAGTGCAGCAGTTCCCAAGCAGCAGCTGGATGGCAGAGCCGGCCATGGACAATGCACGTCTATGCGCTCCCAGCTCCCCTCGCCCACCCCCTCCCCTCAGGAAGATGGTTTATGAACTGTGTACAAATGTTTTCATTCAATGGCAGGAATGTTGTTTTCCTAAAATCGGGAATTAGGACTGGGGCTCATTTCAGGAATTAAGGTGTTAAGCCTCAGGAATCCAGCGGCAAAGACAGGCAGCATCCACGGGATGGAAATGCCAAGCGGCAGGAATCTGGGTGCGGAGACTCTGCAATGTTAATTGGCGCTTTTTTTTTCTCTTTCCAAGATAGGTTTGTCCTGGTGAGCGGAGTTTTGTGCTCTCTCTGTTGAAGCAGCACTTGGAAAAAGGCCCTGAGGGACTTTTTTCCAGCCCTTGTGTTCATTGGAAGCGCAGGAGTTGGATGATCCTGCTTTGCCCATGGATTTTTCCCTGCTGGGAATGCAGCGCGGTGGTGTTGGCACCCGGCTGCCTCCCACCTCTGCGCCTGGGGTGGAATGCAGGGAGCACAGACAGATCATCCCAGGAATGCTGTGGGTGTTTCCTTGGGTCTCGTTTCTAGCTTTTAATTGCCTTAAAAATAATAGCGAGCGTGATTTGAAAATACAAAAAAAAAAAAAAAACAAACCAAAAACCAAACCAACAACAAAAAAAACCCCAAACCACCAAAAAAGATACAAAGCTGTGAAGTGAAGGGGAAATTAATTTGTAAGACAATGGAGCAGATTGCAGCACCCTGAGCCAAAGGCCTGGGGCAGTTTTCCCAACCTTTCCTGCCCCATCCTTGGCTGATGGGAATCTCCCAATTTCCCTCCTGCCAAACCTGCAGCTCCCACCCTGCTCCTGATGGAGACCCCTGGCTGCCAGAGGGATCCCAGACGGACACAGCTCAGTCCCGACTCACTCACAGCTTCCTCTGCCAGCGATTTCCAAATGTCCAAGTTTCCAAAAATGGGATTTTAATGGCTCCATCTGTGCTGCATTTTGTATGAAACACATACAAATAGATAAACATCACATACAAATAGATAAACATCACACACAAATAGATAAACATCACATACAAATAGATAAACATCTTTAAAAGGCATTTTTCTGCTTTGTCTGCTTCTCTCTCAGGTCCCCACCGTACCACAAACTCCTCATTGACACAAACTCCACTTTCTCAATAATCAGCCCAGATCGGGAGCACAATTTAAATACATTTGCAAATGCATCAAAGCTAAATCACAGCAGCATTTATCTGAACTCCTGCTCAGGATTTTGGGCTGATTTTAGATTTTCTTTTTTTGTTGTCTCTGCAAAGGAAACATCTGCCTCTGTCCTTGACACGGGGAAGATACAATCACAGGAGACTCCCTGAACTGGAGAGAAATCAAAGCCACTGGATTGGCCTTTACTTGGAGACAGTAATTCCTGCCTGGCATTCCAGATACAATTGCAACATTTGCCACGAAAGTTTCTTGGGAAAGATAAACTTAATTTTCCTCACCACTACAAAATGTATTAATTTATTGTCAGCAGCAGAGATTATCCCTGTACACAGAGTCCAAAACACCCTTTCCAGATTTAACTTCCCATTCCCAAGGAAGGTTTTTCCCACCCAGCCATCCCTGGGCTTCCTTCTCCTGTTCCTTCTCCTGTGCTTTGGGTGTTTTTTTCTGGGTCTCTGAGCTGGAATTTAAGGGTGTCACAGATAAATTTGCTCTGTGGATTTCCTCAAGAGATCTGCAATGGGGGAGAGGATTGGTGAGAAAGGAATGAAGAAAAGCGGAACTGAAGGCAGCCACCAAGAATTAATTTTGTGAGCAGCCGAATTCCCAGGGTGTGAAGAATAATTTGAAAGCAGAGATGGCAGAAATGTCTCTGAATGAAGTGCAGGGCCAGCTGTGGGATAACCTTATCCAGTGTCATGTCTGAGGACCTTATCACTGCCACTGAGCACAGCATGGAGCGTGCAGCACATCCCAGATCCCAGGAAAGATCCCAGGAAAGCTGCTGGGTGTGGTGGGAATGCCCCAAAGTGGGCAGGTGGATGAGCCCTGTGCTGGAGGCGGGTCTGTGCTGGGACACCTCTACCCTTGGGAACCCTCCTGCATTTCTGTCCTGCCATGCAGCAAATCTCATTGCCCAAATTCTCCTTTCCAGAGGCATTTGGAAGCTGTGAGGAAGCAGGAGGGCAGGGGGAGCCTTGTCCAGGCACAGGAACCCCTTGGCAGGTGGAGGATTGGGAAGTGTGGAGCTGATTTTTGATGGACAGGGAGCTGGAAAGCTGAGCAGTCAGTCAGAACTTCCACAGCCTTGAAACTTCTCCCCTCTCCCCTGCACCTTCAGCAGCAAGGAGAAGGCCCTGGCATTGTCAGGCTTCCCTGGGCAGAAAACTGGGAGAGAGATTCCTGGTTTTATCCTCCTCCAAGCCAAGGCTGGTGGACAGGAGGAGTCTCCTCGCTGGGGGAGCAGGGACTGTAAATCCAGTCTGTTTCCAGAGTTTACTCAACAGTGCAAACAAAAATAAACGGGTGTCAGCTCGCCTGCTTAAAGAGGCCATGAAAGGTGACACTGTGTCACTAATCCCTTGTTGCCATTCATTAAATACATCCTCTGGGCTGTTAATCTTCACACCTTCCTTTGGGGGCCACCAGGCAACGAGCTGGGAGGTCTTGACCATGGCAGAGGATGGCAGGAGATGCCGAAGGTCAGCCTGAATAAGCAAAACCAAGAAGATTGGAATGGTAATAAGATCATGTGTGAAGAATGCACGTTAAATATGATCAAATTGGCTGGAGAAGGAGAAGCCCAGCTAAGAGGATATTCCAGAATGCCCAGAGAAATCTGATAAATCCAGATTCTCATGGATTCCCAAATGTGACAGAACACAGCCTTGGCCAAGATGGGCGTGGCAACAAAGGTGGGGAAGATGTTGGGGCTGATGGTGTCCACAACGAGAGTGTCTCTGCAACATGAAACATCCAGAGAAAAGGAATAAATGTGGATTGGTTTCCCACAGAAAGCAGAGCAGCTGGAGGAGGGATCCCAGCCAGCTCTGCACCCACAGAGCAGCGGCTGCCCCTGGACAAGAGTGACCACAGGAACCTCACTGTCCTTCAAGGGCAGGACCAGGCACTCCTCACCTTGCCGGAGGTTCCACCTGGATCAGAATCTCTCGTGCACCCTGAATTTTCCACAGATTTGTTGATCTTGCACCGAGCCAGAAGTGCAGCAGAGCCATCACCTCCACAGGAGAACAAGGCAAAGCTGCCCTGGGATGGGGTGAGTGGGTGAAGGGCCAGGGCTGGGCAGTGCTGCAGGGGTTGGGAGCGGTGCTGGGGTGTGCTGGGCACTCACACCCTGCCCAAAGCGCTCTTGATTCACCAGCTCAGCAGCTTGGCACCCCTGGGCCGGGCCTGCCTGCTCTCCCTGGTGCTCCCTGAGCTGCTCCATCCCTCACCAGGCTGCTCAGCCGAGCAAACGCATTGGAGATGTTCCCTGTGCTCCGGCAGAGACAAGGAACAAACACCAAGCGGGATTTGGGAGCCGGGCTGTGCTGAGCTGCCCTCAGGAATGTGACAGCTCAGGATAAACCCCAGCAGCAGCTGATCAACCCCATCCTCCCTCCTGAGCTGCTCCAAACAGAGCTGATCCTGGGCTCCTGCATGGAAAAGAGGGAAATATTTGGGACTACAAAGCTTCCCCCCTCCAGCAGATAAATTTAGCAGCGTTTGCACTGAGGTTCGAAGCGCTGACACAAATCTGCGAGGCAGGGATTCAGCTCAAATTCTTTCCAGTGTTGTATCACCACATAATTCTCCACAGGTGCTGTTGTTGGTGGTGTTTCATGGTAAATAATCCAAGCAAGTGGATGTTTTGTTAAAACAATCTCTCGCTGGCACACGGATGCACTGGTTTGCCCCCGGCTTTCTGGTGCCCTTGTCTGGAAATGAGGCTTCAGCACAAAATAGACAAAAAATAAGAACAACACCAGCCTGTCTCACCAGCCAAGAGCTGGGTGTTATCCCATTTTCCCTTGGATACACCGAGGTGTCAGGGTGACACTGCTGGGTGAGAGACAGATGAACAGCTACTGACTCCCTGCCCCTGGGTGTCCTGGGGAATTATTCTGCTCTGGAAGAGCTGCCACAGAATCATTGAGCTAAAAGGAAATCTCTCATTTAGCTCAAAATGATGACAACCCCCAAAAAGAACCGGCCCAGAGGGAAAACACCCCATTTTTGTCACATGAAACGGGCATGAAATCAGATATTTGGAGGAATTAGCTGGCAGAGATCAAACTGCACAAGGGAGAGGTGGAGAGAGGCTGCTGCAGTGGGTGGTGGCTCAGTGACCCTGTGGTGAGAGATGGGGAATTTTCCTGCAGGATCCAGCGTCATTCCAAGGTGGCAATGACCCCTTCCTTGGAGCACAGGGCAGAGCTGGGATCCAGACCCCAGACACGGGAGCAGCTCTGCCACAGGCCCATGGAACTCCTAGGATTTGCACAGCAGGACATGTTTGTACATGTGCTTTGCCACCAAAATGTTTTTGTGTTCATTTTAATGACCAAAAAAAAACCCCAAACAAGCCCCAAATCCACAATTCTCTTGCACAGGGCCCTATTTACTGTTTATCTTTGCTGAGAACATATGGTTCCACTTTCTTGGGCTGTTGGTCTCCAGGGTTAATGACATCTGACCAGATGGCCCAAAGCAAAGAGTGATGGGACCAACGTGCAGGACAATTAATCTGGAGGGGGGAAAAAAAAAAGCAAAATAAAAGGAGAAATCCCGAAATGCCCCCACTTCACCCATAAAAAGTCAGATCCTTGGGCTGCCATCTAGACAGATGTTGTTACCATCTGGGAAGATGTTAAGTGGAGCCTTTCTGTTCCTTTTTTCCATTGAAATGCCCCAAATGTAAATAGTAGACACAAAAACATTTATAAATGATGCTGTCTCTTTTCCCCCAGCGGAGGCCGTGGTTGTCTCCACAGCACTTCCAGCTCAGCTTTTAAAGGTTTTTCCAGTGACACACTCCCAACGTGTCCAGTGACAAATGATGTAACGTGTTACTGGCCCAGGGGGGCTGTGCAGGGGAGCCCTGGCTTTCATTACATTTTGCACGCGAAGCTTTTCTCTTTCACAAACCCTGCAGCACCACGACACCTCCCGCAGCCCGGGGTGCCAGGGCAGCACCAAAATGCCACAAACCAACGGCCACAAAGGGCTGCCACTCCCTCTGAAGCCACTCTGGACTTCTGTGGAACGGGCACCCCTGGGAGATATTCCACGCTGGGAACCCCGAGGGAATCTGGGCGCAGCCTCCAGCACCCAGCTGGTTAAAGCTGCCCACGGATTTCCAGAAACCAGGAGCAAACTGGGCTCAAACACCAGCTCCAGCTCTGGAAAACGCAGCCTCCACCCTGGCAATGCTTTGGTTGGGGCTTGTTTTTGTGAGAGGAACAAGTTCCAGCGGTGTCACTGAAAGGAAAGGTTTCCTTTGAGTCCCCGGCCGTAGCTTTGTGCCGGTGACACCGAGGGCAGATAGAGTTTTGCTGAAAGAAGAGTGCTTTTTGGAGCATTGCTTATTTGGTTTGGGGCACTAATATAAACTGTGCTGGCAAATCCTTTCTCCTGTAGGCAAAGGTTAAGTAGTCCATTGATTTAATTGGCTTAAAGTTAAGTAGGTGTCTACAAGATTAGAGCCCGAGAGCAGCCCTTCATTTCAAGCTGCCTTCCTTCTTCCTCTGACATCACAAAAAAATCTTTGGGGAGCCTTTTTTTCCCCCCAGCTTTGAAACTTCAACGTTATCTTTCGTCAGCATCTCACAAGTTGGCAGAAAGATGCAAAGCCGGGGTTTTAGGATATTTTCATCTCCCTCTGGCTTCACTGCCCATGCAGCTTCACAAGCAGCAGAAGACACATTTGTCCTGCACCACGACCACATCTGAGGGAGCTCAAGGAGCAGCTCGGCTTTTTAGACTCAGCTTGGTTATTTTAAATGCTGAATTCAAAGTTTTCAACCCATTTTTGTACTGTTTGCCCAGGTTTTTTAGGCTGGCTGCTGGCTGGAAATTGAGATATACAATGGCCAGAGTGTCCTGGGCTCCTTGAGATCCTTCTCCCTGGAGGAGCAGCCACCATGCCGTGATTTCCAAGTGGAAACACTGAAGGTTTGAGTAACCCTTTACTGTAAAGTGACTCCTCCACATACTCATCACCCACCCACCCAAATCAGTATTTTGGGAGTGGGAGCACTGCTGTGGGTGTCTGGAGCTTCAATGCTGGAAAGCACAAAAGGTTGAAGCAGAGATCAGAGTCAAAAAGATGAGGGAAAATGACTTTAAAGGGTCTTTTGTGTAATTTTTACCTACTTGAGTCTGTGCTTCACCTCTATGAAAACCCCCAAATACAGGGAACCAGTAATTGGAAGACATCTGCTTCAAGTTGAAAGGAAATTATTTTACAAAACCCCTCTCCTTTCTATTTTTGGTAATTTCTTAATACTCCAGAAGCCTGTTGGATTATAAATGTTTATTACAGATGTTTGCAATGCATACCTGGCTCCCTGGGGTACATTTAATACTCGTGTATTAGATTATATGATTAAATCTTTATTGGAGACATCTTCTAGTGCAGTTTTCCATTGCAGGATGTTTGGAAGAGCAACTGAACATGAATTTAAGGCTTCAAAGATCCTTCCTTGTTATTCATTGTCCTGTTTAGGACAGAAATATTGGATGAAGAAACATGTGGGGATCTTCTTCCCTCCACAGGCATCACCACTCTCTCCAAAGGGAGTGCCAAGGACACTTCAAGGGGGTGAAAACAACTCCATCCGAGATTCCTGCTGAAATCAGGGCACTTTAATTCATCCACTTGTGCTTTAAACTCTTCAGAATGGGAACAGTTTCCTTTCTGTTCCCACAACCCCCAGCAAAAGGAAATTCTGGGTTTGTCTCTCTCTCTTAAACACTTTCAGTAAATGTAATAAATGAAAAAATGAAATGAAGAGGTCTGGAAGAAAACATAGATTAGGTTTTGACAGGTATTGAGATGTTAAAGATGCAGGCAAATGCAGCTTGGTTTAGGGATCTCAGATGGGTTGTGCTGGTTTGGGGTTGGTATTGGGATCTCAAATGGGGTTTGGGGTTTGTATTGGGATCTCAAATGGGTTGGAAGGGACCAAACTCCAATTCCAAAGGTCTGCCATGGGCAGTGGCACCTTCCAGGAGCTCCATCCCACCTGATGGTTGGAGTTTCTGATCCTGAAGGCCTTTTCCCACCCCGGGTGCAGGTGTGAGGTGCTGTGAGGTGCAGGATGTGCTCGGGGTACATTCCTCATCCCCATTTGGCAAACCCCGGGACTGGCAGTGCCTCCAGTCACGTACGGTGGGATTTCACTGCCAAAAAGAACGGGAGCTTTAATTGAAACCTGCGGATCCCTTAATGCAGAAATTACCCATTAAACAAGATAAGAGCAGAGCAATCCCTGCTGGAATGAGAGCTGGATGTTTGTGTCAACACTCAGATCTGAGCTGGGAACATCTGTGGGTCCCGCTGCTGGCTGGGCTGTGGGATGGAGACCCCACTTTCCCCTTCCAGCTGGCACTTTGAGGGGCTCTGCTAATTGCTTATCTCCTCCTCTTATCTGATCACCTCCCCCAGCCACCTCTGCCTCCGTGCGCCTCGTTAAAGGGGTTTTCAACTGTGAAAGGGCTGCGAAGTGCAAAGCCCTGACAGAGACAGGTTCAAAAACCCAGAATAAACACCCCCGGGGGTTGTCTTTTCCCTGTTTCCTCAGCTGATTATCTGAGAACAATCAGACTGCTGCGGTGCTTTCTTTGGATGTGGCCGTGCCCTTACGGAGTTCCAGGAGAATGCAAAATGAGCATGGATCGTGTTGGAGCAGGCAGAGGCTGCTCGGCGAGGCTGCTCTGGGTTTCCCCTCCTTCCAGGGCAAGGGGCTCATAAATCCATCATTTCGTAATTGAATACATTTGACCACATGGATCTCCCTGAAAAAGCCACGGAAACATGGAATATTTGGGTGGCAAGGGACCTCGAAACCCATCCAGTGCCATGGGCAGGGACACCTTCCTCTATCCCAGGTTGCTCCAAGCTGGCCCTGGATGGTTTGGTGCTCTGGACAGCCTGGTTCCATTTCATTCCCCGTGTGAAAAGAGGAAATTCTTGGATCTCAAAATAGTTCTTGCATTGGGAATAATCCAGCCTAAGAGGGTCCAGTAATTCCAGGTTCAACACAAATTCCAGGGCAGCCCCAGGATGGGATTTTGCTTTGTCCTTTACCCATTCCTCATTTCATCTCTAACCAGAAGAGAGCAGCCATCCCACCAGAGCGGGGATTTAAAGGAATAAGCTTGGATTGCCTTTGGAGCAGACAAACGGAGCTGGAGCACCGAGGGAGGAAATGAATTTAAATGTTTTTTGTGTTTATTTGACTTAAGCAGGTCCATTTTCCCTGCACCAACCCACGGCTGCTTCCTGGAGAAGTCAGACTTCCCGAGCCATTCCTGTGACAGGCACTCGCCGCATCAGACAAAATAAATTAACAAAAATTTAATTAGTTTGTAGCATTCCTGTCAAAACTGACAACTCAAACATGGGGAAAAGATCATGTTTTTCCCTGGGGAGCATTTTTTATTTCATTTTTTTGCTCTCTGTCTGAGGGGGAACACGAAGTTGCAGAGCTATTTTTGGGTTTTACATGGCCTACTGCTTCCTGTGCTGTGGGAGGGTTCAGGAGGGAGGCCATAAAGGGATTCAGTTTCCTTCCCTCCCTTTTAGGACTGTGGATATGGACCCTCTGCTTATTTACATTCTCCCTGACAAGTTTTTCCCTGACTGAGCTGTTTTCCTGTAATCCCCACTGGATCCTTGACATGGATTTCCATCACAGAAGGTCCTTTCAAAGGATTCTGTCTTGGTCCTGGCCTAACTCCGTGGATATAAATACATGGATGGGTATCTTAGGAGTTTCTCAGGGAAGCATGGAATAACTCAGATGAATTTCCTACAGCCATGAAGAATTCCCATCAGAAAAAAAAAATCCCAAAATATCACTCAGAACCGGAATTTATTAACAACATATTCACATCTTGCACTTTCAAACCTGTTTCCCACCTCCTGCAGAACTCAGGTCAGCTGTTAATTGTGGTGATGATGTCACAAACACTGAAATAGCAGAGCAATGTCCCAAATCCAGTCCTGGGGGATGTCCTGCAGGGAGGATGTAATTCCAGAGGAGCTCCTACATCCTGGGCTGGCACAGAGCAGGGGAAGGTGTTGTGGTTGGAGTAGCTGCATGCTGGAATCAGCTCAGTAATGATTTTTGGGCCTTGAAAGCAGCTACTAATTACTTTAATTAAACAATTATCCAGGAGATCAAATAAATAGCAAATAATAAATCTTGCAGGTTGGGAGTATCATGCACTTCACGCAGATAAGCATCAGTGAAATATAATAGAGTTGAGTGTTATTGTTAATTTTGACTTGGGGCTTACAAATCACAGCTCCCCTGAGCTCTGCAAGATCCAGGTAAAGCAAGAAATCCAATTAAAACCTCTTTAATTCTTGTTTTCCAAAGAAAACCTTGCTTTTGGTTTTCATCTCCCCCTGTTGTGGTGGGGGAAGGTCTGTCCAGGATGTCGGTGACTGCCCCTGGCTCTGCTGGAACCCTCAGCAGGGAAAATAAAATAGAGTTTAATTCTTAATTTGCAGGATTTCTGTGGTGCCGGGTGCTGTTGGAAGCTCACATCCCCAGGCAATCCTCTCCTCACCCCCGTGTGGCCAGGAGGGATCAGGAGAGGATTCTACACTGGGTGTGGAATGAGGGAGGGAGACAAACATGGGAATGCTCCCCTCAAGAGCAAACTTCAGGAGCTGCACCCAGTGATTTACCCCAAAAGGGAGGCTCCAAATCTCTGCTCCTGCCTTGAGTGCCCAATGCCATTTTTGGGCCACTCTGGCAGCACCACCCCCTGTTCCCAGCCCTGCCCAGGTGTGGAGCTTGCAAGGCCACAGAGCAGAACTACTGCATTAAAAGTTAATTAATTCCATGTATCTTATTAAATGAATAATAACCCCTGGGCCCCGAGTGCTTCTTACAGCCCAGGATTGGATTAATTCCTGGATCTGAGCCAGCAGCTTCCCAGTCTGCCCAGTTCAGGCACAGAGGAGAGCGTTTCCAAGTCAGTAACCAAGGGGTGATTTGTGACACGTCAGGAATATCCCGGGAAAAACGATGGTGCCGGAGACCCTGGAGAAGGGAAATCCATCTTCTGCTTGGGAAGAGGTGAATAACTCTTGGAAACCCAGCACATTTTACCTTCCCCCCACTTGGTTCCAAAGCCTATTCCAAGGTGGAAGATCAGTAGTTCCAAACTGAAAGAATTCCATGTAAAATAAGAAAGGGAACAGATTTCCAGGAGCAGAAACGGTACCAAAACCGAGGCACTGCCCCACTCCCTGTCCTCCACTGAGGGAACATTTATTCAGCAATTAGGTTGTAATGGCAAAACTTTCAAGGCAGTGCTGGGCAGAAAGTCAAAATCTACATTTTAGGGAGATATTTTAAGTCCCCTACAATGCACAGGAGCCTGAATGATTTTCCTTTCCCTGTAACACAAGAATTTGTCTTCCTACAGAGGAGATAAATGCAGACATCCCATAAAATTCATTTAATACAGCTTCTCTGAATTTCCCACCTGAATCCCAGAGGCACAATGTCACTATCGGGTGTTCACTCTAAAATTTAAAAGGTTTTGAGATTATTTACATTCCCCAGATTAAAGACTTGAGGGGAAACAAACAAATAGGTGTTTTAAGTAAAACCAAAAAAGCAGCAATCGGGATCACTGTGATTGGTTTGTTTAAACCAATGTTTGAAGGATTCTCCCATTATGGAATCAGTGATTTTCCAGAGTTCCAGAATAGTTTGGGATAAGGGGGGACCTCAAAGCTCCTCTCACCCTTTGCCATGGACACCTTCCACCATCCCAGGTTGCTCCAAGGTGGCCTTGGACACTTGCAGGGATGATAATGTGCAGCTCAGGAGGATGTTCAATGGTTCAGTGCTGTTCATCCCATGGAATATTTCCTGGCAGAGCATCCAAACCCCTGCAAGTGCTGCTGTGCTGTGCTCAGGTCACCTCCCTCAGGGACTGTCCCGTGCCAGGAGCATCCCTGTGCTCAGGAAGGCTCTGACTCTCATCAGCTTTGCCCTAAACTTGATTTATTGCAATTTAATTTAATTAAATTTAATGGAAATACAGCAAGAAGAAGGCCCAGCTCGGCTGCTCTGGGGCTGCTCCTTTCTCTGAGGGCAAGATGGGACTTGGCCCAGGACAGAGGAATTATTCCTGGGACATGAGCTGTGCAAAGAAATAAGAGTGTGAAGAGCTGAGAAATCTCTTTGTAACTCCTCAGCTTCCCTTTAACCAGGAATATTGACACAACCAGCTCTGCAGAGTGCTGAAATCTGGAAGTTTGGAGTGCTGGAAAGAACTGGGATTTTAATAAAAAATAAAATAAGCTTTGAAGAGAGTGTGAAAACCCCAGGATATGGAGAGTGGATGGCAAACTGAGCTCCAGAGCAGGGAGATGGCTGCAGGTCCCCATCCCCTCCCCAGTCCTTGTTTATCCCTGCTGTGCAGCAACTGCAGCGCTGGAGAGGGAAGGAGGGGGGTGCATTGCCATGAAAGCTTCCCCCATCCTTTTTTCTCCTCTCTCTAATGCTGCCCCTGATATATTAAGCTGCATTCCAGCCAGCTTCAAGGACATGTTTCTGAATCCCATTCAAGATGCTGACAGCCCCTGAAGGTGTGAGAGGAAACATGCCCTCAGATGGACTGCATTTATTCGTCTGCTTAGACCTTTAATCTGACATGTTTAGCAAAGCCTCTGCAGCGGCTGCTGAGAACGTTCCAGGAGAAGAAAGGAGGAGAAGCAGGATTCAGGTGTTGCCTCTGGAGGTTGTTGTGGTGTTGGTGGGGCAGGCTCCAAAGCTGACAAGAAAAAAGTGGTGCCAGCCAAGAAATGGGGTTCTCTGGTGCTGCTGGGCTGGGCAGGCTGCCCTGACTTTAAAACTGGTTTTACTGGTCTTTACTGGACTGTTTTACCACATGGAACCCCAAGAATATCCACAAGCTCCTTCATACCCTTTATTACAAGCGGTACCACGTCTCCTCTTGAATCCATTCCTCTCTTGAGGCCACAGGGCCTAATTTCCCTTTTTGACCCAAAAGAGACTTCAGTGGAATTTCTTTGTGCAGATCATGAGCTTAGCCTGGAGCCAGGTAAGACTTGTGGCAGATAAGGGCTCCTGTCCTTGCTCTGTATAGAACTTGCTGAAATCCTGCCCACTTGGAGGAGAGATCTGCTGATTTCCACCAGCAGGAGAAGGGTAGCTTTCCAGTCCCAGTTTTAATCCATCAGAGATCTCCTGCAAACAGCTGCCTTTTATTTATTTTCTTCTTTTTTTTTCTTTCTTTTTTTTTTTTTTTTTTTTTCTCTAGATGGGACTAACTCAGTGTCTTTCTGTTTTTTATTTTTTATATTTTTGTTTTTTGTGGAGAGAATCTCTCTTTGCTGTGTCCTGGTGAAGTCCCAGTTATTCCTATTTAATTTACATCAACATCACTCAAGACTTAGTCACCAGCCTTAAATGATGTTGACTTAATATGGGCTTAAATAGAATAAAAAATGACTCATCACTGTGTGAGGGATTTCTGAGGCTGAGCAAAGGGGAGAAAGTGGAACAGCTTAATCCTTAACTTCTTCAAACCCTTCTTTTCTCTCTCCTGCTAAAATGAGAGGAGGGAATTCCCTGTGGTGCTGAAACTCTGATGATGGGAAAAAGGAGTCACTTTATAAAATACAAAATAAAAAGAAACTTTAATCACCGTGATAAGATTCTCCTTAAAAACATTCAGTTCTGCCCTGAGAGCCCTGCTGCAGCACATTCATCATCACTGGGACCTTGAGCTGTGCTAAATTGTAAAATTGTATTTGTAATTGTGGTGACAAATTGCATGTGGCACAATGCTGATGGCACAGCAGCTGGGGCACAGAACAGTTCACAGGGGGCTCAGGTCTGCTGCATTTGGGAGCAGATTTTAAAAGGAAAAAATCCCCAACTCCTGCAAAATCTTGTTCCTAAATAACTTTAAAGCTTGACCCAAGGAACTGATAGCACAGCAATGGGGACAAGAAGATTTGGGGCAATTTGGAGGGGCAGTTCAGAGGGGCCTCAGGCCTTCCCTCAGGTCTGCTGCATTTTAGATGAGATTTTTAAAGGGAAAAAAGCCTCTAACTGCTGAAAAATCCACGCCTAACTAATTTTAAAGCCTGGCCCAAGAAGCTGAAGGCCCAGCAATGGGACACAAGGACTTGGGGCAGTTTGGAGGGGCAGTTCAGAGGGGGCTCAGGCCTTCATTCGGGTCTGCTCTGTTTTGGAGCAGGTTTTAAAAGAAAAAAAATCCCCAACTTCTGCAAAAACCTGTGCCTAAATAACTTTAAAGCCTGGCCCAAGGAGATGATGGCACAGCAATGGGGACACCGGGGCTGGGGACAGTTTGGAGGGGCCTCAGGCCTTTCCTCAGGCCTTCCCTCAGGCCTTCCCTCAGGTCTGCTCCATTTTGCAGCAGATTTTAAAAGGGAAACAAATCCCCCAACTCCTGGGAAATTCTGTGGTTAAATAACTTTACAGCCTGGCCCTGGGGAGCCCACAGTGTCCCCACCATGGTGCCACAGCTTCTCTGGGGACACCAAGGGCTGTGGGGAGCCCAAACTCGCGGCCAGAGCTGGAGCCCGGTGGCAAATCCTTCGCAAGGGCTGGAATTTGGCAGCCAGAGCCAAATCCACATTATCCAAGAGCAGCCACTTCAGCTCCGAATGACGGCCAGGCCTCAGATCTGCACTTTGCTCCTTTCTGCGGAGGAGAAAGAGCGATCAGAGGACACCCCCCAAGCCTTTGAGGAACATCCAGCTCGGGTTTGAGAGCTCCATGACTTCACTGCGAGCGTCGCTCGCCGCTCTCAACGTCTGGAATAAAGAGACAGACAGAAAAAAGCACCTTTGGAGCCTTTAAGACTAATTAAGGAGTGCATCAAAAGAAAAAAAAAAAAAAGAAAAAGAGAAAGAGAGGGAGAGAAAGATACGTTTGGCTGACTGTGAATGAATCTTATAAAATGGAAATGGGAAACATGTGCAAACACTTTAAATATTTTTGCCCCTGCAAGATACTTGAAGACTTCCCTTGTAAAACAAATAGGGAACAAAATAAAACCAGGTTTCCTTCAGTCAGCACATAATCATTTTCATGTTAATTTTTATCTTGTTAACCCAAAAATCTATTAGAAGAAAATTATCTGCCTGAAATCTGGCTTGTGACTCACGCTAAGTGGTTCTGATATTTTGAGAAAATAAATCTTTACACTGTTTACACAAGTCTATCTGAAATTACAGTGTGTAAAAGAAATAATGGTTTCGAGTGACCATAGGTGACAAATGATCAGGCTTCTGATGTTATTCCCCTTGGCCTTGGTTGCAGGGGAGTTTTTTTCCCTTTTCTTTTAATCCTTTCTCGTTGTAACAATAGCAGAGCATGCCCAGAGCTAAATGCAAAACTAATTGAACATAAATTCAGCAGTAAAATAATCGTGCTGTGGATTCTGCCCAGGTGTTGAATGACCAGATCCAGCAATAATTAAAATGGGCAGAAGAGCAATTTAATTACAGACCTATCTTTAATTGTGAGAGTCCTCCCCGCTTTTCATGCCAAGTTGTGCTACCAAAGGGTTTGGATTTTAGAAAAGATTGTTTGCACACAGAGAGCAAGATGGTTTTGAATGGAATGATGGAATCATAGAATCAAAGAACCAAAGAATCCCAGAATCATGGACTCATGAAATCACAGAATATGGAAAGGACCCACAAGGATGATCCATGTCCAACTCCTGGCCCTCGACTCCAATATTTTGTAGTTGTCACCTTAATTCTTCATTTTCTAAACAGGCCTTTTGATTGCCATAAAATGGAGAATTAAGGTTCTTTCAGGATTTAAACATTTTCTCCTCACAGATACCACCAGTCTCCACACATTCCTTGTGTCATTTCCAAAATACAGTACAATAATACTAATACTAATACTAATACTAATACTAATACTAATACTACTAATAATAATTTCTTCAACATCTGTGGCTAATCCTCCAAGCCAAAGGCTGTAATTAATTCTAGCCCCTTTCTTCTGCTTGAATTTCAGCAGCTTAAAATAACAGGTAGAAGGAGATGTTCAATAGTGAGAAATCTGGATAAACACAGAGAAGTTCATTAATAAGAACAAGTGGTGTGTTTTGGCTGGAAAACATCTTTTTGGGGTAAAAAGAAGGAAGCAAATGAAATTAAACCTGGGAATTTTATTCCAGGATTTCAACTTTCCATATTCTGCCCTGAGTTGCTTTATTAGCTAAAGCTCTGGGAGGACAATTATTGAGTGGTTTATATTGAAGTTACAACTTAAATCCCCTTAAATTCATAGTGGGCAGCTTGGAAACTCTGCCTTGGTACAGGGATTCCTGAGGAGGGCATGGGCTGCAGGCAAAAGCTGCTTTTTAGCAGCTTTTTGTTATTTTGCAAGTTGATTCCACTTCAGCTCTAGCAGTTATCAAAACCTTTGTGGCTGAGTTTTGCTTTTTAAAAGGAATAGAATCCTTCCCATCCCTGCCAGCTTTTCCATCCTCTGCCTTTTTCCATCTTCTGGCTAACTTCATAAATAAAAAATAAATCGATAAATGCCTCTGCCTGAGGCTGAAATCCTGGGAAGGGCAGCCAGTCCCAGTGTCCACCTGATGGGATTGACACACGGATTCTCTCTTTAGCCAGGCCGGGAAGGCAGCACATTGGCACACACTGGCAGGAAGAAATGCTGGGAATAAATATTTGAACGGTACCTTGGAATTCCCAGAGGATCAGAAAAGCAGGAAGGGCTTTTGCCCGTGGGTGAGGGACAGCTGGGATGGGACTGGAGGAGGGAAGAGGAGCTGCCCATCAGTGGAGCCCCCAAATTCCTTTGGGAATTTTTTTCCCTGTTTAAAATCTGTGCCTTGGCTGAGCACCCTGGGGCTGTTCAACAGGAATAACCCCAGGAATTCTCCCAGGTGAGACAGGGCAGAATCCCAAAGGAAAGCCCAGCAGGTGCCTTTGCTGGTCAGGGATTTCCCCCTGCTGAAGGGGGCTCTGGATTAAAGCAGCTCCATAAATCCAACCTTTCCTCCTCATGTGCGCTTCCCAAACCTTGTGTGACCCGTGGGGGTGACACAGCAGAGGGGACAGCTCAGCATCCTTTGAGGAACAAACAAAGAGCTGGATTCCAGCGGGACAAGGGGAGGAAAAGTCATTTATTGGAAACCAGCTCCAGAGGCTGCAGAGTTCCGAGGTGACAGGATTTGTTTTGTGGCACTAAACAACATCCCAGCCCAGCAAGGCCAGGCAGGCTGAGCTTGATGCCCAGACCATTCTGGGATGGGCTCACGGCATTTTTGGGCTGTTGCCAACAGAACTTCCCAGGAATGCTGGGGTGAGCTGCCCACCCAGGCCACAGGGTTTGCTTTGAGATGCAGATCTCCACCACAACAAGCAGCACTCCCAGCAGGGCAGCGGGCACCAAAACCAGCTCCAGGAAATCCAATCCCATTCAGCAGGGGGAGAAGATTCCTGCTGGGAAAACAGGGAGAAGCTCCTGCCCTAAAGAGCTGCCCTTCCATCCCTCCACAGGTACCTGCTGGGCTTGTTCCTTCCAGGTGCTTGGGGGTTTAAAACACACAATAATTTCACAGAGAGGAAAACCCAGGCTGGGCCCCACCACAACATCAGCCACAGAATTATACCCTGTGCTTCCTGCAGCAAGGAGAATTTGCTTCTCTATTACCCAAAAACGACACAGCTGAGCTCCGTGGCTTGAAGTTAACATCACTTGGAAACATGAGGAGGAATGATTGAAGGATTTTAGCAGTGAATTGCAGCGATTCTGTTCATCAAGTGTCTTGGTGGCTGTTAAAACATTTAAAAATTCCTTTAATTTTTCTTTAATTAGAAATTAAATCCAATGCGATTTCTTTAATTCCAAGCACGTGTAATTATCTTTATGCTCACATTTAATAATCCAGATTCTTGTCTGTGGGTGTGGATTTGATTAAATCATCATGAACCAAATATTAAGCCACATGAAAAGATCCTAAAATGGGGCAAACTAGAAAAGTTATGAATTAATTAAATGACCAGAATATACATTATTCACCCAGCACCATCAAACAGAGCCCAGAACATGGTGGCGATAGAAAAGTATAGAATTCAGCTAATTCAGGGAGAGAAATGTGTGTTGAACAGCATTTTTGGTGAGAGGGAATTCTGTGTATTTGTCTCAAATTTAGGCCAAGCTCTTTAATTTAGGACAAGCTACACTTGGTTGTGCTGATGACCATGAAGTTCACAAAACAAAGGCCTGGCAGAAAGAGAGTTTTTGCAGGAAATTCTGCTCAAAAGAAAAGATCTTCTCTGGGGGATTTAAAAGCCTCACAGCTCTGTAAATAATGTCACCATCACCACTGCTGCTGCTGGACCCTGGGGACCACCACATGTTCAGACATTCCACCAAGGGAAAAGGTGTTTCCCTTGTGATTTTCCAATTGTTTTCCAATTGTTTTTCCCCATAAAAGAATGGCAGGGTTGGGGTTATCTCAGCCCCAGTGCCACCAGCCAAATAAAGCAGGCACTAATAACGTGGCAAGATTTCCAGGGAAGTCAGCTGGAGCTGCTTTCCAAAAAACATGAGTCAAAGGCATCTTATTGTCCTGGATGGATGGCACAAAAACCAGATTTGCTGGGTTTCTGGCAGGAGGACACCCCTGAGGCCAGATAAACTGGGATGTGTTTGCCTGGAGCAGGGAGGAGGAGGAAAAGGTGGATGGGAAGCACACGGAGCGAATATGAAACCCCCCTTCAAATGGCCCCGCTGAAGTTAATGATGTTTTACTGCTTTGCAGCAGTCAGAGGTGCAGAAATCAAAGGCACTGCCACATCAGGGAGCCTCTCCAGAGCTGGAGTGGCCCCTTCTCTATCAACATCTTCCCTTCTTTTTGGTTTTCCCTGGAAAAACCTCAGGAATAGCCTCAGAAGTGTTGGTTCCTCAGGGTTGCCTTCCATTTTTTATGCCCCTAGGGATGGACTAGATAATCTTTAAGGTCACCTCCAACCCAAACCATTCCATGAATCCTTGAACATATATTCTATGAATATTTTTAAAGAGCCTACACATTCTCTTCTAGAGCTGAACCCCCCCAGAATTCAAATAACAAAAAGAAACAGTTTGATTAGAGAGTAACTAAAAGGTAGGGAATGATTTGAACATTATTTTGCCCAGGCTCCAATAAAACACTTTCCATCCCCACAGTTGCAAAACCCAACCAATTGCCCAGCTGACATCAATGCTGACATCATTCCAGTGATTTTTTTAAGATCCAAGCAATTATTTTCTGCTGGAGATGGGGCTGGCACTGAATTCTTGTCAAACACAGCTCAGGTGCTGAAGTGAAATTGCAGCTTTGGGAGATTTGTTTGTTTGTGTTGTTTTGGGGTTTGTTCTTCTGCATTTGCCTAATCTTTGTCCACATAAATATTCTGCTGCACCTCGGGCTGTTGCCTAAGAAAATAAATCACAAAGCTCTTGTCTGGAGGGGCTTGGCCTGGATAAACCCAGCAGCAGGTCCAGGCACATCCAGGATGTCTCTGTGTGCTTCAAACAACCCCAAACCACAGCAGTTACCTCAAGGTCTGAGCCAGGAAGGATCTTCACCTTCACTGGAGGCGGTGGCAGCTGATCTGCTGCAATTATTGAAGGTCTGATGAGCTGAAAGAATAAAGCTGTTATTGAAAGTTATGATCAGGGAAAAGAGAGCAGATCATCCAGAGAGAGGATTGGGTCTGGGCAATTTCTGTACCCACATTTTGTATTTAAAGGACTGAGAGTAAGAACTAGAGTGAGTTATGGTGTCAGGGAATGGTTTGGGTGGGAAGAGATGTTAAAAATCATTTAGTTCCACGTGCAGGGACACCTTCCACCACCCCAGGCTGCTCCAAGCCCCATCCAGCCTGGCCCTGGACACTTGCAGGGATCCAGGGGCAGCAAGAGCTGCTCTGGGAATCCGAGCCAGGGCCCCTCCACACTCACAGGGGAGAAGGTGAAGGCTGAGAGGGAAGAACTGTGGTCCAAGACCAAGAAAAGCAAATACTCCAATGTTTTGTTCAGGGAGGGTGAGCCAATCCTTTGGAAACAGCACATTGGAGCCTGAATCCCTTGGATCCTTTTGAAAATCTAATTGCATTTTGATACACAAAGATCATTAAACATAGAGGTGGTGGATGAAGAAGAATAGAAAGTAACGTTCTCCTTAGAACTCAGAAATAACATAAACTCCACGGAACAAGCACACTGAGCAGTCCTGGGAAGACACCTCTGGGTACTTGGATTGGATAGAAATTAATCTGGATGAAAATAAGACCAATCCAGCAGCAAAAACATCCCTGACAGGCTAATGTTCAATTTAAATAAACAGTTCTAATGAGATCTGTTATTACCTGCTATTTTGTCATGCTCTGGCATGCAGTCCCAAGTCTAATGTTTCTAAATGCTGTCATAAATTTTTTCAACCTAATCTGCTCCTAAAAATTTCAGCTCATGTCCCTCCTGGTTTGCAGTAAATTATAGACAGTGTTGAAGCCTGTGAGGGAACCTAAACCTCTCTTTAGGGAACCTCAGAACACCAAACCCAGTCTTTCCTCATCCCGCAGGTTGCTGTGACTGTGAAGTTTTCTAAAGAACTCTTCAGATAGATGTGTCAGACACCCAATTTTGCATAAAATAGACGCAGAAAATCACACAGCTGATCCAAAATTGCCTATTTAGTGCCCAAAGAGGGGGAAAAAGCTGCAATAACCTGTGCCCACCTGGCAGCACCATGACCCTGGCATGATCAACCCTCCTCTGCTGCAACAAAAAACCCTCTAGGTAACGACCCTCCTGTCCTGCCAATGCTGGTCCAAGCAGCTGTGCCCGAGTTTTGGGTGGAAAACCCCATTTCTGGCTGGTCTCAGCAGAGGCCTGGCCATGGCATTGTCCTCGGGGGCATCTTCACCTGCTTTGGAGGGAAACAGGAGCTGTGTCCTGGACATTCCCTCAAGATGTATTGTGTCCTCAGCCTTGGTGTGTCCATGGAATTTTGGGCACAGGGGATGTGCCCTGGAGGATCTCAGGGTGGTGATGTCCTTCTGGTGAGCTCAGCTGTTCCATGGTTTTGGTTTTTCATGGCAGAATCCAGCCAGGATGTTTTGTTCCAACCTGCCCTGCAGGAACTGCAGAATAGCTCCACTTACTCCAGTGGATTTACTCTTAATTTTTTAATGGAAAGCGGTGTCTGCAGGACTTTGAGAGATAAAGGGGGCTGAGAATCTCCCACTGAGCCAGAAAATAGTGGGAATACTCAAACTGCAGCATTCTGTGTTGTGTTACATCACCAGCACCTCTCTGCTGCTCATGGGATGGGAGAAAAGCACTCAAAGGCTGGGAAACTCAGAGGGAAAAGGGAAATAAAAGAGTTCTGAGAGATTCCTGGGTGATCCAGTTCAGGGTTTGATCCCTGTGGTGACACAGCACGTGGATCATGTCATGGGGGGAATGAGGAAGGAACACCAAAGCTGAACAAAGAATTTTGGATGGTTAAATCCCTGAAATAACGCTCCAGGCAAGTGGTGATGCTCTAACAAAATACTGGAGACCATGAACCACTAAAATTATCCAATGATTGTCAATTCTGCTGGCTTTGGTCAATGGTTTTGCTCCAGGAACCCCCAAAACCAGGCCCCAAATGCTGTTCAGAGCTGGAATGTTTGGGATTCCCTGTCCTGCATCCCAGGGACACACAGCAGCTGTTCAGCACAATGTGAGTGGTGTCACCCGCTGGAAAAAGAACCAGAATTCAAATTTGTCTGTGAATTGTGCCGTGTTAAAACCCTGATCACTGCCATGAAAACAACCAAAGGCATTGGGAACACATTTTGGGGGGGTAAGAAGCTTTTAACTTCTTTTCCTGTAGTATATAAATCTGCACAATTGTTGTCACTCCCACAGTCCAAACAATTTATTCCAAGACTGAGAGGAGTTTCAGTTCTCCATCAAGGTCAGGACAACTTCGCTGTGCCCTGACAATCCCCGAGCAGGTAATACTTCTAAAGCTTTATTAACACAGACTGGGGTCAATAAACACTTTGTGCTGCCCTCCTCCCATATCTCCCCACGTAATTCCCCAATCCTAATGCCTAAAGACCGGAGGGATTCCCAGACCCAAGCCAGGGAAAGCTCAGCAGTTCAGCTCCATTTCAGCTCTCTTTAAGGCCACCGTGGCTGCCACCTTGATAAATGCAGTTGTTACTAGGAAAGAATAAAATCCTTTAATCATTTTCAAACATTAAATTCCATCATGTCTGGCCCGTAAATGTAAAGTTCACTTTCCAGGAAGGATTTACCAAAGTTGATACCTTGTGCTGGCAGAACCTTCACTGTACATTTAGCAAAATGATTTTTCGGGGGAGGTTTTTGATACGTTCAGCTCCAAAACTACAACCGTGCCCTAATTTGCCCCGAGTGGCTGCAGCTGAATGTTGTCATCTGTCCCTAATAAGGGCTTTGTTTGTCCCGGGCTTATCCTGGGATAGTTAAACCTGAAGAAAAAAAAAAAAAAGTGACTTGAGCTCCAAGTCTGTTCTCCCTCCCCGTGCAGCCTCCAAAGCCTGACGTCTGTGCTGGTTTCTCAGAGGCAATGTTCAACATCTGGTGCCGAACCAGTGGGGTCAAATAATGTTCTCACCATTTAGCGTAATTAACTCCAACCGCCCGTCTGCTGCACGGCCCCGCCGCAGCCAACACAAGCAAAGCCGGGCCAAGGCGAAATTTCTGCTCATTATTAAACCCAAATCTAAGCACTTGTCTGTCTGTAAAAACAGAGCAAAGGGAGGAAAACTGAAACCAGCGAACAGGGTCTGAGGTTTCAATAAATGTCAGAGAGCGTCAAGTCTGTTTGGATTGCAAATTATTGCTGGCTGATGGTCTATTATTTTACAACTGGCGATTGCTGTCAGGAGGTGGGGAGGGGGTGGAGGGAGAGGGTGCTCGAATCCCAGCCAGAGGGGAACAGAAGTTGCAAAATACCGTAACAATCATTTAGAAACAAACCACCAAAGTCACTTTAAAGCTGGCTAAATTTGCAGTTTTCATCGAGTATCTCTTCGAGGAGTAAAGAGGGCTTTGATGGATGTCCCGTCACCAAGGGCGGGTTGGATGGGGCTTGGAGCAACCTGGGATAGGGAAAGTGTCCCTGGGAGGTGGGATTGGATGGGATTTAAGGTCCCTTCCAACCCAAACCAGTGTGGGGTTCCACGATTCCAAGTGCCCTGGGATAGGAACCATCCCCAGTCCCTCTCTGCCATCCCCAAAGACCATTCCCAGGAGAATTAAGGCAACTGGAGAAGCATGAAGATGCAGAGTAAAAAAAGCCCATCCCACCTCCCTGTTGTGCTTAAGGAGCTCATATCTTGTCAAGCAGAGGTAAAAGAACTTTTAAATGGTTCTTAAGTTCTTCTGGTAAATGAATTAAAATACAAATGGGTGGTTGCTTCTTGAAACAGAGTGGAGAGGACATCTTATTGAACAGTCCCAGAATCCCAGTGAGGTTTGGGTTGGAAAGGACCTTAATTTCATCCCATCCCACCCCCTGCCATGGGCAGGGACACCTCCCACCATCCCAGGCTGCCCCAAGCGCTGTCCAGCCTGGCCTTGGGCACTGCCAGGGATCCAGGGGCTTGGATCCACCAACAAATCTTGATGGATTTTACTGCCACTGACCACAAGCGCAGACACGGTGTGTGAGGAGAAGGGAGGTGGTGAGGGATGAGCTGCAGGAAAAGCACAAATCAGCAGATGGACAAATGTCCACAGCCACAGAAGGGCTGGGACAGCAATGTGCTCATTGCCCCAGAGAAGGGGACATTGTCCTAATTCCACAAAAATCTTCCAGTTGCTAAAACCTGTTGGTTTTGGACTCTACCAAATAGCCCAGCTGAGGCTTCTGCCATCGGGAAAAAGTAAACAAATCCATACCACGTGCAAAACAATCAATGAAAACATCCTGCAGTTAATGGGGAAAACATTTCCCCCAACAACGCTGACTCCAGATCCAAATTTCTCAGCCAGCTTTTTTGGAAGAGAACCAAGCCATTGAATAGAACTTTACAACTCAAGACAGACTGGGGAGCTTTGAAATCTGTGAAGGGATGAAATGCAGGGAGATGTTTTTACATGGAAAACATGGTTGCTCTAGATCAATATGTGAGGTGAGCTAAAATAATTTGCAATTTTATAAAGCAAGAATAAGCCTTTACAACCCACATATTTTTTTTTTTTCATTTTTCATTTTTTCAGCAATGCAAAGTGAAGAATTCAAGTCTGAAGACAAGAAGGCTTTAAATGAAATATAAATATTCAAAACGTGGCTGTTTGGTGCTATATGGAAAAGTAAATTCTATTTTTTTTTTTCCTATTTTTCTCTCCCTAAATTAAACCTGTGTTTTGCAAAGCGAACTAAAGGATTCATGGTTACAAAAGAGTGGTTATGCTCTCCTGTGCCCAGCACCTCCTCCTCTCTCCCTCACACGCACACAGCCACTGGTAATAAAACTGTAACTTATGATTTCGCACCAATAATATCCCAAGAAGGGTGCCTCGATTTTCCCCTGGAGCAAAGGAAAGAGGCCAAAACAATCAACATCTCTCTTGTGCAGAGCTGAGCTTGGGCTCCACTTGGACTCCGCTCTGTGTCCCCCCTGAGCCTGTGGAATATTCCTTACCTGCCTCAGCCCCAAATGTGATGGTGGCCCTGGAGCTTTTCTTGGCCCCTCTCGAAGTCAGGGGAGAAACGGGAGGAAAGTGGATCACCCAAAGGTTTCTCTTCCACCAACCCAGCAGGATCTGTCAGGCAGAGCCGATCGATATTTTCCCAACAATGTTCTCCTGTGAAACCCAAAGGTTCTAAGGATATGTTTTAATTCTTATGGCTTTTGTCAAAAATGATCCCAATCCCTGGTTTCTGGAAGCAGGAACATTTTGCTGTCCCCTCACTGCTCTGACTGTAGAGTACAATGACTTCAGATTTTACCGAGGTGAACTTCTCTTTCTCATCAATCTCTGACTTGGGTCAGCTCGCACAGAACTGGGAAATACTCCTGGGATGGGAAATCTCGGGGAGCACACGGCCCAGGAGTCGCTGTACACACGGCAGGGGGTGTGTTCCGTGCTTTGGAAGGATTCCTGGTTATCCACACCAGGAGGCACTGCCCAGGGAAGAGGAGATGTGCTCTTTGTAATGCACAGTAATTAAATCAGCTCTAATCAACCACAGCATCTCTTTGGGAAGCATCCATGAGTGAAAGGCTCAGTTTGTTTTTTTTTTTTTGAAGTACGAGTTTTTCTCATTAGTTACACCAAAGCTGCATTTAATTCTGATCTTGGCTGAACTAAACTCAGATGCACAGAGAGGGCTGAGAATAAACTTTAACTCTTACATTTGGAACTGCCCCTGGAAAGCTGAATATCAACATAATCCCAGTCAGACCCCCTGTGACCAAACATGCACTTAAAGAAAGAGTAAACAGCCAAACCTCCTCGAGCTGCTTTGGCCCCAGCACTGTTCCTTCCCTTTGGCACTTGTTCCCTTGGAATGATGGATTAACAACTCCGAATTTCAGCAGTTTCTCTTCCCCCCTCCCTGTATTGGGATTCAGTGTTTTGGTGTAATTAGTTTCTAATTGCTGTGTCTGAGCCATAGGAGTTGAGGGGTGGATATCCATGGACATCTCAGCTCTCCTTGGGCAGGAGGGAGCAGATTTCCTCGGGAAGAGAGGCTGACCATGTTTAATGAGCAGTTCTGGCCTGACAAATGGTTGTGTAAAACACTTCCTCCCTTCCCATGTGCTCCCCGCGTGCCTGGGCCCTCGGAGTGCCAAACTCTTCACTTTTGGATTAAGTATCACACGCTCTACAATTATTTTGTCTCCTTGTCAGATGCTCGCTGTGGAAGGAGGCCACTGGCTTTGTTCCCCACCTGGGTGGTGTTAATGGGCTGCTCAGTCACCCCAGACACACAGAACAATCAGGGATTTCTCAGCTTTAGGGAGAAAATCAATTTCCCCCCCCCCCCCGTTGGTGTCCTCAGCTCCGTTCCAGATGCAGAATCTTGGAACAGAATTGTGGGATGGTTTGGGATGGAAGAGACCTTAAAGCTCATCCCATTCCACCTCCTGCCACGGCCAGGGACACCTTCCACTGTCCCAGGCTGCTCCAAGCCCTGTCCAACCTGGCTTGGGACACTTCCCTGGGCACTTCTGCTGGATCTGAATTTATCTGCACCCTTTGGAGCCTTGAATCTGCAGTGAGCTCTGCCCACAGTCTCTGCTGTGGGGCTGAACCGCTCAGAGTCCAGGAAATCAGAGGATCCTCGGTGACCCTCATGAGTCCCTTCCAACCCAGGAGATTCTGTGAGGCCAGGACCGGGTGAAAACCTTAGGAGAACAAATCTTTACGCTACATTTTACAGCTGAAAAATTTGAAAATAAAAATTCAGCGAATTCCCATTGAAATGTGACCCCAGCATTGCACCAGCCTCAATAAATCTCATTGTCCTTGGCTAAAATACCCTCGGAATAATTCTCCAGTTTTAACCAGGCACATCTATTAATCGGCCTCACCCAGACGAGAAAAACACTGGGAAAGAACATCCCTTTTATTGGACCTTCAAATCATTTTCCAGCCAAAAATTTCATCCAAACTGGGGCTTAGCATTTACAAGCTGGACTTGGCATTTTAAGGTCTGGTCGATACAAAGTTTGGGATAACCAAAAAAAAAAAAAGAAAAAGATTGTTGAACAAAACCTGAGCTGAGCCCATGATGGATGGACCCTTTCTTTGGTCTCATTCAGCATTGAAACCACCCGTTGGCTTGGCCACCCTGAGCTCAAATATTATTTAATGCTGGCGTAAAAAGAAAATAATAATTCTGCAGTGTGAGTGTTCCACAGCGCGGCTTCCAATTCACCTCTGGCCTTCCAGGCTCTGGGCAATGATTCATTTTCCTCCTGACAGGAGGGGTACAACATTCTCAGCACTTCTTGGGTGGAAGAAAGTTTGTAGGAAGCAAATCCACAGCGAGCCATTAAACTTGATGAGGATTAATCCCCTCCCTCGCTGGTTTCATGTCCAGAATGCATCGATGGCTTGGAGGATTGAGCTGGAGTCCCCAGCTGGGAGCAGAGCTGTGGTCTGGGGGTTTTGGGGAGTGTGTATGTACGACCTAACTAATGGTGGAACAAACCCCAGTGCTCTGGGCTTGGGGAGTCCCACTCCAGCAATAACAGATTGTAAAAGATCAAGTTTCAGCACAATTAGCTCCTGGCTGCAGTTTATTACCCCATCGGAGATTTAAAACATGATTTTTCCCCCCCACCCCCCACTGCATTCCAACAATACTTAAGTGTCTGGAGCTGACACTGTAAAACAATAATAGAGTGACAAATATCTGTCTAACCCAAGACAAACCCAGTGGCTGGGCTACTCTGGAGACAGTAAATTGTAACACAAGCTTTCAAATGATCTTTTCTCCTTCTTCTCGCAGGTTACGGGCTTGAGTAGAAATGTTTTTGGTGTCCTGTTTGGATTTTACTCTTTGGTGGGATTTCAGGATGGCTGAGGCTTCTGAAGGACAAGGCCCAAGGGCTGAAGGAAGAAATCCCTGTTATTTCTCCAGCAGAACTGAAGCTCAACACCCAGTGCCTCCATGTGAAAAAGAATTAGGTGGATTAAATTCCTCTCTGCAGATGTGCAGCTCTTCCCAGTGGATATCAGGAGCCGCTGGATGTCCCCTGGGATGACATGGAGAGCATTCCAGCAGTTTCATTTCCTTGGGCTGGATGGAACACGTTGGAACAGCATTTGCAGGACATCACGAGCAGGAATATGTTTGGGGACATCTTGCTCTGCAGGTTTTTAATAAGAACACCCTGCAAGCAGCCCTGCAGCTTCCAAAGCACCATGCCAGGAGTGAGCAAGGGAAGGGAAAGCGCACAGGGGGAAAAAAGGGGAAGCTGGGAGCTGTCAGGGTTGATCTGGGATAGTTTCCATGGATTGGAAGTGAGAAGCATCGTGCATTTCGCAAAACACGGAGTCGCAATTACGGGAGCAAATTGTAGCGATTAGAGCGGCTACGAAACTTCTCAGCGACACAATAAACAGCAGGGCAGAGTTATTTCCATTTAATTAAAGCCCTGTTTACTCAGGCCCTGATGTTTCGGTGCCGGGCAGAGCTACAGGACGGCGTCTGCCCCATGGCTCCGGGTGTTGTGCGAAGCTGTGCAGGTGAGGGTGTCCCAGGAGCCGCCCGCGGGTGGCCCCGCGCCCCCGAGGCTCCGCAGGGCAGCTCTGCTCCGGGAATGGGGTCAGCATCTCCAGGAATCCAGGGGAGGACTGGGGCCCAAGAAAATACGGAGCGCTTGGAACAACCCCAGGCTGCTCGGCATCGCCTCCCGTCCCTTCACCGAGCTCTGCCCAGCTCTAGGCCACCTCTCTGGTGTGAGCTGTTCCTCAAGTCCACTTCAAAGCCCACAGCACAGAGGGAAGTTAGAAATGGAGTTGTGCCACCTCCCTCTTATGGGGGTCTTACACAGGCCCTTTCCTTTTCCAGGGAATCATGGAAACCTGGAACTGTTTGGCTTGGAAGGGACCTTAAAGATCATTTAATTCCACCCCTGCCATGGCAGGGACACCTTCCCCTGTCCCAGGCTGCTCCAAACCCCATCCAGCCTGGCCTTGGGCACTGCCAGGGATCCAGGAGCAGCCACAGCTTCCCTGGGCACCCTGTGCCAGGGCCTCACCTCCCTCACAGGGAGTGTCCAGCTCGGAGCAGACACCTCATCCTTCAGCAGCCAGAGAGGAAAAGCCAAATCCCAGTTTTTCTGAGTACGACTCCTGTGCAGGAGGATGGAACTGGAGCCATGGAAGCTGCAGCTCCAGCCTGAGAGCTGTCTGGCTTCCAAAGCCACCAGGACAAGGGGATTTGGTGGTTTTGTTGGCTGCCTGCACGGGGCGGTTTGAGCCCAGCCTGGTTTCCACAGGTCAGGCTTAAGGCATGCTGGTGGAGAGCTGCAGGAGCCAGCCTGCACTGCCAGACTCCGTGGATAAACACAGCCTGCTCTCCCTGCAGGAACAGCAGCCCTGCAACGTCATTTTCCAGTGATGTCCATCTGGCACCTTCCTGCTGCACTAAACTCACTTTGAGGGAGTCAAGTGAAAAAAAAAAAAAGAAAAAAAAAGTGAAAAAAAAGTGGGAAAACCAACAATGCTAAAAAAAGGCCTGCTATATTTAGGCTAAAGCTGAGGATGCATTGGTCAGTGTCCAAGGGAAGTGGCCCAATGACCTGATTACTGCTCAGCAAGGTCGATGGGAAAAGCTGAAACTGGAAAACTCGATCGGTTTTATGACCTTTAAGGAGTGCAGTCAGAAAAGGCAGTTTAGTGCCTCTATCTTACCATTTGTTTATAATATTAGTCATTCTTAGAAGAGGACCTGACTCATGCTGCCAGAGTTTCTCCTCCTGTATAAACTAAAACGCTGTGACATTCGGTTATTTCATTATTTTAGGCCCCTCCCAAATGAAAGCTCTCCCTGAAGCACCTTCTCCTCCCAGTGACACCAAGTCTGCACAGAACAACATCTGGCACTTGCTCCTTCCACTCCACTTCAGGCGCCTGCTGGAGGTGGCCAAAATTAGCAGCACACTCACCCTCCACCCCGTGCTCAGGGATGAACATCCAAATTCGGGGATTTCAGCTTCATTTAGGGCTAGAATTTTCTGGTCTGGCACACTCTGGTATCTCTGCACTTAGAGGCACTCCAGCATGTTTATCACCAGCTGAGAAAGTGAGGGTTGGGCAATAAAGATCATTCCACTGAAATCATCACCCCCACCCCAATCAAGGCAGAGATTTCACACTTGATTTTAAAAGATGGGCTGCAAATCACGGCTGCGTTTTTCTGACGATTCCTCCTAGGTGCCACCTCTGTTTTACAGGCTGTGGAGATGCAAGGTCTATTTATAAATTACAACACGATCCCATCTGCACAGAGCCATCAGATCTGGCCTGCATGCCAGCTCGGAGCTGCAATCCCCAAATGTGCCCTTGGAGCCCTCCAGGAGAAGTGTTCTGGGTGGAGACCTTCCCGATTTGGCTCCAAACCACCCCGCAGGTGTTCGGTTCAAGGAGCCTCACCGAGGTGTGAGGCAAAGCAAGCCATTCCAGCCCAGACTGGTTAATACTTATTTTCTTTCCTGCTAATTGTACCCGCAGCGAGCGGATTCCCTCGTTAGCCCCGGGAGCAGCGCTGAGTTCTCCCTGCCCGCCTGGCACGGATTTCATTCCCCAGGTTGGCAGGCTGGAAAACTGGCCAGGCTCCAACCCTCCCAGTGCCTGGAACACAAGCCTTGCACAACCCTCCCAAGGCACCGCTTTCCCCGCTGCCACCTCCGCTGGCAGCGCCATCCCAGGCCGTTCCCTCTTGCCCAACATCCCGATGTTCCCCTGGGAAAGCTGACGGCTCTGTCTGGAATAGAAAACGATGTTTGAAAACAAAGACACGTGGCAGAGGAGGAAAGGACAGCTGAACGTGCTCACCGAGGGAGGAGGATGATTAATTGTGGGGAAATCTACAATTGGAGCGTGGTGGGGTGGTGGAAACAGAGCGCTGCCCTTCGTTCCCAGCTCATTTCCATGGAGTTCATCCTGGTTCCCAGTCCCAGCAGTGGCTTTGGCTGCTCTGGAGGGGTTTGCAGCACCCCCAGGTGATGCTGTGGCCTCCTCAGGAGCAGCCCCAAGGACAGGTTTGTCACCAGCTGTCCCCTGGCTGCTGGGCACAAACTCTGCCTAAATTCAGCTGTGAGAGGGATGAAACTCAGCCCAGACTCTGGAAAACAGAAGGAATTGATGTGCCCAAGGAATGCCCAGAGCTCTGGATCTTTCTGTTCTGCCTCCTCAGTAACCACACCAAGCAGACAAGTCCCAAATCCAATGGGATGCTTTAATTCCATCTGGAAACCTGGAGTTCCAATCCACATTACTGAGTGGCTTTAGCTCACGGAATCATGGAATGGTTTTGGGTGGGAACTCAAAGCTCATCCAGTTCCACAGGGACACCTCCCACTGTCCCAGGCTGCTCCAAGCCCTGTCCTGGGGCACTTCCAGAGATCCAGGGACAGCCACAGCTTCTCTGGGAATTCCATCCCAGCCTCTCCCCACCCAGGGATCCTTCCCAATATCCCATCCAGCCCTGCCCTCTGGCACTGGGAGCCATTCCCTGTGTCCTGTCCCTCCATCCCTTGTCCCCAGTCCCTCTCCAGCTCTCCTGGAGCCCCTTCAGGCCCTGCAAGGGGCTCTGAGCTCTCCCCAGAGCCTTCTATTCTCCAGTCTGAAAAACCTAATAAACAAAACAGGAATATTAAATATATTTGTTAACAACAAATGTTATAAATATTGAGTTTAAATCCACATTTAAGACCTTTCCCTAAATGATTGACCAGAGGTTTATGACACAAGTCAGTAACTAAACATGATTTGTTTAAAGAACAGTTCCATTTTAAAAAACAAATGCTGTCAAACCATTCATGGGGGAGAAAAAAGTGCCTTTGGCGTTGTATTAACGATATATTTTTAATTTCCCAGTTGCTGCAGTCTCGCTGTTTGCATTTAAGGCTGTCAGAAAGAATTGTTTAATAAGTGCCACGGAACAAAGAGGCTGGAAATCACCTCCCTAGGAAAGCTAGGAAAGCTTTCAGCAAGAACCTGGAGAAAGAAAAGCCCGGTCAATACTGCTCGGAAGTGCCTGTTTGTGCTGTAATTAAAGGAATTTTGATTTATTAAACCTTCTGTGGGGCTGAATAAAACCTCCAAAGTGAGTGGCAGAGAGGTTTTAGGCAACGGGGGTGAGTTGGTGTCACAACTGTCAGTGCAGGAATCTCTGGAAGGATGTGCTCACTTTTTAGGATCAGCATTTTTCCAAGGCAAGTCCAGCCAAGTTTGGCCTAATCCAGATCCAGCGAGGACAGGCAGGAGGAGGGATGGCTACGGGGAAATGCCTCATCCATCCTCCCACCAGAGGCAAAATTCATCCCTCTCCTCTTGCTCCGTTTCAGCTTGATCATGAACTTCATGGAAATGAAGGATGGGGGCTGAGATATTGGTAAAAATCCCTGGGTTTGGTGGGGAAACCCAAAGAATTTCACTGATATTGGGGTGGTTTTGTTGGGTTGATTGGTTCTGGTTTGGGTTTTTTAGCAGCATGGAGCCTGATCTTTATAATTAAATAAAACCAAATTACAGAAAACACCATCTGGCATTAATTCCTGGCCTAATGAACTGCACAGCACCAACCTGAGCTCTTTCTCCTGATAAAGCCTCCCCCCCCAGCAGGCTCTGGGACAGCTTTAGCAGGAGCAGGGCATTTCCAGCCCAGTTTTACAGAACTTTTCCTTGGCTTTGTCCTCCTTACACAACCCTGACATTTCAAATGTCAGCTTTTTATTGAGCAAGAGACTTGGAGGAGTTAAAGTGGCCTTGAAAAACAATCCCCAGAACCCAGCCCAGGTCTCCAGGGAGCTCCTGCTCTGCTGGAAGGAGCTGGGAGATCAGCTGGGGCAGCTGCCAGGACCTGGGGCAGCTTCCAGGACCTGGGGCAGGTGATCCCTCACCCTCAGTTGTGCCCTGTGGTTCTCCCCCCGCAGTCTCTGAGCTGTTTCCCGGTCTCATCCAGGCAGGGAGGTGAGCACAGGGCTGGGTGTGCATGGGAAGCTCTCCACGCCCTCTGGGAATGCTGAACTTTGCAGGGACTTGGGGCAGTGCTGGGGATTTTGGCACCTTCCACCGGAGCTGGGGCGCTGCTGAACCAGTCTGAGGAGCCCTGCACCAGAGGAGGGGCATTTTAATGTGGAGGGAAGATCTTTAATCACTCCTGCCCCTCAGCTCCTCGTGCTCAGAGCTGCTGGGGACATTTCCTTCCCAGTCCAGCTCCTGCTGCAGCTTCTGGCTCGTCTCTGGCCCGGTGGCTCCAGGGAGTGCCAGCAGCAGCTCCTGGGACACAACATTCACAGAATCCCAGGAGAACTGAGAGTGGAAAAGCTCCCCAAGGTCACCGAGCCCCAGCTGTGCTCAGTCCCCACCTGGTCCCCAGCCCAGAGCACTCAGTGCCACCTGCAGACATTCCCTGGGCACCTCCAGGGATGGGGACACTGCCCCGAGCAGCCCCTTCCAGCCTGGCCACCCTTTCCATGAGGAAATTCCTCCTCATGTCCTGGATCACCCCTTGAGGCCGTTCCCTCTCCTCCTGTCCCTGTTCCCTGAGCAGCTCCTGGCAGGGAGTTGTGCAGAGCCAGAAGTTCCCCCTGAGCCTCCTTTTCTCCAGGCTGAGCCCCCTCCCCAAATCCCTGAAACTCTCCTGGTGCTCCAGCCCCTTCCCAAATCCCTGAGCCTGTCCTGGTGCTCCAGCCCCTTTCCCAAATCCCTGAGCCTGTCCTGGTGTTCCAGCCCCTTTCCCAAATCCCTGAGCCTCTCCTGGGGCTCCAGCCCCTTCCCCAGCTCTGTTCCCTTCCCTGGCCACGCTCCAGCCCCTCTGTGCCTGACTCACCACTCAAAAAGCAAATATTTGGAGGCCTGGGTAAACCCGGGGTGCAGAGGGGGTGGAATTCACCCAGTGCCGTTGGATTCTCAGGGGTGCTGCGAGCAGGGAGGGATCTGAGCACCCAGAGCACAAAGCTCCTCCACACCTGGAGCCACCTCACAAAATGATAAAAGATTTTGGGGAGGGGGAAGGAAGGAAAATAGGAAAATGTGACCAGAGTTGCTCTGATCGTTGCGAGGCTGCTCTAACCAAGGGTTTCCAGTGCTCCTAAAGCCAGAAGAGAGGGGGGAAAAAAACGTGTTGGGGCTGTGGGAAGGGAGAGAGCGTGTTCTGAAGAGGGGAAAGATCTCCTTGAAGGGTGCCAGCACAGCTCCAGGCACCCTGGGGTTGCTGCTGTGGCTGTGGCCAGGGCTCTGCATGGCTGGGACGAGCAGCTTGGATGGCAAACGCAGTCTGGGACACGAGGACGATGCTGGGAGGGACTGGAAACACCTCCAGCTGCCCCAGCAAACAGCCACGAGGGCTGGGATTCAGGCCCTGCCTCTCATTAGCAGCAGCTCCCTGCTTCCAGGCCCTTTACAGGATGGAGGGGTTTAAGAACACATTTTACCATCCATTTAATGTAACAATATTAAGCTCGATTTGGCAGGGCCACTTCAGACATAAAACTTTAAAATGAGCTTTTTCAGAGCATAAAATCACAATTGGTCCTGCTAGTAAAAGGATAAAATAAATGTCTATTCACCCTAATTGCTGTCAAACTTGTGATTTTTTTTTGTTTTGTTTTCTTTTATATGTAGTAAAGCCAACGTGGTTTTATTGTATAGGGTGCAAACGCTCACCGTGTAATATTATAAATCCTGCAGAGAATTAAGCATCTGCACATTTTTCCTGGCTGTTTCTTGCTTTAACTCGAAACGTCTGTGAGCCCTGGCACAAGGAGGGAAGGCTGTGGGCGAGCCTGATCCCACCTCTTTTCCAAGCCCACTCTTTCCGAGCCCTCTGCTCGTGTGTTGGCAGCGAGGCCGATGACAAACGGAGCAGCGTGTGAGGGTGTCAGCGAGGATTCTGATACAGAACATTCCAGGGCTTTATCCACCTCCTTTTCCAACTGGAACCAGCCTCCTGCAAGCTCCAGTTGGAAAACAAGAATCCTTAGATCAGCTCCTCCTACCTCCGAGCCAGTGTGGGAATTGTTGGATCCAGGAGCTGAGATCTCTGACCTTTGCTAAACTCGGGTCTCCCTGTGCTTCCAGAACAGCTCTGCCTGCTGCAATTCCATCAGGAATTCCTGCTCTGCCTGCTGCAATTCCATCAGGAATTCCTGCTCTGCCTGCTGCAATTCCATCAGGAATTCCTGCTCTGCCTGCTGCAATTCCATCAGGAATTCCTGCTCTGCCTGCTGCAATTCCATCAGGAATTCCTGCTCTGCCTCCTCCTTGTCCCTGAAAAGCCTCCAAGGAGCTCTGGGGCAAATGTCCCACTGAGGAATGTGGCAGGGATTGTTCCATTTCACCTGAATAGAGGGAATTGTGAAGGGAAACAGCCCTGGGAGGCTCCAGGTGATCCCAGACACATCCCAGGGACTGAAAGGTGCTGGATAACCTGGGACAAGCACCCAGCAAGGCTTGACCAAGGCACTGAACAGGAGAAGAACCAAAACCTCTCAGTTATTGCTGTGTTTCTTTTCCCTGAAGGTTCCCTGACCTTCCAGAGCTGCTCCAGCTGCCCAGCAGGGTGACCCAGGGATGACCATCCCAGAGATGGGAAGAGCAAAATGGAACATGTGAAATTTGCAGGTGTTTCTTTGAAAAATAGCAAAGAATTTGTCAGAGTCAGGGCTGGAGGAGCTGGAACAGTCAGTGAGTGACAGAACCCTGCTCCTGCCACTCCTCCACCTCCCACCAGCCCTGCTTTTGCTTTTTCAGTGCCTCACACACACACAAATATTCCCCTTTCCTTTGTTTTGACGGCAAAGAACGAGAAACTCATTTTGGCACAAATCTGGGGCTCACCAACAGCTCCAGGTTCCTCTGGGAGCTCCTGGGAGCTCTGGGGAACAACAACAACACAAAGCAGCTTCAAAAAATTCTCCTTTCCCATCGTCTCTGGTGGCTCCAAGGAGCTCTGGTGGTGCCAGGCATCTCCTGTCAGCAGTGCTGCCCAAACGGGAGCCAAAAGGGAGGCTCTTGCTTCCAAAACAATTCCGTCATTTCCCTTATTTACTTCGTTATCACTTCAATCTGCAAACGAGGTTTCAGTTGAAAAAAAAATAAAATAAAAAAAAAATAGAAAGAACATTCCCCACCTTCTAGTTTTCCATTAGTTTCTTCCAGTTTTGGAAAAAAAAAAATAATTATGGTGGGTTTCTCAAGCCTTTTACTTTTCTGTTTTGTTTTGTTTTTAATCTTTGCCAGTTCAAACCCAGCAGAGATTCTGTAGAATGACATTTAAAATGAAATGGAGGCGATTCACAGCACCTTTGCTCCCGTTGCTCCTGGTGGGATTCTTTGGAAAGCGAGGATTTTTCCAGCCCAATCTGGATGCAGTTGCACATTTCCAGCCCCAGCAGAGATAAGGGATTTGCACTGTGTTCTCCTTCCACTAGATGTCCCAGTAAATATTGTCTGCATTGACTGGGATTGAAGGATTTCCCTGGAATACTGGTTTTTGTCCACCTGAACGGGCTCATCCCTGCTGGTAGAATTTTTAATTTGGAATAAAAAGAGGGAAAGTGGATTTAGATTCTAAACCCCACATAAAACACTCTGTTACAGAAGTGTGAGGATGCTCTGGGCATTTCCTACTGATCAGTGGAACAGAAATACAAACAAATAACCTGGAATGTTTATCCCAATTAATAACAGCTCCTCCTTTCATGGAAAATTACTAGAATGGAATTCCAGCAGGAGCAGGAATTCCACAGGAGCAGAATTCCAGTGTCCCTCTCCCAAATCCCAGCTCTCTGCTCTCTCCCAGGCATTTGGGCATTTCCCAGGGGACAGGAGCAGGAATTCCACAGGAGCAGGAATTCCACAGGAGCAGAATTCCAGTGTCCCTGTCCCAAATCCCAGCTCTCTGCTCTCTCCCAGGAATTTGGGCATTTCCCAGGGGACAGGAGCAGAATTCCCGTGCCCATCCCGGTCCCTCCCGGGGCAGGGAGCCCTCAGGATGTGCAGGAGCATCCCCAGGGGCTGTGCTGAATTTAACCCATCGCTTCCCATTTCCGAGCGCTCCGGGAGCATCCTCACCCCCCTGGAGCAGGGATTGCAGAGCCGGGATGCGCCGGCTCCGACCCCCGGCTGGGGCTGTGAAATCAGAGCTGCCGATCCCTTTTGTTCTCGGGTGGTGGTCTGCTCCCAGCCTGCCACCACCACAAAAAGCTCCTCACTTGTTCCTTCTTGCCGAGCTTTTCGCTGTCCTTCAGCAGGGGAAGCTTTGAATGAGGCACTGTCACAGCCCGGGGGCAAAAACGCAAAGCAGACAAAGCAAAACCCCCCCAACCCAACGCCCAAAATCCCCCCAGACAGCTCCAGGTGCGGAACACAACACAGCGAGGGGAAACATGTGAAACTGTGTTCCTTCTCCAGCTGGAATTAAAGGAATTGGATTAATGGTTATTTAAGTAGACATACGTGGAAACAGATTGAGTCCAGATAGGAAAAGGTGAGTGCAAACAGGATGGGTGATAAGGGGACAGGTGGGTTAATTAAAATGCTTTTTAAAATACAGTAGAGGGTGTGAAGTTAAGGAAGAATAGAAATGCTGGAGTTTTGGGTGGCTGGTTTGAATTTGAGCTCCTCGTGATCACAAAGCTGTCACTTAACAGGAAGATGCTCAGAGAGAAAGGCAGAGCCTTCCTGAAATGGAGAGAATTCATCTCTCCCTGAAACTCTTCCATCCAATTTCAGTTTTGCACCCAGCTCCCTCTCAGACCGAGGCAGAGAAAGAAACATTTCTCAGGTTATCCCTAAAACTGATCAGGAGGGAAGGCAGGAGGAACCAGCCCCTCTGGGGGCTCTGCCCTCATCCCAGCTCAGACACCTGCACAGGTAAAGGCAGCAGCAAGTCCTGGCCTTCATTCCTCCAAAAAATGCAAATAAATCACAAAACCCCCTGAAGATGGCTTCAATCACCCTCTTTACACATTTCCCTTCCTTAGAGAAAGAAAATCTCTCCTGCTCCCTCCAGTTCAGCTCTTGTTTTCCTGGCTTGGCAGCAGGATGGTGCCTGGGAACACCTGAAAAACACTGGGATTGTTTTGGGTTGTTTTTTATATCCTGGGAGAAATTAAATCAACAGACAAATGTGGAAGCTCTGAGTGGAAAATCATGTCCAGACTTGTGGAGGGAAAAAAAAGAAAATACAGCGATAGCAAGGCAAATCCTGCAATTTCAGGTTTATGTTACATTCATGGGGCAACGGGGAAAAAACCCTGCTCAGCTTTTAAAGCTGTCCTGTGTCTGCAGCAGCAATCCCAGACTCTCCATTAGTTGTGCAGTAAAAGTCAGGGAAAGATGGGAGCAGACAAAATATGGGATGAGAGCGCAGAGGCTGGGGGATGAGAGGATGATTTCTGTGGTGTCGCTCTGGCCCAGCGTGATGGAATAACCTGAACAACCCTGGGGCACCCAGACAGGCTCCCGCAGCTTCCGAGGGGGAGCTGGAAATGGACAACGTGTTTTCCCTATTTCCCTGCGCTCTGTCTTCCTCAGCTTTGAGTCCTGGGTATCCTCTTCCATCTCCTAACACAGATCTGCAGCCAAATAATATTCAGGAAAAACATTGGGAAGCTCATCAAGGAGGAAGGAGGTCCCTGTGTATCTGCCACTGCCTGGCTCAGGATTTGATGGATCAACAGTGCCAAGGAGCAGAGGATCAGCACTGGGAATTCCCAGCCTGGATAAATCACAGTCACATCCCATCCTCAGGCTGGGAAAAGAGAATTTTCTCTTTGAGGAACAAACTGACAGAGATGAGGAGAGAACGGGGAAAAGTAATAATTCTTTAATAAATTTTTCTTTAATTCTTTTTATAAAACTCTCATAATTCTACTCCAGACTCCTTGGGAAGAGCACATGGATTTCTTTGCGGCGATAGAACAGCTTCAATCCTTGGGAATCTTTCCTGATTCCTCACTGGCTGGCTCTGGCAGTCTTTAAAAGATGAGGATTAGGATTTACCTTCCCCATGGGAGGTTCAGTCACTGCAGGAGTTGGGAAGATCCTGTGGAAAGGGGAATTTCCACGGGGGAACAGCAGCCTGTGGATCTGCAAAGAATCCAAAGGACAGCCAGGACAAAACCAACCCCAACCACACCAGAAATCCCAGCTTCACTCCCATCCTACAGAAACCTCGGGTCGATTTAACCTACAGAAGATAATTAGGTGCTAATTAACGCATAACAAATGTCAGGGATTGTTATTGCTGGAGCCAAAGGCACCTCCAGGACAGATTCCCAGTCTTGGCTCAGCCCAATATTTTGCTGTGGGTTGTTCTTTATTTTTTTTTTTATTTTTTTTTTATTATTATTATTTTGGGGGTATTTTTTGCTTCCCCAAATCCCATTTTTGGAGAGCCCAGGCTGCAGGAAGACACCCTGGGATGCAGAAAGGAGCTCCTTTCCTCCTGAAAGGAGGTGATGATGAAGCTGGGAGAGATGTGGCTCTGATAAACAACACCCACCTTCCCCAGCCTGTTTGGGGTGGCACCAGGCCAGGAGGGAGCTTTGTCAACAGCTTTAATTGGGGAGCTTTAATTGGGTTTGCTTTGCTCCCCCACCAGCAAATTCTCCATTTTTCAGTGCATTTAAGAGCACCAGAGGACAGCAGGATCGTGCACTCATGGAATGGTTTGGGTTGGAAAGGACTTTAAAAATCACTCTCCTCCCACTGGGTGTGAGCAGAAAAACCTAAAATCCAACAGGCTCCTTGAAAGCCACCCCAAAATCTGTTATTCCTGTTATTAAAAATTGTATTTAATTTATATTATTATATAAAATTATTATATGATTGATATTGTATTTATTATATTGCTATAATTTAAATGATATAACATTTTATGTTATAAAATCTGTTTTTCTGTTATTCCTGACAAAAACTCTCCATCCTCTGGAAGGTTGGTCCTGGAGCTGGTGCTTTCAGGCAGACCCAGCAATCTCTGGCTCACAGCACTGCCAGGTGCCACTTTAGGGACAAAGTGTCCATGGATGTCACCAAGGCGTGTCCCTGATCCCTGGGTCAGTCCTGCAGGATCAATGTGAGCAATTAAAGTTTAATCCCGTCCTAAAAACAGCCCCAGGTCAGGACAGGGTCAGGGAGAAAATCTTCAGCTCCCCCTGAATTCTAGAGATGGACGTAATAATTCAGATTTTTGGGAGTTCCTTTCCAAGCTTTTAAAACCAATGTACAACAGCAACCAAGCCTGACACCGTGTCCTGTCATGGATCCACCTCACCTTCACCAGTTAACCCCCAGGTTAAAATGGCCAGGAGAAGCCTTTCAAAGCAGCCATCGGTCTTTAAGTGCTGAAGTTTTCATATTTTTCCCCTGAATTTCTCCTGGAAAGGAGAAGCAGTGGATGCCCACGGGGTCACCCACGGTATGGAGCACTCCCAGCCAGTGCCAGGAGTTGTGAAGCTTCACCTCCTGTCTCAGTCTCAGAAGGTCCCAATTACAAAACTGATCCAGGAGCTGAAATTTCTGCTTTTCCGTGGTTGCCATGGCCCAGCTCAGCCCTCTGCCTGTCCTGGGCACGGGAGCTTGGTGTCCATCCTGGGATAGAAACTATTCCAGTGAGGCCAGGAGGGGTGACAGTGGCATTGTCACCCTGTGACAGTGGCTTTGTCACCCTGTGACAGTGCCCTGACCTCCCAGGACACATCCCCTGCTTCTTCGATTTGTTACCAGGCCACAGTGACCAGGGCTTCCAAAGGAAAAAATAAAAAAAAAAATCATCTTTTGGCTCCTCTTTTCCAGCTTTGCCCTCAGCCTGCCAGAAAAGTTCACCTTTCTGAGCAGGAGAATGTCCGGAGGTGAATCCCTCTCCGAGCCTCTCCCAGCACCCACAGCAATCCCTGGGGTTAAGGACGCCCTTCCCCGAGGAATATTTCTCCTCTTGACATCCATCACAAGTCCCAGGGCAAAAAGCAGCAGGTCTGAACAGGAGAGGGAGGGAAAATGAGCCTGGTTTGCTGCCTTGCAGCATTTTATCCTGATCAGACAGGGAGATAAAACCTCTGCTCCCGGTTAGAGGATGGGGTTGGAAGAGAGAGAGGAGGCCACAAACTCCCTGCTGCTCTTTGTGGGTGATTTATCACCAGAGATGCTCACATTCCCTCCTCAGCTGGAGTGGAAACCCAGGATAAATAGGAATGAATGGAGGAGGAGGCAGTGAGAAAAGGGTGTGACCTGAATTGAGTGGGACAATAAAAATAAACCTCCAAACGCTGCCATGGTGTGTTTATAAACACCTCACAGCCTGGAAAGGGGGGACAACAGGCGGAGAAAAGGAGGAAAATGATAATTTCTGGTTCATAGCAGAGTGGGTGAAATCTGGGGTCTGAAAATCAACGATTTTCCAGCTCTTGCTCAGCACCTGATGCCCTTTGGCCCAGAGCCACCAGGGCAGAGCTGGGGGACAACTGCAACAGGGCTGAGGAAATTTTTTCCCAGAGCAGCTGTGGCTGCCCCTGGATCCCTGGAAGTGTCCAAGGCCAGCCTGGATGGGGTTTGGAACAGCCTGGGACAGGGGAAGGTGTCCCTGCCATGGCAGGGGTGCAATGAGGTGAAATTTAGGTCCCTTCCCACCCAAACCAGTCTGGAATTCTGTGGTTCTTCAGGAAACTCAGCTGTTGAAAAGAGGAGAGATGAACCTACAATTAAGATGTTCAATAAACTGGGATCTGTAACCTCGATTCCACCATCACGGACATTATTTGTTATATTCCTCCTCATCATTTTGGCATCTTCAAGAAAAACTAAACCAGAATTAGAGCAAGCCACGTCCAGGAAGATTTGTGTTTGCTCTTCACGGCCGAGCCTCACTCAGCAGGGCTTTGTTCCCAAGTCGGGCTTTACCCTCCCTCAGCTGACTTTTCACATCCTGATTCAACAAAGCCCTAAAGCCTGAGCAAGCGGTGCTGGTGTGACCCTGAGCTGTTCCCTGCTGAAGCTGCTCCCCAGGATTCCTGCAGGGAAGGAGAAATGGCACCAGGAGCACGATCAAACCAGATACAGCCCCGGGATTTGCTTCTGCATCTCGCAGATTTTTCCTTTTTTCGGGGTTTTCCTTGGGAAGGAAGGCACCCAAGCTGTGCCTGGATTGTGTCACGCTCATTTTTTCCAGTATTGGGGCGCTCCACATAGGCAGCAGCAGTGGGATGAGACCCCAAAGGTGACATTTCTACACCAGAAAATCACTTTTCACTGCCATGAGTGATAGTGGGTGATGGTGGTGATTCCCTCCTTTAGGCTCTGGATGAAGGAATTCAGCTTTGTGTAGCAAATGCCATCACGGTTCTTTTAGGGAATCAAATTCCAGCCTCAGCTTGGGGTTTCCCCGTCTTTTTATTTTTTAATTTTATTTTTTATATTTTTTTTTCTCCAGCCAGTGGCCATGAGGAGCATTTTGCTGTCAGGAAAGGGTAGCAAGCACCACAAGGAAAATAAGGGATAAAAATATCCGGGGGTCCACCTGTGATCACCACAATTAGCATCTATCCTTTTTTCACTGCTTCCTTCTCATCCCTAATCCTTTGTTTTTCCTTCCCTGAGCACGGAGCAGAGCGCCTGGGGTGCCTGGCACAGGCAGCTCCGAGCTCTGGGGCGCTGGAATCCCCCTTGGATCCATCAGATCCCGCTGCCAGAGCCCGGGAAGTGGCAGAACAAAGGGATCCGACCTCCTTTCCACGGTGTCCCCCTTCCATCTCACGCATGAGGGGAAATCTCCTCCGGGAGAGCAGCCCAGCCCATTCCTGTTGGGAGCGTGGTTTTTCCGGATGACTGGGAGTCTGTAACCCACACCTGAACCTTGCTGGTGGCTCAGCCTGTGGGAATTGTTTTGGTGGAAGGCGAGACCCAACAGGTCTGAGAGCGGCAGGAAGGCTCTGACAGCCAGAGGTAATTCAGGAAAACCCAGGGCTCATCCCTGCTCCGCCAGCCTGGGGAGAGCTGGGGGCTCCCAGCGCTTCCCCCCACCCATGGGGAGCAGAAAATCCCCCCATGCCCCTCTCAGTTCTCTCCTGACTCCCTTTTTTCTTGGGGCAGATTTGCAATTTTAGTTAAGAGAGGTCATGCTCTCATTTTTAGTTCAGGGAGGTCTCAGCATTTCGAGCTCTCACCATTCTGAACTCTCACCATTCCAAACTCTCACCATTCTGAGCTCTCACCATTCCAAACTCTCACCATTCTGAACTCTCACCATTCCAAACTCTCACCATTCTGAGCTCTCACCATTCCAAACTCTCACCATTCTGAGCTCTCACCATCCTGAACTCTCACCATTCCAAACTCTCACCATTCCAAACTCTCACCATTCTGAGCTCTCACCATTCCAAACTCTCACCATTCCAAACTCTCACCATTCCAAACTCTCACCATTCCAAACTCTCACCATTCTGAGCTCTCACCATTCCAAACTCTCACCATTCTGAGCTCTCACCATTCTGAGCTCTCACCATTCCAAACTCTCACCATTCCAAACTCTCACCATTCTGAACTCTCACCATTCCAAACTCTCACCATTCTGAACTCTCACCATTCCAAACTCTCACCATTCCAAACTCTCACCATTCTGAGCTCTCACCATTCTGAGCTCTCACCATTCCAAACTCTCACCATTCTGAACTCTCACCATTCTGAACTCTCACCATTCCAAACTCTCACCATTCTGAACTCTCACCATTCTGAGCTCTCACCATTCTGAACTCTCACCATTCTAAACTCTCACCATTCCAAACTCTCACCATTCTGAACTCTCACCATTCTGAACTCTCACCATTCCAATCTCTCACCATTCTGAACTCTCACCATTCTGAACTCTCACCATTCCAATCTCTCACCATTCTGAGCTCTCACCATTCTGAGCTCTCACCATTCCGAACTCTCACCATTCTGAACTCTCACCATCCTGAGCTCTCACCATTCTGAACTCTCACCATTCCAAACTCTCACCATTCTGAACTCTCACCATTCTGAACTCTCACCATTCTGAGCTCTCACCATTCTGAGCTCTCACCATTCCAAACTCTCACCATTCCAAACTCTCACCATTCTGAGCTCTCACCATTCTGAACTCTCACCATTCCAAACTCTCACCATTCCAAACTCTCACCATTCCAAACTCTCACCATTCTGAGCTCTCACCATTCCAAACTCTCACCATTCTGAGCTCTCACCATTCCAATCTCTCACCATTCTGAGCTCTCACCATTCCAAACTCTCACCATTCTGAGCTCTCACCATTCCAAACTCTCACCATTCTGAGCTCTCACCATTCCGAACTCTCACCATTCCAAACTCTCACCATTCTGAACTCTCACCATTCCAAACTCTCACCATTCTGAACTCTCACCATTCCAAACTCTCACCATTCCAAACTCTCACCATTCCAAACTCTCACCATTCTGAGCTCTCACCATTCTGAGCTCTCACCATTCTGAGCTCTCACCATTCCAAACTCTCACCATTCTGAACTCTCACCATTCTGAGCTCTCACCATTCCAAACTCTCACCATTCTGAACTCTCACCATTCTGAGCTCTCACCATTCTGAACTCTCACCATTCCAAACTCTCACCATTCCAAACTCTCACCATTCCGAACTCTCACCATTCTGAGCTCTCACCATTCTGAACTCTCACCATTCCAAACTCTCACCATTCCAAACTCTCACCATTCTGAACTCTCACCATTCCAAACTCTCACCATTCTGAACTCTCACCATTCTGAGCTCTCACCATTCCAATCTCTCACCATTCTGAACTCTCACCATTCCAAACTCTCACCATTCTGAACTCTCACCATTCCAAACTCTCACCATTCTGAACTCTCACCATTCTGAGCTCTCACCATTCTGAGCTCTCACCATTCTGAGCTCTCACCATTCCAAACTCTCACCATTCTGAGCTCTCACCATTCTGAACTCTCACCATTCTGAACTCTCACCATTCTGAGCTCTCAGCATTTCGAGGTGACAAAAGGAAGATGCTGAGAGGGAATTGCCTTGGGGGAGCATTCCCAGATAAAACCAGAGAGCAGCTAGACACCAGATTTCCTCCTCACTCGCCCATTATGTGCACGTTAAAAAGGCCCAAACCATCCTAAGAAGTTGGGACACTTTCTTCCCCACCTCTATTTTGTCCTAACTTGATAATGAATTGCAGAAAAAGAATCTTTCTGCTGGAAGTTCTGCCCTGGCACTCGTCAGAAACGAGTCTGTTAATCATCTGTTAATTACTGACGGTGAGGAGCTGCAGAATTGGGCTTTGATGCTGCCCTGGGTGAGTTGGCTCCTTGTGGGCCAGGGACAAGTGCAGGGGGACAGGAGGGCCCCACACGTTTGGAAAAAGTGATTTCTGAAACTCCCAGAAACATCTGGAAACAGGGAAAGTGAGAAATCTTTGTGTAAAGATGCTTCTCCCCTCGTGGTGTCCGGAACCAAACTGAATCATGAACAAAACGAGCTCGTTTTGATTATTTTGGTTATTTGGAAGGGGTTGCCCAGGGAGGTTTGGAGTCCCCAGCGCTGGAGGTGGCACTCAGGGCTCTGGGCTGGGGACAAGGTGGGCAGTGGACCCACCCTGTGATCTTGGAGAGCTTTCCCAACCTCAGTGATCCTGGGATTCTGCTCTCCCAGGCAGGAGACAGCTCTGCTGCCAGCTCTGCATGGCTCTTCCTCAGCAGAGTGATAATTCATTTATAGTTTGGAACCCTTCATGTTCCTGATGAGATGCAGACACTGCCAGAGCTCCTGAGTGTCCAGGAGCTCCTGCAATGCCCCTGGCTGCCGTCCTGAGCCCCACAGCTGGAATCATGGACTGGTTTGGGCTGGAAGGGCCCCCAAAGATTCCCAGTTCCAGCCCCTGCAGAGGTGCCACTCTCTAGACCAGGCTGCTCCAAGCCCCATCCAGCCTGGCCCTGAGCACTTCCAGGGATCCCTTCTCCACTCAGAACCTCTTTGCTCGCCTTATCCCGGCTTTCCATTCCCAAATTCGGGACATTCCAGGAGTTTCCCTGCTTTTCCTGCCCTTGCTGTCCTCAGGTTCCCCAGGAAATTGATTCATCACCTAAAGAATTCCAGTTCTCCTTTCTGGAGCGTTCTGAGAAGCTTTTCCCAGTCCTTTCCCACTCCCCACCTTCCTGATGCTTCTGGAATCCATCTTTTCATGAAGGAAAAAGGGATAACTGAAATAATTCCTGTTTGTCACCTCTGTACAATTGATTCCCATTTTAACACCCCCGTGACCTTCGGAAAAATATTTAAAATCCCTAAATCTTTTAGGAGCCAAAGTTGGAGCTGTTTAATCACGGAGCAGAAGAGAATAAACCTCTCTGCAGACCCACACAGTAAATCCTTTAAGAAGTTCAAATGCATTTATTAGAGAAAAGAAAAAAAGTTATGGATGTTTCAGAGGTCAGGAGAAAATGCCTGGGAGACCCATTCCAGCTGATCCATGCAGGTCACTGTTTATATTTTTTGCTATTTATGTGTGAAATGTTCTCTGAATGAAGGGCATTATCTGACAATTTACTGCTGATTTGCTTCAAAAGGTGGGAAAATGGATATTCCAAAGGTCTGGGTCTCCAGGCAAGAAAATGGGATTGAAATAAATTCAAAGAGAGTTTTTTTGTTGTGTTTTTTGTTTTGCTTTGTGCCCTGGATTCCTCCTGGGAGTTGTGGATGGTTTGTGTGGGTGAAAACAAAGGAAAAAAGAAGGGAGGCAGCAAGAAAGGAGGGAATTCAGAGACGGGGATTTCTGCCTGAGGAATGATGTGGGGAGGACGCTTTTCCTGCTTTGCAACTCTTCCTGTGATGGCCAAAAATTGCTCCAAGTGCTGATATCAGTGCTGATAACCTGGAACCACTGCTCTCCCTCTCCTGTGTCCTATCACTGGGAATATTTGGGAATATTTGGGAATATTTGGGAATATTTGGGAATATTTGGGAATATTTGGGAATATTTGGGAAGCAGGAACAGCAAAGATGACAACAATGTGAGGAAGGAAGAGCAGCAGAAGGAATTCTGCAGAAATGGAGATGGGGCCCCTGTGTGTTAATTAATGTTCGTTATGGAGCAAGGTTAAATGACCTTAGGGAAGCAGGGATCAGTCTCCCAATCCCTGTTTTCCACTTCTAAACTTTCTCAGCTTTCAGACAGTCCTGGATAAATGGGAGGGCCAAGCCTGGGAGCTTTGGAAGTTTCCCCTTGGGATGTGGCCAGGGAGAGCCCAGGGAAAGGATGGAAGAATATTTTGGGAAAATATTCCTGATTTTTGTCATTCTCAAGGAGAGGTTGGGGGGATTTAGGAAAATTCTGAATTTCCCTTGTATACCCACCAGTTTTTGGGGATAGTTCTACCAGAGATGGGAGTTTGGGTCTGTCCTACAACAGGGACATGGAAAATCTCTGCTGAGAGAGTTTTTTTCCCCTCTGGAAGGGGAAAATGATGTAGATTTGTAGATGGGGGTCTTGTATTTCAATCATAACAAACCTTACAAGGTCCTGAATCCCACAGAATCGGGACCAAAAATGTGGCAAGAAATCTTAGAGTTTTCTGTTGTTATTTATTCTGATCTTTGTTTATAGGAGCATATTCTTTATCAGCTTTTGGAAAAGTAATTTTTAACGCAAAAGAAAAAAAAAATCAATCATGTTTGGACATTTCTTCTTGAAAGCATTTCAAATCTCTCCTTTTAGGCTGCTAAACCAGAATAAAAATAATTATCACACACGCCAATTTGCAAAGCTTTTAATTAACAAAACTAACAGGAAAAAAAAAAAAGAAAAAAAGAAGAAGAAGTAAGGAAGGAAAAAAAAGCAAAAATCTCAAGAAAACTTGCAACAGGTTTTCCCTAAGCATGGGTGGAGTGGAAAAAGTGAGCCAAGATAATTACCCACACTTAGTCATAAGGAGCAGGAAACACAGTAAAAGAAAAAAAAAATCTAATTGGGGCTGGTTTTCATATATATATTAAGGTGTTAATTTCCATCACATCATACAATGCAAGAACTTGGGATTTGGAGTGCAGGATCCTTTGCAGAAGAAATGATAGAAAAAAAGGCAAATCCACGTGCAGATGTTGATGTGGACACAGTTAAATATTCACACAGCAGCTCGGGCGCGGAGTTTGGGCTCATGGAGGGTTTTGTTTCTTCACTTTCAGACAAAAGCTGCTGCCACTTGGACACAAAAACCAAAAAAAAAACCCAAAAAAAGGCACCAGGAGGTGACAGGAGAGAGGTGTCAGACAACCACAAACCCTCAGAAGCACCACAACAACCCCCAGCTCCTTCAGAAAGGAATGGGAAATCCATCTTTGTGCCACAGGAATCTCTTTTTTCCCCAGAGGAACAAGAGCTGGACGTGCCTCTCCTTTGGAGGGCTCCAGATCTGACACTCTGGAACAATTTCACTGCCAGAGGGGTTTGACCCATCAGTTATTTCTTTTCAGTTTGCAAAGGGTCTGTGCACTTGAATATCATTATTAATAAAGACAAAATCAGCTCTGTGTGACCAGCTGGAACACTGAGGGGAGATTTGGGAAGGTGGAATTTAGGGAAGGACCTTCTTTCCCAGGATTGTTCAGGCCCCTGGGAGGCAGGAGGGGATTGAAAGGAGGAGAACTCGGGATTGCCAGCGCTCCAGAGGAGGAGGATTTCAGGAAAAACGATAAAGGGTGAGAATTTGAGGCTTTTCTTTTTCCTGCTGGTGTGGAGTGATGCATGATCCAGCTGGGATGGGAGCTCTGGGTGCTCGTGGAGCCCAGGCTGGCCAGGCAGGGTCCTGACCTGGCTCCTGTTTGTGTCACTGGAGCTGCTCCCTGGATAAGAGATAAGAGAATAAAGTGGGGATTTATTAAAGGCCTTCAGCAGTGCAAAATCCTCACAGAAGCTACACCCAGGATGGACAATGGGCACCAGCTTTTCAGATTACACAGTTTCAGATTATTACAATTATAAATTGGGTCCATTTCCATATCAGGGGTTAATTCTCCAATTACAGCTTCAGGTAATGAAGTCACATTCCCCTGCTTTGCTTCCCCCCAGATTCACTTTTATTTCTGCTTCTCGGGGCTGAGGCAGAGGCTCCTTGGATCTCAGCTTTGGAGGGATTCTGTCTGGCCACACTGAAGGGAGTTCACCAACACTCCCTCTGGAGCTCAGAGTTACGCACCAAAGCAGCCCAGAACCTGAAAAACAGAAAAACTAAAAAACTTATGGCATCACCTTAAAAAAAACCCTGTAAAAATCTGAAGGCATCACCGTGTCAGGGCTGTGGGGATGGTGGTTCCAGAGGGAGGTGGTGCTGCAGGCCCTGCTGGAGCAATCCTGTTCCAGAGGTGTCAGCTGGAAACTCACCTCCGAGCAAGTGGAAAAAAAACCGAGGTGAGCAAACAAAAAACCTCATCTGTTTGTGTTTGCAGGGCCTCTCCTCCCCCTGCTGCTGTCACTGCTGCAGGATGGCATTATCTGGCATTCCCTGGCATTCCCTGGCAATCCCTGGCAATCCCTGGCAATCCCCGGCATTCCCTGGCATTCCCTGGCATTCCCTGGCATTCCCTGGCATTCCCTGGCATTCCCTGGCATTCCCTGGCAATCCCTGGCATTCTCTGGCATTATCTGGCAATCCCTGGCAATCCCTGGCATTCCCTGGCAATCCCTGGCAATCCCTGGCATTCTCTGGCATTCCCTGGCATTCCCTGGCATTCCCTGGCATTCCCTGGCATTCCCTGGCATTCTCTGGCATTCCCTGGCAATCCCTGGCATTCCCTGGCATTCCCTGGCATTCTCTGGCATTCCCTGGCAATCCCTGGCAATCCCTGGCATTCCCTGGCATTCCCTGGCAATCCCTGGCATTCCCTGGCATTCCCTGGCATTCCCTGGCATTTCCTGGCATTCCCTGGCATTCCCTGGCAATCCCTGGCAATCCCTGGCATTCCCTGGCATTCCCTGGCATTCCCTGGCATTCCCTGGCATTCCCTGGCAATCCCTGGCATTCCCTGGCATTCCCTGACATTCCCTGGCAATCCCTGGCAATCCCTGGCAATCCCTGGCATTCCCTGGCAATCCCTGACATTCCCTGGCAATCCCTGGCAATCCCTGGCAATCCCTGGCATTCTCTGGCATTCTCTGGCAATCCCTGGCAATCCCTGGCATTCCCTGGCATTCCCTGGCATTCTCTGGCATTCCCAGAGGGGAATGTTCTGGCTGGCAGCACGGAAAGGTGCCGGAAAAATTCCTGCCAGGGTGAAGAGCTGCCTTTGCCTGGGCGCCACAAAGTCAGAGACAATTCCTAAACTGTTCCATGAGTTCATGTCTCTCTTCCCTGCTCCTCTTCCTCTCTGTTCCAGTTAAAATGAGCAATCCCAGTGCTGGGAATGGCAGCAGTGATACAGAGGAGGGACAGTGGAGGCCTGGCTGTGTCCAGAGGCTCAGGACACTCTCTGAGTCGTTGGGCTCCAGATTCCAATCAGATTCCAATTCCAATTCCAATTCCAATAATTTCCCTCCTATCTGCTGCACTGGAGCAGAAAGGGAGGTGATTTTCACTGGTTTATTCTTCATTTTTGGCCCCAGCAAAAGGAGGAGGATGAAACAAATCTGAATTTGCTGAAAATCTGATCCCCAAAGCAGCAAACTGCCCAGATGCTCTTTGGGATTAAGGGAGTCCCTTTGAGGGGACAGCCACGAGAGCTCCAGCAGTGACATCCATCAAACAGCACCAGCAGCTGGGCCTGAGGAGGCAGGGATGTCACAAAATCACTCCTCAACCTGCCCTGCCATTGCTCTCCAAGGCCCACCCAGGTTATTTAGAGAAATCCAGAATAAATGAATATCTGGAGGCTATAGAAAGACAAATGGATGGAGGATGATTGAAATTCAGGCCATTTAGGGGTATCAGCACTTCCCAAACCCCACACCCAAATCATCAACATGTCCAGAGAAGCTGTGGCTGCCCCTGGATTCCTGGAACTGTCCAAGGTTGGATGGGTTTGGAGCACCCTGGGACAGTGGGAGTTGTCCCTGTGGGTGAAATGAGTTGATCCTCCAGGTCCCTCCCAAACCCAAACCATTCCATGACTCTCTAATGATTTATTCAGGGTTTTTTGTTGCTCCCAAGCCCAAAGCTGCAAACAGAAATGTCAGAGAGCCCCAGCGTGCTCATCCCCAGCAGCCCTGAGCCTCGTGGTGCCATTTCCTCTCCCTGCCCTCCTCTTCCTCCCAGGAATTCTGACAGCCTGGCTGGGGCTGGGCACGAGCCCCTCATTCCTGCTCCTCCTCCCGGATCAGCCACGCCACTCTGGGGTTTTTATGGGCCATAAATCCTTTATTGGCCAGATTAATCTGGTTTAAAGTGTGGCACCCAGTAAATCCCGTGCCCTATTTGCTTCAGCACTGCCTGTGGGGAAGGACAGGCTGGGAACCTGGGATGGGAATGGCTGGAGGGGGCCTGGATGAGGAATGAGGAATGGGGAATGGGGAATGGGGAATGAGGAATGGGGAATGGGGAATGGGGAATGGGGAATGGGGAATGGGGAATGAGGAATGGGGAATGAGGAATGGGGAATGGGGAATGGGGAATGGGGAATGGGGAATGAGGAATGGGGAAAGGGGAATGGGGAATGGGGAATGAGGAATGGGGAATGGGGAATGGGGAATGGGGAATGGGGAATGGGGAATGGGGAATGGGGAATGGGGAATGGGGAATGAGGAATGAGGAATGGGGAATGAGGAATGAGGAATGGGGAATGAGGAATGGGGAATGGGGAATGGGGAATGAGGAATGAGGAATGGGGAATGAGGAATGGGGAATGAGGAATGAGGAATGGGGAATGGGGAATGGGGAATGGGGAATGGGGAATGAGGAATGGGGAATGAGGAATGAGGAATGGGGAATGGGGAATGGGGAATGGGGAATGGGGAATGGGGAATGAGGAATGAGGAATGGGGAATGGGGAATGGGGAATGGGGAATGGGGAATGGGGAATGAGGAATGAGGAATGATCCTAGGCTGCTCCACTTGGTGATGTTCCACCCCAACAAAAAACTTTCTTGTTTTTTGTCCAAGCTTTGCCCAGCCTCTCTTGCTGACTCCTGGCCAGGGGATCCCTGTCAGCTCAGGGAAAGTCTCTGCTGGGGGAGGGAGAGAAAGAAACACTTCAAAAATAAAAAAAAGAAAGAAATGGGCGCTGGTTTTCTGGAGATCTCTTTTTTATTGCTTGTTGGGGCCCCCTGGCTTCACTGCAGAGGTCAAAGCTGCTGGGTATTGCCAGAGGATGCAGGGCCTGGCTCCTGCCTGAGGCAAATATTGGCAAAATTGGAGGGGAAAAGGCACATTCATGGAAAGGTTTGGATGTGTTTGTAAGGACAGGGATTCCTGGCCACAGGGAAAGCAGGAAAGACCAACTGAGTTCTCCAACAAGCCGGGCCCCATCTGCCCTCCTGCTTCCCCTGCCAAATGCTTGCTCACAACAAGAAGGAAAAAGTGACCAGCAGGGACAGGGGAGGTTCATTCCTGACACCCTCAGCCACAAACCTGCCTGGAGGAGTGGCCCTGCTGTCCCCAGGGCGTGGGGACACTGCCACCCTCTGCTTCAGCACTCTGTGACTCCATCAAACTCTCCAGGCTGAGAACAGGAGGACATCCAGCTGTGCCAGGCAGTAGAAAACAGAGAAATGAAGATCTCAGGGCAGAAAGGTGTTTTATGCTTTGTGTTTTTGGTTTGTGTTTTATGCTTTGTGTTTTTGGTTTGTGTTTCATGGTTTGTGTTTCATGGTTTGTGTTTTATGCTTTGTGTTTCATGGTTTGTGTTTCATGGTTTGTGTTTGTAGGTGTGGCCGAGCACGAGCTCCTGGTGGCACAGGGAAGATGCAAATCCTGCGATGCACAGAGGGAAGGATGATAAAATATTGCCATCTGTTGGCATCCTGAGCAAGGAGACCTCTCCACGTTCCATGCTGGTTTGCTCGTGGACAGGGAGGGGAGGGATGGGACAGCAGAATGCCCTAAAAGGAATCATTCCAAAACACAATGCTCTTTTTTTTTAAATTATTTTTTGTTTCATTTTTCCTTGGGGATTCCAGGTTTTGATGTCCCTCCACTCCTTCCCACCCACAGTTTGTCACCACACAGGTCTGGCCAAACCCTGAATCTGGATCTCCAGGGTTCAGGATCTGCACTTGGGAAGTTTTCTATCCAGAAAACAACCCCTCAGGGAGAAGGGATATCATTTAATATCATTATTAATAAACACAAAATCAGCTCTGTGTGACCAGCTGGAACACCCAGGGGAGATTTGGGAAAGTGGAATTTAGGGAAGAACCTTCTTTCCCAGAATTGTTCAGGCCCCTGGGAGGCAGGAGGGGATTGAAAGGAGGAGAACTCGGGATTGCCAGCGCTCCAGAGGAGGAGGATTTCAGGAAAAACAATAAAACTCCTGCTGCTCCTTCCAGTTGGAGATAGAGGAGCCCCTTTGTGCCAGACATTGCCATGAGCTCAGAGCCTGCAGCGCCAGGAGAGCCTTTCCCTCATCCACAGGGATTTCCAGGCTGCGAGGGGCTGGAGCTGCAGGCACGAGGTGGAACCCCCCAGACACATCCACAACCTCCAGGCCTTGGCTGCCAACCCAAACCTCTCTTTATTGCCCTGAAACTCCACAGCTCTGCAGGATTTGCAGCTGGAAGTTGAAGATGGGAGGAGCCACCTGCGAGATTCCACCTGAAGTTGTGCTCCTTGCATGGAAAAACACCCAAAACTCCGGGAGAATCCCTGCCCCGTCCTGGCAGTGTCCAGGGCCAGGCTGGACAAGGCTTGGAGCACCCTGGGGTGGTGGGATGTCTCCTCCACTGCTGGCATGGGATGAATTTTAAGGTCCCTTCCAACCCAAAGCATTCCATGATCCCACAAAAACATGAGCTGGATGTGTCCCTTTGGTTCTGCCTTCTCTTCCGTGATTATTCCAAGCATTCCCCCATCCTCATCCTCCTCCATCCTCATCCTCCTCCATCCTCATCCTCCTCCATTTGACATCTGAGGGCTCCACACTCTTCACCCTCCCTTGGATCCACATCTCCAGGATCACTCCAAACTCTGGCTGCCCAACTCTTCCAGCATCACCTTGTAGGAGAAAATCAACTTTTAACCCAAAGCTCTTCTTTGAATTGGAGAGATTGAGGGTGGATGAGGAAAGCAGCATCATCTTCCCAGCCAGACAAAGTGAAATTGTGTTTTAATCAAAAAGAAAAGCAAATGTTTCAACCTCAGGAATGGAGATTTTGGTTTGATCAAAGGCCCAGAAGAAGTTGGAGGTGTCTCACTCCTGGCTGGAAGTTTTGAAAATAACAGGCATGCAAAAACAATTGCGTGGCAAAGCAGTCAAAATATCAAAGATGCATATTCATTTTTATTTTTAAATTAAGATTCAAAATAAGTTTCAAAACTTGAACGGAATATTTTTTATTCCATTGTTTTTCAAACACCTCAGGTCAGAGGAGCTGCTCCAAGTCATGAGGTTTTTGCAGTGAAAGTGATAAAAGAAAAATGCCTTGAAATTGTTTTAGGCAAGAAGAAGTTGAGAGGTTTAAGTAAAATTTGCAACAAAGTATTGATGGTGCAGACATCGCTTTTGTCCTCCAAAACTGGTGTCGTCAGTTTGCTGAAAAAGTTAAAAAAATTATTCTTATCAATTCCTGCAGCCACTTCCCTAAATTCCATTCTAAGTAAAATGTGATGATTTCACCATTTCCCTCAGAAAATGACAAAACCTCATCTCCATCTGCTTCTAGTTTAAGCTAAAAATATGTCTAAAACAAGAAGAGTGATGCCTCTGAAAAAAATATTCCTGAAGCAAAAAAGTAAAAAAAAAAAAATAATTAAAAAAAAGTATAATTCTGGATAAAACCCAAAGTTGCCTGACAATTTTCCCATCCCACAAAAAGTCGAGATTTCCAAAACAATTTTGCTGTGCAGTCGGAATAAATAAAAGACCCACCCAAGAACATCCAATAACCCGTGGTGAAAGCTCTGATTTGGGATCTCAGCTATTCCAACCCAAATATTCCCCCTGTCTGCTGGAGATGATTCCTCCTGCCCAAAGCCAGGAGCCAGCCTGGATCTGGGAAGATTTGCTCCAAATGGATGCATTCCTGCAAAAAAAAAAATATATATAAAAAAAAAAATAAAATCAGATGTTGTGGTTTTAGTGAATCACGATGAAAAATTGTCCTCCAGAATTTCTCAACTCGTCATCAAATTTGGGGATTAAAGGAGCTCAGGGTGGCTGTGCCATCCCTCAGGGGCAGGAGCTTCCCCAGGGATTTAAGGAATGGGATTTAAGGAATGGGAATAAGGAATGGGATTTAAGGAGTGGGATTTAAGGAATGGGATTGGATTTAAGGAATGGGATTTAAGGAATGGGATTGGATTTAAGGAATGGGAATAAGGAATGGGATTTAAGGAATGGGATTTAAGGAATGGGATTGGATTTAAGGAATGGGATTTAAGGAATGGGATTGAACAATTTGGATTGGATTTAAGGAATGGGATTTAAGGAATGGGATTTAAGGGATGGGATTTAAGGAATGGGATGGGATTTAAGGAATGGGATTTAAGGGATGGGATTTAAGGAATGGGATTGGATTTAAGGAATGGGATTTAAGGAATGGGATTTAAGGAATGGGATTGAACGATTGGGATTGGATTTAAGGAATGGGATGGGATTTAAGGAATGGGATTTAAGGAATGGGATTGAACGATTGGGATTGGATTTAAGGAATGGGATGGGATTTAAGGAATGGGATTTAAGGGATGGGATTGGATTTAAGGAATGGGATGGGATTTAAGGAATGGGATTTAAGGAATGGGATTGAACGATTGGGATTGGATTTAAGGAATGGGATGTCAGGAGCTCTGGTGGTTTTGGGGAGGTTTGGGAGCTCTTTTCCAAAATCCACCCAGTGAGGTCCCACAGGCTGAGCTGCTCCACGGGGGCAGAACTGGAGTTAAGATCTCACCTAAAAAAATCCAAATTTTTCAGTTTGGGGCATTTCCAGGCTGGCCAGAGTGACCCACAGGGAACAGCAGCAATAACCTGACACCTGCCCCGAAATTCATCTCCACAGCTGAATGCAAACCCCAGAAATGAATATTCTCAGAACTCCTTCCAAGGGAAATGCTCCAGCTCCCATCTCTGCCGGCAGCTGAAGTGCTGATGGTGCTGAGCAGGGGCTGGGGGTGCAATTCCCATTTTTGCAGCCACTGTGGCTTTTGGAAAGCTGGAGTTTGGCTGTGGCAGCAGGAGATCTCAGGGGGGCAGGAATGCAGCGGGGTGTGGCTGCAGGTGACAGGTGAGAGGCACTTTCTCCCCTGCTTCCCTGTTATTTTTAGAGCCACCAGTGGAATGTCACCTTCCCCAGCCTGGGCTCTCCTCACTGGCAGCAGGGTGGGATTTTTGCCTTTTTTCTCCTCGCTTTGAAGTCAAACCAATAATTAAGAAGGAGGCCTGACTTAGCTGAGAATCCCTACCTGGTGCTGCTGCCGTGTTCCTACTAAAAACAGGATCTGAGGTGTCTGCAGAGGTTCTCTGGGGTCCAGGCAGGGATGTGAGAGGAGCTGGATTCCTCTCAGGGATTAACTCATCACCCTGCCTCAAAAACAACACCCAAAACAGAGAGGGGCCCTGCCCAGCCTCATCCCCTGAGCTGGAAATGCAGCTCGGGAGCTTCTGAGGCTGGATTCGGATTCAGGAGGAATTAAATTCCAGTGCTCTAGCTAATATTATATAATATATGAAATTATATATATATATATAATATTAGATATAATATATAATATATTATGGAATATATTATATACATAATATATCAAATAGAATAAATATATATTATATTTTATATATCATAATATCTAATATTATAATATATAATATGTAATATATAATATATAATATATAATATATAATATATAATATATCATATATAATATATCATATATAATATATTATATATTATATATAATATATTATATATTATACATTATACATTATATAATATATTATATATTATATATTATATATTATATATCATATATAATATATTATATATTATATAATATAAAATATATAAAATATAAAATATAAAATATAAAATATAAAATATAAAATATATTATATCAGGATTAATGTTATATATTTTATGTTATATATTTATATCTATTATATATTAAAATCTATAACATATATAGTATATATTATATTATATTATATATTCCAGGATAATATCTATTTCCAGGATGCCAGTTTGGGAATACAAACACCAGGGCCTCGTGTGGCTGATTCATCCCCTTTTCTCCTTGATCTGATATTGCACACCAACACTTGCTGCAGATTTAAACTAAAGAAAAGCCCGATTTTACAGAAACTGAGTGGGGAGGGGGAGCTCCCAGGGGATGGAGCACAGGGATAAAACAGGTGACAGGGACAGAGCTCAGGGCAGGGAGCAGAACTCCAAGGCTGGGAATGCTGAGCCACCTTAAACCACCTCAGTGGGACAGGTGGCAGCAGCTCCAGGAATGCACAAACTGTAATTTTTTTGTTCATTTTGACATTTTTGCCCCTCCTCACCCCCCTTAACCCCGCTGGGTATCAACCAGCCCAAGGCTGATCTCGCTCTCTGCTCGTAAAGCTGCAGTGGCGGTGACACCCATGGTGCAAATTCAAAATAGAAATGTTTATTTTTTTCACTTTGTAACCCCCTCCCAGCGTGGCTACTCGATGTTCTTAAAAAGTCTGGGGGGTTGGGATTCACTTGGTACATTTTCTGGTCAATTTGGTTTATCTAAATCATTCCTTTGTACGAAAAAAATCCGGGAAAACGCAGCAGACAATCATCTTGGGAGGATGTGGTTATCAGGAGATAATCAGGCCCTGGGGACAGCAGACACACCTGGCTCTGCTGTGTCCCTGGAGAATCATTAACTCCCTTCCACCCCGAGCAGGAATCACCACTGATGTCCCAGCAGGGAGATGTCCCCAAAATCAGCTCCTGGGGGAGTCCTGAGCTCTCCAGGATTCCTGGAGCAGCAGAAAGCTCAGGGTTCACACCTGAGCTGAGCTCCTCAGGTGTGCAGGGTGATCAAACCCCGCAGGATGGAGTGACAGGAGCTGCCCTGGAGCAGGGCATGGCAGCCACAGCCTCCCCCCGCCTGGAATTCCGCACTCTGCTGCTTCCACCTTGAAATTTAGGGTGCTGGGAATGCTTCACCTGGCCAAAAATCAACCCCAGAGCGGGGCAGTCACAGCTCCCAGGCGAGCCAGGGCTGAAGGAAACCCGGACTGGTTTAGGGACAGTGGGGATGGAATAAGGAGGGATGAGGAGGAGGGATGAGGAAGGTTTTCCAGCAATCTCAGGCTCCTGAGTTACACCAGGGTGGGTGAAAAGCCCCGGACAGATCCCTGTGGAGCATTTGGGTGTTTTGCCATTGACTCCCAGCTCCTCATTCCAAGGAAAAGCCTTGGCTCCCTGCAGCACCCCGATGCCGCCGGCACCGGCATCGCCTCCTTCGCCTCTGGAAATCCAAAGGGAAAATATTTTCATTGGAAGGCAGCAGCTGATAAGCTCAGCAAGGTGGAAGTGGATCTGCCACCTCCTGCCCGGAGCCCCTTGGCAGTGGCAGCTCCTTCCTGAGCTCAGCGTGTCCCAGCCCAGCCTCTGCAGCTCCTGACCCGGGAGCTTCCCCCCTTCCCTTCCCTCCCAGCACCGAGGGGATTTGGCTCTGCAGATGATGGGATCCATTCCAAAGGGGAAGGGGAGCACATCCAGCCTCTTGTGGCCCAGACACCTGATGGTGTTCACTGAAGCATCGCTGGCATTTTCCTGCAAGACCCATCCTGAGAGATTTGGCTCTTCCTCATCCCAACCTCCCCCAGCTCCCACCCTCCAACTGCCACAGTGTACTTTGGGAAGCTGCCAGATTCTATTAATTAAACTATTATCTTCCCTCACTCTCCTTTTTTTAATTTTATTTTTTATTGAAGATCTCGTAGCTCTGAGGAATCCATTGTTTATTTTAATTAGAAGCAAGGATTTGTCTGGAAATCCGTACGTGGTGCTGGCTGCGTAACCGGGCTGGGGTTTTGTACTGTTCCCAGGTGAACATGGAAATGTTGCTTGAAATTAAGGGCACAAAAGTATCTTTCATTTCAGCACAAAACTTAAAAAAAAAACCCACCAACAACCCTGAAAATCTGGATCTCCAGGTAAGGGAAAAGTGAAACCAGCCTCACTGCACACACATTTATTTACTCCAACTTATTCATGGATAGTTCCCTCCAGGACACAAGTGGACAATCCCTGCTAGAAACTGAACAGGATTTCTTTGCTAATTTGACAAATAAAGAAGAAAAAAAAATGAAGGCAGAGCTCCAGGCTGGCTGGACAGCCAAGGGTTTTCACCTGCTCCTGCTTCTGACTTCAGGGCCTCTCTAAGTGCATCACTCCCCCTGCGAGCAAAGCTCCTCTCTGCATTAATTATTCTATAATTAGACAGGTTAATTAGTTATTTAAAGTTGATGGGATCTTCAGAACCCTCCTCTCCCTCAGCTGCCCAGGTCAGGTGGGACACAGCTCCTCTCCATCCCCACTTCAGGATGTCTTTATCCCACCTGTCAGGCACAGAAGTGATGGACACATCCCAAAACTGTTCAAATCATGGAATCACGGAGTCAGGGAATGGTTTGGGTGGGAAGGACCTGAAAGATCACCTCATCCCACTCCCTGCCATGGCAGGAACAGATCCCACTGTCCCAGGCTACTCCCAGCCCTGTCCAGCCTGGCCTTGGACACTTCCAGGGATCCAGGAGCAGCCCCAGCCACTCTGGGAATTCTATCTCAGGCTCTCCCCACCCTCACAGGGAACAGTTTCTTCCTGGTATTCCATCTAATCCTACCCTCTGTCAGTTTGGGGCTGTTCCCTGTTATCCCTGCACTCCAGGCCCTGGAGAAAAGCCTCTCTCAATCTTTCCTGTGGGCTTCCCTCAGGGAAATGTTTGGGGTGGATGCAGAGAATTCAGGACTTCAGCTTCCCAATCTAGGCAGCCCCTGAGACTGAGCTGTCCCATCCCATCCCATCCCAGATCCCTGTGTTTGCCTAAAGATCTGTCTGGGTTTGGGATCTGCTTTAGAGCAGAATTGCCAATTCCTGATCAATCACCTTCTCCAGTTTTTAACTCTCCCTCCCAGGGAAGTTCACCTGGGGGTGAAACTCTTGCTGCCTCCAAGGAAACCTCTTCCCCTCACTTATTTTTTTCTCCTCCCTCCAAAACACGGGAACACGGATGGAGGGGATTCTCTGCAAGCCACAAATACACACGTGAAGAGTTTCATCTCCTCTTGGCTCAGCCTGAGCATTTCAATTACCAGGGAGAAGAAAGGAAGGAGCAGGAATGAAAGATTGCTCGCAGTGCCTGGGCTGGATCCGTGTCTCTGGGAAGAGACAAAGGAGTTAGAATTCCCAACAAAACCTCAGCAAGCTGCTGTTGTTTGGCATTTATCCATAATATCCACCAGCACAAGGCTTTGTTGGGAATTCTCCAAGCCTGTCTGTCTCTCTTCTTTCCCTTGGAGTGGTTCAGGTTCTGCTGGAGGTTGGGACAGAGGGGATTTTGCAAGGCAGGAGCTGCTGTGAGACCAAGGAGTTTCCCTCCACTGCCTGCAGTCAGTTCTTCACCTGAAACTCCTCCTGAAACACTCTGGGATATTCCTGGGAAGATCCTGCCGTGCACACAGTGACACTCAGGGATGTCTTTGGGCTCCCCATCAGGAATTTGCCTCTCCAAGCGAAGCCGTTCTGCTCCAAACGCAATTTTCAGCCTCCGTGACGTCAGTCCCGGCTCCCTGGGCCATCCCTGGGATGGAGTCTGGGTCACACACGGCTTCCAAGGAGAATTCCGGAAAACTGGGCTCTTCTGCTGACTCATCCCCGAGCCAGACCAGGTGGGTCCCATTAACTCCAGCTCAGGAAGCGAAAATGCGGAGCGTCCCCACAGACAGCCGGATATTTTGGCAAGGAAAAGCCCTGGAAAGGAGCCAGTTCAGGAAGCAGCTCAGGATAATAAGGTTTAGATTTGTTGGTGGAATAGAGGAAAAGCCCAAGGTGCAGAGTGATTTGGGTGACTCAATCTGCTCCCAGTCTCCCAAGCCGCTGGATTCCAGTTCGGATCTCATCCCGAATATCTGCTTGAAAAGGGATATTCAGGGAATAGGATTCAGAGTGACCATTAGAGCCCATAACTTTCAAAAGAAGATGAGAGAAAGTTGTTCCTTTCCGACCACATGGCTGAGAATTTGATTCCAGCAAACTCTGGGGTTTTCCTGTCATTGTTGAGAAAGATCCAATCACTTTCCTTGCAGCTGAAAAACTGACAACTAAAAATGAGCTGAGTGCTTTTCCTGAGCTCACTTGGCCAGATGGAAAAGAAGAGCAGGGAACTTCCCAGACAATGAAGAAGAATTTGGAAGGGTCCAGAAATAAATTCTGATTTTTTTTTTTTTTTATAATTGAGAAAGTATATAATGAGGTAATTATCTCTATTTGTTTTTGAGAAATATTAGAAGATAGAATAGTTGGAGATGAAAGAATTGAGAGCAGGAGCCCAGAACTCTGATTTACTGTTTTCTACTCTTAGACCACAAGAATTTTGCAAAGCATTCCTCAAGAGCAAACTCTGTTTGATTAGAGCCTGATGGAGGAGCAGAATTGAGGACAAAGTTCCACTGCACCCTGGCTGCCCAGTGCCTTGACATCCTGAAATTTCCATAGCTAACGATGGAAACGAGAGGGAAACAACCACAACAGCTTCTAAGGACCTTTATTGGACAACCCAAAAGGCAAAGCTTTGGGCTGAGATCCAGAGGGATCCTGGAAACCTCATTTTTTAACCCAGAGCGAGACATTTCCACTGGCTCGTGACCACGCTCCATTAATAACCCTGGAGCTGCTGATAGGACATCCATCCTGGGAAGTCCTGGGAAAAATGGGGATGGATATTTGTGCCTGCCTAGAACAGCCCTGGACCTTTCCAGCCATGGGCTGATCCTAACTGGGATTGGCATTTTCAGCTGGGCTGCAGACACCCCAGGCGATTTTGGAGCTTTAATTGGTGGTTTAAGGAGGTTTTTTTGCTCCCCTGGCTGTTGAAAGTGCTTATTTAGGGAATTATCAGTTCAAAAGTCCTAAAAATGCCACTGGGGTTGCTTGTCCTACCCTTCCAGCTCCTGTGTGATGGGAAAGCTGGAGAATCCAGATCTGCAGGCCAGGCTGAGTTACCAGAAATACCTGTGAGTGTCACAGTGACAGCACATCCCACCCAAAGGCTGGCTCAGCTCCTGCCAGAGTGGAGTTTTCCCTCTGGAAACCCTCCCAGCGAAGCACCAAGAGCTGCCCAGCCCCAAATCCAGCTGAGACAGAGAAATCCCAGCTCCACATCCCATTTCCACCTTCCCTTCTTCCCACACCAGACCCCCCAAACCAGACCCACCCCATCTCCAGGTGAGTTCCCTCTGTTTCCATCCTCGATCTCGGAAAAAACTCCAGCAGATTTTCCACTTCTCCTCCCGAAGGAGCAGAACAACCCATCCCAAGGGCTGGGAGCAGCTCCTGTCCTGGAGAAACCCAATCCCAGGAGCTGTGGGCTCGCAGGGATGTGACCCAGCCTGGCACACGAGGTTTCCTCACTGTAAATCTCCAACGCTTCCAGCATAATATTATATATTATGTATAATATATATAATATATAATATATATTATATATAATAAATAATTATATATAATTATAATATATTATAATATATTATAAATAAATATATATTATATATTATATATTATATATTATATATTATATACAATATATAATATATAATATATAGATTATAATATACAATGCATATAATATAATATAATATAATATAATATAATATAATATAATATAATATAATATAATATAATATAATATAATATAATATAATATAATATAATATAATATAATATAATATAATATAATATAATATATATGTAATAAATTATATAATGAATTTATATAATGAAATAATTTAAATTATTAAATTTGGAATTTCTTTCTGTGATGGAAGTGTGTTTTTAGTCTCTCTCTTTAAACATTTCTGCACTGGCAGCTCTCTGGAACACGGATCTGGGGACAATGTCAGGGTCTGTCCCTGTGCTCTTGTCCCCTGGCTGGTGGCAATTCCAGCCTGAGCTGCTCCAGTTCTCGACTCTGCTCTCCAAAGGCTGCCTTGAAGCTCTTCCTGAATTGCTCAGGCTTCTCCTTCCACAAATTCAGAAACAATTATCCCCAAATTCATGGAATCATGGAATGCTTTGGGTTAGAGCCAGCGCCACCCCTGCCATGGCAGGGACACTTTCCACCATCCCAGGCTGCTCCAAGCCCTGTCCAGCCTGGCTTTGGGCACTTCCAGGGATCCAGGGGAGTCCTGAACCTTTCTGACCAAAAATTGTCCACTTTAAACTGTTTGTGACCTTGGAATTCCTGTCTGGAAATGAAAGATAAATAATAATGCTTGGATTTGGCCATTTAACTTTCCTACAGTCTATTTTCTCCTTTCCCCCCCTTCCTCCCCCACTGTGATTAGGATAATTCCTGGCTCCAGCTTGGATTTGTAGCCAAGCTAAAATGAAGGAATGTCCTTTGGGCTGTCAGGTCAATAATCTCTCCACCTTCTGACACCTTTGTGAGGAATCTCTTCACTCTGTTCCCAATTTGCAAAATTTTAGGTTCAGGATGGGACCAAACTCACAAAAGGAGAGGTTCTTATTGACAAAGATGAAATAAAAAATACAGAAATAAAAATGAAAAATAGAAATCAGTTACAGAAAGAAGCCAACCAAGCCAAAAAGACACATCAAAACAGAGCAAGGATGGCTAGGGATCAGGGAATGAAAGGTGAGGAGGAAGATGTCCCCAAGATCTGAGGTTTATCTGAGCAGGACCAGACAAAGCAGGGACACAGGAGAGGTCACAGCCTGAAGGCCACAAATCTTCACTGGAAAAGACAACCTGTCCCACGGGGAAGGACATTTTAAGGCAAAGCTGTGGAGATCGAGGTGATAACAGCAAAATTTTCCAGTTCCACTCCAAACAAAGGCCGGGATGCTCTGAGGTTGCTCCCAGTACACAGCAGCTTCCATGAGGGCTGGAAATTCCTCACTTTTCACCTCTAACCACCCCCAGAGCTGCAAGGCTCTGCACACACAAACTCCAGAGCAGAACCCAGAGCACAACGTGCCTGAGATTGTCTCCTCCTCGCAACATCTCAATTCCCCCCGGCTGTTAACAGCCACATCTTTCCCTCTGCCGGCAGAGCCCTGACATCTGGCCGGGTTTTTCCCCTCAGGAAAGGCAGGATGCCATCCCCCAGCCGTGATTCCAGGGTTGTTAAACAGCAGGGATTATCGGGCAGGACAATATTAAGTGGTATTTAACAGCAAGACCAAAGTTCCTTGTCAAACGCTTGACTTAGTGTTCCTTGATTGTTCGCATCCCAGCGCCGGGACCTTTTGCACTGAACCATTTTTCATTTTGACAACAAACTACCGCAGCTCTCCAACGCTGCCTGGCTGGAGCTGCCAGCAAAGTATTCCTGGGGCAGAAATATGGCCAAGGAGAGGGGCTGAGGGCTGCAGGAGAGGAGGACTCAGCCCTTCCCTCGTGGAGCAATGGCATTCCGAGCAGTAGGTGTCCTGAGCTGGAGCCTGGCTAATGCGCGCAGTAGGATCCTCTGTCTAGTCATAACAATGAGGGGAGAAAAAAACCTAAAAAAAAAACCCAAAAAAGGGAGAGAAAAAGAGAAAATCGAGGCTTGGTTTGATGGTTGAAATTCCAGGCTGCCTTCTGGTGGATGTGTCTTAATGAAGATGTATGGTGGGAGAGGAGGGGATGGGGAAGGGAGGTTGGGTTACTCATTTAGGGGGGAGTTTCCAAAAGGTTTTTTGGGGGGAACCTGAAGGGCCTTGAAACCTCCACCAAAGCTGTTTTTATTAAAGCACTAAACCCAGGAGTGCTTATGAAAGTCAGAGTGTGATGTGAGCAAAAGGCAGGAAATAAAGGGGAAAAAAAAAAGGGGAACTTAATGAAGGTTTAATCTTCAAGGGAATATGGACCTGGAGACTGTAAATCTAATGGAATGGCCCCATATTCCAATGTCAAAAGCTGCCATCTTATGCCAGCAAATTTAACATTTTCAAGGGAGAAATGGGCTTTTAAACCCAGCTCTTTCTGCTGTTAAAAGATGGGATGTGGTACTTGGAGACAGCTACAAACCCGGCTCTTTCCAAGGGTCTTTCCTACTGACAGATTTATTAGGGAATTTACCACCCCTTTTCCATCCTCTTCTGTCTGTACATGCTCCCTCTGTGCTTCCAGGCTGGAAAACTTCCATGAAAAATCCTGGAAATTTGATTGTGAGATAGTCTGGACCCAGCCAGAGTGGTTTTCACTGCAGGAGAAACAGACTTTGGAGTCTGCAATCTCTATTTCTGATATTTATTTCAAAATTCCTACATTTCCTCATTTTCCTTTTTTTTTCCATGTTTCTTTTTGGAAAGGAGAGCAAAAACCCACCTTCAGTTCACACTTTGGGGCCATTCCATATTCTTTTGAAGGAATTCTAGCAATATTCCTGGAGAAATGTTGCATTAATACCAGAAATTGATATGGATTTATTTTTTACTTCACCCCAAAGGGAACTTGGGGCATTTGTACAGATTTTTTTTGTATCATTTGCATCATTTAACACTCCAAACCTTCTTGCTGTGGGCTGGAAGCTCCATCTGTGCCCTGAGCAAGCCCCATTCCCAATGTTTCTTGATTCACCACAGAAGATTAAAGCGTTTGCTCGTGGCTTTCCAGATAACATTGTGAGAAATGCAGAAGATCAAATGTAATCCCAGTTTTCCTCATCCCTACACACACTCCCACGGATTCCCTTTGTCAGCCTGACAACAGCAAAACTGCACGCTCATCTTAACACAAATTTTTTTTTTTTTCTGGAGGGTCTAATGCAATTCAACAGAAAGTTGGAAAAAAAATCCCATTATTTGGAACAAATAAAAAGAGGATAAAACCTTTGAACTGCCCTGAGAATGTTGACAAGCTCAGAAATATGCAAAGCTTATTAATTATGAATTATTAGCTCGGATGCTACAGCTATTTTCTCTTTTCTCATCTATCCATGGCCTTAAATCAGAGTTTGTTATCTGATTTCAGATTAACAAACACTGAAGGAGGAACATAAATAACATAAATAAAACCAGCTCAGGCAATGAATTCCTCCCCATTGCTGCTGTAAAAGAAAGGAGAATCCTCACCAATAAACAACAGGGAATTTGAGAAGAGAATTTCTGTTTTCATGTCTGTAAAATGACACCAGGCTTGGCTGGGTGTAATGTGACTTGGAATTAAAGGAAAATAATCTGCCTGCACTTTAAAGCTGCAATAAACCCTCCAAATTTGTACCTAAAACACAGATCTCCGATGAAATTCTACTTGAATTCCTGGGAAGTGATGGAATGGACACCGGGCCGCGATTTTAGCTTTTCATGGAGTGCTCTGTGCCCCTTTCCTGCTCTCTCACACACAAAATAATCCTGGCCCCTGCCAGAATATTTGGCTCCCAAAGTATCGCTCAGCTGCTGTGGGAATTGTGTAAAACAGTTTGTTCTCAAGCAATTAAAGCATTTCAAATGAAATGGTCAGGCCAGCAATAATCATGCCTTGCTAAAAATGGATGAAAATTAACACCTTTGCTCCAAAGATCCCGGAATGCCGCGGCCTTTTCCGAGTATTCCAAGCAGGGGCTGGGAGCTGCCGCTGCCCTCGGCTGGAAAAGGAGCAAAGCTAAAGCAGGATAAGAGTGAAATTAGGGAGGTCTGAGGTCTGGAGTCCAGTGGACCCTCTGCTGTTTGGGCAGTGTCCTCCTTCCCTCATCACCCTCCTGTGGAAGCACAAGTTTGGGATGCTCATTCCATGCTGGATATTCCATGGGGATATTCCCAGGGAAACCATCCCAGCAGACCCACCTGCGCTGCTGGCCGGCCAAACCACACCATGACTCCTCTGCAGCCACTTCCAAACTCCAGTTTCTCAGATTGTTTTTAATCTCCCACGCCCAGAAACTCTCCAAGTGTTGCAGCAAATCCCCCCAGGCTCCAGGACAAGGGATATTCCTTATGGGAATGTGCCTAATTAGCCCCTGAGGGGACATGAGCTTCCATCCTTGGCAAAGCTCCCATCCCAAAGATGAAGGAACCATCCAGACTTTTTGGGCTCTCTGTGGCAGGGGTGCAGTTAAAAGTTCCAACAATTCAGATGTGTCCTAAAATCCCAGAGAAGCTGTGGCTGCTCCATCCCTGGAAGTGTCCATGGATAGTGGACATCCCTGGAGCACCCTGGGATTTTGGAAGGTTTTCCTGCTCGTGGCAGGGCTGGAATTGAATGATCTTTGAAGTTCCTTCCAACCCAGACAGTTCCAGGATGTGAGAATTCGCTCTCTCTGCTGCATTCCCCGGGGATGATCCTGTCTCAGCTCAGGCACACGTGAGACTCTTCATTTGTAATTTAGATGCTTCTGGCAAGCGTTCAGCTCCAGACACCTCCAGGCTTTGTCCAGCCTAAGAGTGCAGAAATCCAATACTGCCCATGGAATTTGATAGGAATAATGAGACTCCTTCCTCTCACAAGCAAAAGAGAGAAGAACTAATCACAAATTCCCTGTTTTCTCCAACCCCCAGTGCCAGACCTGGAATGGTGCAGGGGAAGAGCTCACCTGAGCCCCCGGGGTGATCCAGGGAGGGAGAGGACACACAAGTGCCTGGCAGCTGCTGATCCATGAGCAGCCTTAATTCCCTGAAAACAATAACCTCAAACTGGGAAGGAATTGGGACAGAAGGGTGCAGAACCACTTGGCACATGGTGAGCTGCACAAGCCTCAACTCCTGCTCTATTTGCATTTAGCCTTAAATCTCCACCTGAGGCACACAGGTCTAAACTCCATCAAACTTTACTGTGAGTGAATTCAAGACAAAATGTTGGAAATATTTAAAATAAATATTTAAAAATATTTAAAATATTTAAAAGTGGCTGCTCAGTATTTCAGTGACAATGAAGAAATGGCCTCGCTCCACGTGGTCACATCCAGGCCAGAAATCCCTCTTTTAAAAGGGTCCTTTTAAAGCACAGATTGTTCAATACTTGGAAAATGAAAGTGCAGCTTGTGGAGATACACAGGGAAGAAATACGGCTTCATCAGAACCCCGAGAACCCTTCCATCAATGCAGCTTCTCCTCAGCAAAACCTCAAGATATCACAGGGACATTTATAACTGCAGCAGCCTTTGATCAGCCAAAAACCCCTCCAGAAGGGTTATGTTCAGCAAGAGATCCACAAGCATTAACAAAACAGATGATCCATAAATCTGGGACAAGTGCTGGGTGACAGCTGGGGCTCTTCTGACATGAATTAAAGACCAAAGGGTCCTCTCAACTATTTCTACCTCCTGTCCCCACCCCAAGCTATATTTTTTCCCTTCTTCGCTCTGAAGCCACAAGTCTGGAGGGTTCTCGGCGTGAGCTGTGCCTCTGTCAAAATCACTTCACACCCGCAGGAAAAAATTTTTTAATATGAATTGGGCTTTAAAAAACTTTACCTTGATTTAGTGAGAATATAAAGTGGGGCCACAGTCAATGTGTTATTTGTAGGAACCCTGGAACATGAAGGGTCTCTGCTACCAAGGCAACATTAAGCACTAACTCCCGTTTTAAAAGCTCCCAAAGAAGCTCTTTATTCAAGGCAGGGTTTTTAAAACGAGGAAAGCAACGTTATCTGGAAGCAGACATTCAAAAAACACATAAATACAGGAGGTTTTTGGACCACCACACTTCCAAGGATTGCTGCAAGAGATGTTGGGCACCAGCTAAGAGTGGGAGTTTAGGCTGGGCTCAGCCTGAGTGGGACGGTGGGGACATCACTGCAGTCACCAACAGAAAATTCCGACTTTTATTTCCATTTGCTACACAAGTTTGGAGCTGCTCCTGTAATTCCCAGTCTTTCAGCTTCCCTCACACCATCACTTTAAGAACCCTAGGAAAAAAAAAAAAAAAAGAAAAGGAAAAGAAAAGAAAGGTAACAGAGATTTTATGGGCTGCCAACTGATTGCTGAGCTCATGCTCTATTGGCTTTGAGTGCAGGATCCATTACAGATCCCTCAACTACATTTTATCCCCGAAGTACATTTCAGCAGCATCGCAGCTCTGCAGGGAGCGGGGGCTTGGTTCTCCTGCAGGGAAAAGCTCCTGGAAAAGCCATGGGGGTTTTATCTTCCTGCACAATCACACACGGAGCCCAGGGAGGCTTCTCCTGCTGCTGCAATTGGGAAATCACGGCAGAAAGGGGATTAAAGTGCAGGTCCAGGCTGTGCTCTGCCTGCAGTTCTGGCTGGAGCAGCCTCTCTGGATGGCTCCGTGTCACATAATACACTCAGCAACGGCCTTAAACAAATAAGTGGCTTTTGTGTACAATGGGATGTGTGTACAGACCTGCAAAACCACATCCATGAGAGAGCAGCCAGCTATTCTTCAACCCTAAGTGAGTCCTTTCCTCACAAAATCTTCTTAAAGCCCTTTTCTAAGCGTTATTTCACTTTTAAAAACTTGGCAGCACAACCTTTTGTGATGTCTGTGTCTGGCAGCTGGAAGGGCTGAGGGGAGGGGGAATTTAGGTGCCACCAAAAGGGGGTAAACTGGGAAAAGTCCGGCTTGCTGCCTTGACCCGTGAGCTCTGGCCAAGATCTCCAGGTGATCCTCCTCCCGTGCATTCCCAAAGTGTGAAAACTCAGCAAACAGGAGCTCCAAACCGCTCCCAGATTTCCAGGGAGAGGATTTCCAGCCGGGATTCTCCCCGTGTGCCCAGGGGAGACACACGGGGATATTTTAACCCATCTCAGGGGCTCTATTTTCCCCACAGACCCTTCAGGGAACTGAGACGCCTTTCCAATCCCGATTTTCCATCCCGTTTCTCTTTTACCCTCCTCATCCCCTCACCTGGCCTCGGAGGTTACCTGTGCGCTCACTCCAGGGCCAGCCAGGCATTTTCCCCCTGCCAAGCGGCATTTTTGGGACTTATCTCCCTTTCTCCCGAGCTTTGATCTCGTGGCTCTCCATGGCGGGGCGGCTCTTTGGAGCATCCCCATCTCTCAGCAGCATCCTCGGTGTGGGGACAGCTCCTGTTAGCGCTGCTGCTGCCGTGCCACGGGCCGGGGATGCTTCACATTCCTCCCTTTGATGCCCCCCGGCCCCCGGCTGAAAGATGCGGTGACTCGGGGAGCGCTGGGGAAGAAGGGAAAGGGACCTCGAAGCCCCGCAGAAGCCACCTGGTTGTTTAACAAATGAAAGGAGATGAGTTCTTAGCGCAGCTCGTTAAGAGGTGGCAATGGGGAATGTTCTTTTTGTTCCCTTCTGGTTCGTTTTGCCCTCGCAAGAGCGTGGCTGGGACAGAGAAGAATTCTTCTCTGTGGCTGAGCAGACACCGCGAATTTCCTCGGTATCCCAGATCCTTTATCCACACTCGGGTCCCCCCTTCATTAATAAACAAGATAAAAACCAATTAACAAACCCGCCCACCTCACCTCCATCCGTTCTTCTAATTTCTAACTAATTCTAACTAAATTCTAACTAATTTCTACCATTTACCACTTGCAAACTCGATGTTTTAAGCCTCCAGCGCTTCCAGAAAACCTTCGGGATCGTTCCCTGCCTATCTCCTGAATGAAAACTCACTTGTAACAAAAGGAATCTCGTGTCGCTTATTCAAACAAAGAGAAAAAAGAAAAAAAAATAAAAACGAGCTGCTAATTAGCCTCATAATGACTTATTTTCTCCCCCCCCTTCCCTCCCTTATTTTAAATAAAACCTGATGATGCAAAGTATTCCTTGGCTTCTCGCTCTGTAACCAAGCGGCTCTCGGTGGAAAGAGCTTCTTTTTTTATGGCTGCGTATTAAAAGTAAACCAGCCCATGCCAGGTTTGGATAAAAGGCTATTTATTTTCAACCAATTTGATAGCTGCAGTTTTCGGTAATTGAATTTTCTGTGGTCGGAGAAGCAGTAATCTTAGAAACCAAATAAATATTTTTTAATAAAATGGAACACTGAGAAACCCTATAATAATGTCAAATATGTAGCCACTTATGGATGGATAAATATTTTAAGAAATTTACATCTCACCCGATGCTTTAGGCCTTCAGCTTCCCTGGAAATTTCAAACAACGCTATTTTATTTTGGGGAGGGGGCGGGGGTATTTAGATAAAGAGCTAAATACAAATCCTTCAGTTTGCAGAGGGTTTGATTCCTGATATTTATGCAAGGAAAGAGAAATGCAAAACCGCTTTCTCAGAGCCTTTCCCTGGCACGTGGCGATCCCGGGGATCCAGATTGTCCTGCAGCCACCCAGGCTCCAAAAAAATCACCAATTCTGCTGGAACCACCCCAAAACCCCTCTGCAGAGTCCCAGCTCGTGAAAACAATGAAATCAGGGAGAAAAAGCACTTTTGTGGCAGCCTGTCCTGACAATCCTTTGGACAGACACTTGTGGCTGGTGGTTTGTGCAGATTGGGAGAGGCGAGACTGAAATCCCTCTGCAATCCAAGGGGAGAGCAGGAGAACCAGGAGATGCCGGGAATAAATCCCAGGGAGAGGTCACAGCACACCCGCAGGGATTCCCTCAGCTTTGGTGCAAATTCCTGGCTCTGAGGAGCAAACTCAGCTCAGGACACACAGGAAAAGGGGGAAAAGCTTCCGCTGCTCCCGGCTGCTGAATCCATGGAACACAGATCCAGAGGCTCTGCCATCCCAAATCCTTCCCTGCTGCCACTCCATAAAATCCCTCATCAAACTCCGTGTGGCTCCCTTTGCTTGGGAGCCCCTTGATCTCTTTTTTCAGCCCTTTTTAAGTTTTTAAAGCAGTGCTAAGTGGCTGTGGAATAAAGGGGATTCCACGGAGCAGGGACAGAATTCCCGCTTCCTGCTGGAACTGGAATTATCGTTCTCTTCTGGTGACACCTGCTGGCAAAGGCAGCCTCCTGTAACAGCTCCTGGAAAAGGATCAATCCCGAAAATCATCTGGATTGGTGACACCAGGTCAGGGGTTTTGGGAAATGAGACACAGCAGAGCGGGAGGAACTGGAGTTAATCAGCCAAAGTAAGGAAAAACAGGAAGAACACACATCGGGCCTGGAAATTCAGGGAATGCTGCTACAGAAGGGGATAAACTGTTCCCCATCTCCAAGGATAAATCATAATAAAGGATCAGTGCACATCCTATTGAGGCAACAAAGATCTGGGCACGATCCTGTTCAGTGTAAGGTTCCTAAAGGGAAGTGATGCTGGAAAATCCTTCACAACCCCCGGAGATCTGAGTTTCCAGCCGTGTTTTTTCCAGCATGGATCCTCATTCCAAGCTGATCAGCCCCCCTCTCCTTCTTTCATTCATTTTCAGTGTTGCTGAAAAGTGAAACCCAGGTGGTTTTCAGCAGGACACCGTGGAAATCAGGGATGAAATTCCCAGTTTATTAATGATGTGCCAGAAAAATGACACAGGATCAGCAGCTCCAGCCCTGATGGAGAAATCACAACCACGTGTTCCACACCACGGGTATCCTAAAGGACCAGAGCTCGGTATCCCTGGGGATTCAGCTGAAATCCGTGTGTTTTATCCCAAAATTTCAATCCCAGAAAGCAACGAGTCCAAAATGGAAGTGGAACCTGTGCTTGGTCACTATTTTGGCATGTTGGAGCAGGGATGGTGGGACAGGGTTTGCCAGCACAAATCCCTTTCCTTGGCATCCCAGCAGGAATCACCATCAGACACGGAGCACTCCTGGTGTCACATTAAGGTGATTAATTCAGAATTAAAAACTCTGAGCTGCTCCCATACCTCTGCAAAACAGGGAACAGAGCAGGAAGAAGCCGTAATTCCCAGGAGATGGCAAATCTTGCTCAACTGCGTTGAAAACTCTTCAGTGCAATTTCCAGCCAGTTTATCTCCCTTTCAATAAAGTTCACATTTCCTTCTTTTCCTTTGTTATGGAAAATTCTTGGGATCACAGACTGCGTGGAACCAGCAGGACTAAGTTTGACGAAACCTTTTTAATGATGCATCATGGAAAAAGCAACTGTGGATTGTTCTGGCAGTGCCAAAAAAAGAGTTTCTGGTTCACGCTGGGAGTTTCTCCTCCAAGTTTTAGTCTCCACAAGCACCTTGGAGCACACATCAGGAACAGTCACTAACAGCTTTTCCAGTCTTTCTCCTGGAGCCTCCATCCCACAATATTTGCCTTGTTCGAGGGGGAAAGATGCATCTTGGAGCCGTTTTCTGGGGCAGCTCTGGGGCATCATGCAATATTTATATTCTGTTAATCTGAGAGCTTGAAATGAAAGATGGAGGAGGCCAAATCCAACCTTTCCATAAATGCCATTGATTTGGGAACAGCACTGGAGTTGGGCCAGTGTTTTCCCTCTCTGCCTTTCAGGATATTTGTGGAAATGAGGAGCAGGGTCATTTGGTATTCAGCCCTGGCTATGAATTATAATCCGGGTATGAACTGCGCAGAAAAATTTAAAAGGCAAATTTTTCACCTCAGAAACAAACTTTTCTTCCAGCAGCCAAAAAAACCCAGGGCCAGATGCAGCCCCTGGCTGGCAGGAAAGGGCAGCACACAAAACACACGTGGGGGGTTGGCCAGGCCCCGCTGCAAAACCAGAACAAAATTAAAAGAATTCCACCCTGAGCAAAGGGGACAGCTTGGAAACTGTTCAGAAACCTGAGGGGGTTCACGAGATTGGCATCACCAGGGACATAAATTTCCATAATATCTGCATCAAAAATAGAAGCAGGCCACCTTTATGTTCTGTACCTCGTTTAATAAGGGCTGTGATGGAATTAAATCACTTCACAATTAACATTTTGTCTCTGGGCCAGTCCCTGGAGTGGCCAATTCCTCCCCCTTGGAGCAGGGAGAACAATGAGGCACCAGAGGGGTTGGGCAGGACCTGTCTCGTGTGTGGGTCACCCTCCCCTGAAGGATTTGTGTCTGCTGGAGAGGTTGGAAAAGACCCTGGATCTAAAGGATGTTCTGATTTATTAGAATTGAACTCGTCATGAGATAAAACCTCCAGAAACACCTCAGGATTTTATTGCCTTTGAGGTTCCTGGATGGATCAAACCTTTAAGATTCCTGGATGTGCAGATCTCTGAAGGATCTGCATCTTCTGGAGAGGTTGGATAAGACCTTGGATCTTAAGGATGTTCTGATTTATTGGATTTGCTGATCTTGCCATGAGATAAAAACTCGTCCTGTGTGGAATTCTTCCCTGGAAAATCCCAGTGACAGCAGGAGCATCTCCTGCCTGTTTGTGTAAAAATGCTGTTTGTTCACAACTTTTATTCCCCTTTTCCTCCATGGAAAAACAAATCTTCTTAATTTATTTATATTTTTAAATTTATCTTTATTATTTAATTTATTTTTATTATTTATTTTATTTTTATTATTTAATTTCTTCTTATTATTTAGTCTATTTTTATTATTTAATTTCTTCTTATTTATTTTATTTTTAATATTTAATTTCTTTTTATTATTGAGTTTATTTTTATTATTTAATTTCTTCTTATTATTTATTTTATTTTTATTATTTAATTTCTTCTTATTATTTAATTTCTTTTTATTATTTAATTTTTTATTACTCCACTTATTTTTATTATTTTTTATTTTTTATTTTTATAATACAATTTAATTTATTCATTTCTATTATACTTATTATTTAGGGTTTTTTTTTTAGTTGTTGTTGCGTGGACTATTTTGCATCTGAGCATGGCAAGCGCTGGGCCATGATTGAACTGACCTTCAGTAAATTGTTTAACCTGCTGAGATTTCTGCCCTCTTCTAAAACAACAACAGCATCTTTTCCTGGGGGGAAATCGGGGTGGATAAAAAGGGAAAAGCCAGCACCCCAGTAATTTCAGCCAGCACAAGAGGAACATGTGGCATTTTGAGTTCACCTTAACCCTTCCCCTTGGCATTTCAAGGCTTATTAATAAACAAAACAAACGGGCCTCAGAAAACAGATGAGCAAACATCTCGGATGGCTGCAGCCCATTACTGAGCCCCTTCCTTCCCTCACCCAGCACCCCAGGCCTCCACGCTTTTCCCTGGAATATTTTTACCATTAAGGAGCAGCCCTGGGATGTGTTGTGGTAAATATTCCCCCCACCCCCCAAAATAAAACCCCCCCAGGGTGGGAAGGTCAGGCAGCGTTTCCTCAGCTCCGTGGGACCTCCCCAGGCACTCAAACAAACCCCCTGTGTCCCAGGGCAGAGCCAGCCTGGCACCAGGAACATAATTTACTGTGCAGGTATTTGATTTGGTAAAAAAACCCGACCTTAATTGGAAAAAAACCTCCATCTCTGGGTGCATAAATGGATATATGGATGTGGATAATAGGCTCCTGACAAGGTTGTAATTCAGTGAGAGGGGCCAGACCCCAGTTTGGGGCTGACATGTCACTCCAGCCTCCAGCAGCCCCGCTTTTCCACCACCCCTAAGAGGGTAGCATGTTGCAGCTGGCAAGAAAATAAACAAACCTGAGCTCTGTGCTAACAGGATTTTTTTCCCCTCCTATGATTTATGCCACGAGCGAAGGAAAAACAGCGACACGTTTGTGAGGGCAGGTTCCATTCGGCACCTCCGCGCTTCCAGCACGGCCGGGACGCGGACGCTGGGAAATGCAACTTTTTGGGGAAGGACGGCATCTGAAATGCACGTGCAGGGCTTTATTTGTTCTTCTTTTTAATTTCTGTGCCTCTGCTGAGGAGAAGATCATGTGCAGCAGTCAAGCAGCACTTCTGGTGTCACTCATTAAAGTCAGGGTTTTATTTAAAAACTCCTCCTTTATTTTGGGGTCAGAACAGTGAATGTATCCCTCTCTCAAACAGCATTTTCTGCTCTTGGCTACCTCGGTGGGTTTTTCCAAGTACTGCCTTCAGAAATAAACTCATTTAGACCTTCCCCCATCTCCCCTCTCCTTGGATTCAGAGCACGGCTCCGGGTAAGAGCAGAGCCCAGGGAAGCTGGAAACTCCTAAATGAGCTGAGTGAAGGTTTGAAATGCCCGGATCCCCATCAGAGGCCGGAATGAGCGAGCACACAGAGCTCAGGAGCGATGACAGGGCAAAGACACCAGCCCAGAGCCCCTGGGCTCCCTCACACCCCAATCCCAGCACTGGGATTCCCTTTTCCAGCTGGAGCCTGGGAAATGACTGAATTCCCCCTCCAGGCCAGGCTCTGGGCTTTCTCCCATTGTTCCCAGTTTGTTTTTCTTTCCAGCAGGAACAGAGGGCTCCAGTGTTGGATTTGCAAGTGGAGATGACAAACACAGAGCATCAGGCCCTGCTTTTCACCTTGGCCATGTGGAATGTTTTACCTGGGAGCCAAAAGAACTGTGTGCATTTCTTCTGCCATTCCTTTCTATCCCAAAAGCTTTTAATCACGGATAATTTCAAGGGAATAGAGATTTTAAAGAGAGGTTTCCACCAGATTTCATAAAATGGGGAATTGGATAGGGAGGCAAAGAGGAGCTTCCCTGGCCTCCAAGACAGCGGAAAAAAGGGAGGAAAAGAAAGGGAGGGATGGTGAAAAGTGGCTTTTATGAAACTCTCTGCACACCAAACACTTGTTTGTTGCTCTGGGGATTTTTCCATCCATCCCCCTGCTCCCAAAATGCAGGAGCTGAGTCTGAGGAAGGAGACTGAGCTTTAAATGCTCTGGGCCATGGAGTGAGAGCCTCCCTTAGGTCTGGGATTTGGGCTCCCGGTGTCACCTTTCAGAAACAGAACCCAGAGGAACCTCTGAGCCCGGGGAGTTTCCAGGACAACACCCAAATATAAATATCTGTGCCCAGCAGAGGGAAGGGTGTCAGTGGCACTGGGCTTGTGCTGAAAGACAGAAATCAGCCAACATCCTCCATCCTACAACAGGAGGATTTGCTTTTTACAGCTTGTTGCCATCCCAGCTCGGTGCAATCCTCCTCCTCTTTAACAACAGCGAGTCCAAGCACACAGAAACAGAATTTTTCCATCGTTTTTGTCCTTCCTGCAGAATCAAGCACCAATCCCCAGCCCAGCAGCAGCCTGGCTTCACGTGCCTGAGCTTTATATTCTATAAGTCTAATATAACAGCGTGTCAAATGTTTGCTTTGGCGATCCCGATGCCTCAAATCCCCTTTTTATACTAATATTTCAAATGGGAAAAGGCTTTAAAAGAATGGGAGCAAATTACTGCTTCAAAGGTTTTATTGGGCTTCCAGCTGAGCATTGCTTCTGCTAAGAATGGGGATTGGGAAAAAAGCAGCGTTTAGGCTGCTTTATTGGGGTTTATTTCCTCTGCTGCTGCAGTCCTGAAGGAGGGAGAGGAGCAGCACAAAGAACAAGGAGCAAAGAATGATCTTTTTTCCCCCCTATAAATCCCAATAACTCTGATTTTTTACAGTTCGTAAAGATGGACCTCGAAGTTATCCCAATTATGAGAAGGCAGGAAAATGCCTTAAAATGCCCAAATCTACCAGACTGCTCAGATATTAAAAACAAGATTTCTTTATAATCCCTTGCCTCACAATTGGATGTGGATTCCCTGCACTTCGCAGGGAGCTCATCTCCACAAATCCATTCTGCAGATAGTGAAGCCAAAGCCACATGAAAGAGGGACAAAGATCAGAGGCAGCAGAGCCAGGGATACACAGAAGGAAGAAGACAACCTGAAGTGTAAATCACTGTTTAAAATTCAACCAGCACTTCTCAGTTATTCAAGGCACTGTTTTCTTAACAAGGATTAGAAAATGATATTTCAAATGCACCACTGGAGCAGGGTGACACCTTTTCAAATGAAGGGTTTCTGTTGCTGCTCCTGTTATTCTGTCAGGTCTAAAAGATGACTTCCAAGTATTTTGTCGATCATTTTTAAAGAGGGGGGAAAAAAAATTAGCAGGCCTCAAAGAACAAAGGCAACACTTCAAAGCCTTCAGCAGAGGAGGAAGCGCTTTCTAGCAAAAAATCACCCACTTGTGTCAATGAAACCTTTGTCAGGCAGCTCCTGCCCTGCCTGGGCTGCTGCAGCTGAAGACAGACGGGAAAGAGAATCCCTGAGAGAAGGAGAGAAGTCATGTCCCAGCAAAGTCCCCTGGGTGCCCTGTGTGAGTGAGAGGAGCGAGGAGCACACACACCTTGTGTGCCCTGCAGAGCCTTTCTCACCCCTGGAGGTTTGGGAGGTTGGCTGTCCCCCACCCAAGGAACTCCTGGAGAGGGTTTGGCAGCAATAAGGAGCAGAAGGAGTTAAAAGCAAGGCCATTTCCAAAAGAACTTCAGTTCCTCAGACTCTCCATATTTTTTTCATGTTCCTCAGAGCCAGGGAACTCTGCAGTTTCAGAGGGAATGGATCCAGTGATCCACCTGCACTGGGCTCTGGATCAATCCAAAGCATCACTTCATTCCCTCCTGACCCTCACACTCGCACCTCAGCCAACAGAGATTTCTCCTCCCAGCCATCTGCAGTGCCATGGAGATTTTCCTGGGAAACAGCTTCCACTCTGTTCAGGTACTGAATTCATTTTGGGACCTCTGTTCTCTTTTCTAAGAGGATTTTTGTGGTCCTCCTGTGCAGCTGTCCTGTAGCACTCCTTACACAACCTGAGTGCTCACAGCTCTTTTCAGGGCCCCTAACCCAGAGCTCCCACTGGCAGCGCTCCCTCTCTCCTGGAATATTTGGAATATTGCAGAGCACGTTGTTAAACACGGCTTTAACACGAGTCAGTGCAGTTGCTCTGATAGCTATTACCCCTAACAAGCTTCCCCTCAAAACCCAGTCGCTTTTGACCCTCACACACCTGGAGGCTTCACCCTCCTGCTGCACCTCTGACCTATCCCCCATAATTGACACTGGGTAATTATCAGCAATTTGTTGGCTTTGTTTTCCTTAGCACCCAATTATGCAAATACCAGCCCTGGAATGGAGCTGCTGTGAGTTTGGAGCGAAGCGTTTCATGCCTGAGTGACTCTGCCAGCCCTGCCCGATGTGCGGGAGCAGGAAATGAGAATTCAGGGAATATTTATCCCAGGCAATCTCTGTCGGGGTGGCAGAAGGATATTTAATACCTTTTTTTATTAACTCTTATGAGAACCTCCAGCCTGGATGCTGCCTGCTCCTGTGGACTGCTGGATATTTCACTTTGCTGTGCTCCTGAGCTCCCTGCCCTGTGCACCCTCAGCTTTTCTGCAGGGACAAGGCAGGGCTGGGATATCAACAAATGCCAAAAAATCCCCCATTTTCCAAACCCAAAGGGGAGGACTTGATCCAAACCATGTGCAAGGAGAATCCCTCTATTTCTTGCTGAACAAAGGGAGTGGAGCAGAGCTGTGCCCTGGCTGTGTCCACACTGCATTTTGAGCTTGAATCCACTGCTTTGTGCTTTTCTTTCCATGCTCTGTCCATGCCCACCTTGGGTTTTGTGCTTGAATCCATTGGTTTCTCTTTCTCTTTCTATATCCACCTTGTTTTTTGTGCTTGAATCCATTGGTTTCTCTTTTTCTCTCCATGTCCACCTTGGTTTTTGTGCTTGAATCCATTGGTTTCTCTTTGTCCTGGCTCTGTGCCGCTCACAGTGCTGAAATCAGAACAGCTGATCCCATCCCACCCTGCCCTCTGTATATCAAAAGGGGTTTTAACCCACAGACTTTCACCTGCACTAAAGATAGAGACAAAACACTGGAGAAAAGAACATTCTGGGCCTCTTTTCCCTACCCTTCCTCACCCCACTTGGATCTATTGGATGTGTCAAGATCAGCGTTCTCTCACCAGTCCCTTCCCAGCCTTGTGACCTCATCCCCTTCCCTGTTAAAAGATGAGAACACATTTTCAGATGTTTTGGGCTATTTTTAGGCACGCCCAGAGACATGTGGGGAGGAAAGGGGCAGGAGGACTGACTTTCTTCACCATGGAACAATCTCTGTGTCTGGAGAAACCCCTCAGATTTAATGTCACCGCACAGAATCGCCCTGGGTAAAGCTGGATCAGCTCCATCCGGCTGAGATGGCGCTGCTGGAATCCATTCCCTCTGGGAAGGGGCTGAAAATGCACAGGGAGGGCTCTTTTATCAGCACCAGAGGACGATGTGCTCTGTCAGGTGTCCCAAAAACAGGAACAGAGGGATGGGAGGACAGGCAGGGATCTGTGCTGTGGCTGAGATCCAGGCTCTGCCCATGGATGTTCTCCACTCTCCCATGAGAAGGGAGAGCAGAGGCACAGCCCCTCCACAGACACAGCCCCATCTCACCCCAACACCCAGAGAATTTGGTCCCCTGTCATTCCCTGCACCTCCAAACCTGGATTTCCATCAGATTCCATCTGAGGAGTCAGCAGGGAAGAAGGGGAAGAAAGACAATTAAACCAAACCCCCAAAATCCCAGAACAACCCATGAAAGGCATCACCTTTCCTCCCCCTGCAGAACAGAGCATGGGAATATTCAAAAGGCAGCTCCAGAAAGCCTCTCCCAGCACTGAGCTTGGGGATCTGCCCACCTTGCCTGATCCAGAGCTTGCTTCCAGCCCTGCCTGGCACTTTTCCACCCAGGAACAGCACATTGGGCTCCGCAATGGCTCTTGCATGTCACGCTCGTGGGCATTTGGCCCACGGAGAGCTTTGTTACCCAATCCAGAAATCCATGAAATCCAAGCCTGAGTCAAATCCGAGACATTGTGGAAACCGAGGAGGGCTTGAACGAGCTCCTGGAATAAAACTCGAGCCCCTCCCCAGCCAGAGCAGTATTTTTAGGAAGTGGATTGAGAAATGTTTTCCTTGCTCCATTTCCATGTTTACTGGGATACAACATTGTTACACTGGATTGCATCAGAAAACATGGAAACAGCTCCACAAATTGATCTGGCCACAAGCTCCCCGAGGAATTTGCTCCTTGTCTCCAAGGAGTTTACTCAGCACAAACAATGGCAAATAAAGACAAGTGCTTCTCCAACAAATAAATACTGGGATATAGATATGTTAGGGAATTTGGGGTGGATTTTAGGGTCATTCCCCGAAGACCTTGGATGTGGCTATTTATAAAATTAGAGGATACAATCATATCAGAGTGAAATTCGCTGTCCTTTAGGGAAAGGTCCCATAACTGAAATAATGATGGGACCAACCCCTCCCTGGGGCTTTCGGTGTCTCAGCCACTCCAGATAAGGAACTGGACTTTATTTTAGGATTTCCTAAGTGCAGAAAATCCTTCTGAGGTCTGAACTCACATCTCCAGCCAGCCAGAATTCCAGGGAATTGATTACCAACATAATGGGAAACATGGCAGCTCAAAAAATTGTTTGGTTTGAACTTGGGATCTCTTCAATAACAGAAAGAATAAAAATGTCCAAGCGTTGCCTTTCAGACATCTGAGTGGCCTCTGCGTGTAATCAATTAGAAACCAACTCCATTCCACAGGAAAATGGCTCTGGCTCAGCCAAAAGATAATTTTTGTCAAATAGGTGAACTAATTTTTCCCAGGTCAAGCATATCCTGTGACTCCTTCCCTGCTCTCTCTGCTCCTTACCTTGTCTTCCCAGTTCGTTTCAATTCATTAGTCCAAAATTTGTCTGAAAATGGAATTTCCTCTCCAGAAAAAAAAGAAAAATAAAGAAAAAAAATCATTATAAACTAATGATGGAAATTATTCTGACAGGGACAAAAAACCCAATAAAATGGCAGCAACAACCCTGATATAAATTCATTTGCATGCAGGGATTTCCAAGTTCTGTTAAGTTTTTATTTGTTTGCTTGAAAATTTAAAAAAATGTTTTATTTAAGTTTTTTTTTTCCTTTAATAGACAGCAAAAAAAAAAATAAAAAAATTCCATTGTGAGGCTTCCAGGTGGGCAGGCGGGATGCTGTCAGTTCCATTTCCCCACCGATGAGTTGAATTTCTCTGGCAAAACCGTGGCAGGCTCCAGGAGCAGTTTTGATTTTGCAAAGAGATTATTTTGTATCAGAAAATTCTCTGGATGGCAAACGGCCCAGCAGACGCGTTCTGTGAGAGCGGCAACGCTGAATTTCAGGGGGATTTGGTACAAGGCTCATTTTGCCATCAGTGACCAAGCACTGAGTGCAGGAAAATCTGGGAATTAAGGGGTTTAATAACAGGAATTAATTGTTTAAAGGAAGAGAAAGTGTGGATGGATAAAGAATAGAAGAGGTTGTGGCTGCCCCATCCCTGAAGTGTTGAAGGACGAGGATTGGAGCAGCCTGGGACAGTGGAAGGTGTCCCTGCCATGGCAAGGGGTGGAATGAGATGAGATTTCCCAACCCAAACCATTCCATGATTCTGTGATTCTGTGGGATTTGGCTGTGAAGTCCATTAGAATTAAAACCCCACCAGGAGAGGAAAATGGGCTCAGAGGCTCTGTTTGCCAGGGCTTTGCAGGGCAGGAGCTGAAAGCGCTCAGTTCCTCATGCTCTGATCAGGATCGTGCACATTTTAAGGCTGAGGAAAGAGAGGCAGGGATCAAACACAGCCGAAGCTGCAGTGGTTCAGTCCCAACACCACAAACAGCACCCAAAAATCAGCCCCGTGTCCGAGCTGCTCCCAGAGGTCCCCCCGGGAATGATGTCTGAGCAGGGAGCAGCCTGAGGCTGTTCCTAGAGGCTGGCACACCGGGATAATTCGGGAATATAACACATGCCCAAAAGGAATTTGTTCCTCCTCCACCCTGTACGTGGCAGACGCTCTGTGAGGACACCCAGATGAACTTTTTCACCTGAATTAGAACAAAGTGTTTTGCTATTCTCTCTCGGGTTTCCTTCTCCTCCCTCTCCACCCCTTTCCCTGTCCTTGTTTTAATCTCCAAACCAGTAATGGCTCTGCAGGCGTCCTGCCAGGGCACAGCTTGCATTCACCTGGCAAATGCTGGGCTCCTGCTCCTGGCTCCAATTAAAAACCAAGACAAAAAGGAGGAGCCAGGAGGTCCTTTTTGAGCCAAGGCATCCGCCCAGGGTGTCCAGACTTTATAGCAATTAAATTTATGGGAACTAAAGATTCCCATCACTCTCTTGCTCTTTCTTTTGCTCCAGAAGATGTTTTTATCACCCTTGGTATTGGGGTAAAAATGTTTTAAAAGGCTGACATGATGAGTATTTCTAGCATTATTTTTCCTTTTGCTTAATAAACAAAATGGAAATGATTTATGAAAGTGCTTTTTAATGCAAAAACGACTTTTATTTCTGGTCTAACAGCTAAGTGAGAAATGTTGGGAGGGACTTCAGAACACAGGGCTCTCAAATCCAGCAGCAGCAAGTCATCCATCAACTCATTCCTAATTGTCTTTCCCTCAGTAAACCAATCATATTTTAATTGAGCACTTCGCAGGTCTCATTGAGGAACCTGGGAGCTGTTACTCACATCCCAAGGGCTTCCTCAGGTGTGACAGAGCCACCAGCAAGTCCTGGCAGCAGTGTTTGGGGGATCCTTCACCTCAGCCAGATGTGCAGCTCTGATTTGGATCCTTCACCTCGGCCAGATGTGCAGCTCTGATTTGGATCCTTTACCTTCACCTCAGCCAGATGTGCAGCTCTGATTTGGATCCTTTACCTTCACCTCAGCCAGATGTGCAGCTCTGATTTGGATCCTTTACCTTCACCTTATCCAGATGTGCAGCTCTGATTTGGATCCTTCACCTCGGCCAGATGTGCAGCTCTGATTTGGATCCTTTACCTTCACCTCAGCCAGATGTGCAGCTCTGATTTGGATCCTTTACCTTCACCTTATCCAGATGTGCAGCTCTGATTTGGATCCTTTACTTTCACCTCAGCCAGATGTGCAGCTCTGGTTTAGATCCTCCTTTGAACCATCCACCCCTTCCCTCACTGATTTCTCGCCCCCACTTCTCCCCACTCCGGCATTATATCTCAGGATTTGAGTGCTGGCATTTGTCAGCCCCCCCAAATCCCTTTTTTCTCCCTGTTTCAACCCCCAAACCGTAATTCCAGCACATTTCAAGGGTGGAAGCTGGAAGAACAGAGCCTTGAACTCATCCCTGGCATGCTCCCTGCAATCCAGCTTCCCTCAGCAGGTTAGGTGAAGTCCTGAGCGCCTTCATTTCCATTTCAATAAAAGCAAGATGGGAATTCATCCCGCTGACTGACGTGGGAACGGCTGGAGAGGCAGGATGAAGAAAGCAGCACTTCTTCAGATGGCAAACTCCTCTGGGCAGGGAAAAATGCCAGGTTCTGCCACTGCTGAGTGACTCGGATCACCCGGCAGGGATGGGATGGGGACAGCCCAGACCTTCTGTGTGCCACAGGCCCTTCCTGTCCAGCCCAAGGCACCTGCTCAGCTCCAACCATGGGCAATCACATTAATTAATGATTAATGATGATAGGGCTCTTGGAAACAATTTTTTTTAGCCAAGCATCACAGTCGCAAATGACTCAGAGGAGTCGGTAAACACTGGGCACCCGCCAGCAGTTACAATGCAGAGGAAGCAGCCTGACTTCAGAGGATTGTTGTCCGCACTCCGGGGGAATTAGGGATACCCATTGGAATGTAATTACAAACCCCGGCTGCGATGGGATCAGCCCGCGGTGGATCAAAGGCACTGTTGAGCAATAATCGGTGATAACCCGGGCTCAGCTCGCATCACTCGGCTCTTCTGGGATGCTGGAGAGCAGAAAGTGAGGAGGAAATTGAGTGTGCAGGGCCTCGGGGCTGAGAAAAGCATCATCAGGAATCGATGAGAGCAGATAAATAAGGGTGAAATCAGAGCGTTTGTGTCCTCCTGCTGTCACAGCTCTTTGTTTAACATTTGGGGTCATTCCCTCGCTCTGCAGGCAGTGAGCAGCACCCAGAGCACGAGGTTTTGCTACACAACACAGAACCACTCCCAACAATCTGAAAACATCCAGAGTACTTCCCACATCCTCCAACTTCATTCCCTCCTGAAGAATGACCAGAACAACTTTTTCCCACATCCTCCAACTTCATTCCCTCCTGAAGAATGAGCAGAACACCTTTTTCCCACATCCTCCAACTTCATTCCCTCCTGAAGAATGACCAGAACACCTTTTTCCCACATCCTCCAACTTCATTCCCTCCTGAAGAATGACCAGAACAACTTTTTGTTTTTTTCTGTAAGATTTCCACCTTAACCCTCATCCAGATGTGGCTGTACCCATCAAAGGGCTGGGATAACCTGATGAAAAGAGTTTCCCCTCAAAGCAGGGGTGAGGGGAGGTCGGAAAATGCTGGGGGAGTGACTCACTGCATGTCCAGACAACCAGATTGGACCCAAAAGGTGTCAGACATCACCTAATAGTGGAAATGAGGAAACCCAGATAAGATAAGTGCTAAAGGGACTCGGTAACTCTGCAAGTTGCAACAGCCCCGAAGTCCAAAAATAAGATGAAACAAGGACCCAAAATTAAACGACACAAACTTGACAATGTCAAACAAAGCAGCAAAACAAGACAGAGCTCCTGGATGATGCCCTGGAATTCCTCCTCCTCAGTCAATCTGCTCATGGAACCTTTCCCAGTTCCCTTCCATGCTGGCTGGCCCTTATCTGGGCAGTGCATTTTAAAGGAAGGACAGAACGGGTGAAATAAATGGAATAAATGGAATAAATGAAATAAATAAATATTGGCTATTTCCAGTGTCCCCAGGCCCCAGCTGCCAACCTGCAGGGGAAGGTGCCACCACAGGGGACACGAATGTTGAGGTCAGGAAGAAAATATGTCCCTGTGGGATGCCAAAGCCCAACTCCTGCCCACTTGTGGCCACGGAAGATCCCAGGGCACAATTTGCAAGGCTGAGGGTGTCAGCCCTGGTACATTGTCCAAACCTGGGTTATTTACAGCCACCCTCCCGAAAATACTGCTTGGAAAAGTTAATTTTGTGTTCTGTCTGCAGGTCTGAGAGGAGCACAGGGAATGACACTGAATGAAACAGCACTGCTCCATGGGAGCAGTGGATCCTGGGAAGATAAATGTCCTTCATCACCTTGAACACCCACACAACGAGAAGAGACCAATAAAGAATAAATTAAAAAGGGATTTATTTCAATCCTTTACTTTCCATGTGTTTAACAGCCCCAGCTTCAAATGCTCAAAATTCCGTATCTCCTCCAGACACCTGGAGCTGTGGATTCCAGCTCTGCGTTCCCGTGTTCCTCCACTGCAGCTGTTGAGGTTTGTAAGATCAGGAACCAGGCATGAGCAATATTTAATTAATTTCCTCTCTTCTCATCATGTGTAATTAATTCTGAACAGCTGGTGGGTGCAACCTTGAAGAGTGTTTTGCTGGGGAATATGAAGATTTTTCAAAATTAAGTGTTAATTCCAGTGCCCATGCAATGTTTCTACATAAACTAAATTCTAAAGAATTCTCATAAATTCAAAATAAATTCGAAATTATTAGAATAAATTCTTCTTATTTCTAAAATAAACCAGTGAGAGCATGGGGATGGAAGGGCAGGGAGATCCTGGGAAGCAGGGTTTGCCAGCTCCTTGGATTTTCCACTCGTTTTAGCACAGAAGCCCAAATCCTCAGCATTGTGCTTTTTGCCGTTATTAAATCAAAGTTTTCCACTGGTGCAGAATTTAATACTGCATTGCTAGAAGTGGAATCATGGGGAAAATTGTGTTTTCTTTACCTTTCAGATACAATAAATAGATAAAAAAGTGAAAAAGGAAAGTTATTCAAAGAACCAAAGGCTCCAGCTCAATAGAGCCAAGACAATGTACTGTGAGACAGATCTGGAAAAGAGATATCAGCAGAAAAGTCTATCAGCCAAAGTTAATATTTGCACAAAAATGGTGACTCATTTAAACTGGGATTTCCTCTCCTGGCCACTTATGGAATATCAACTGTGTCTCCATCGAGTTTGATGCAACAACTTTCATCTGAGAGTGAAAAATGCTCAGCTCAGGTAAGGAAGTTTTTATTTTTGGGCCTGGATTCTTCCTCTGTGTCCAGCTTCTGAAATGTTCAGGGAATACTCTTGTCACCCAAAATTCCACCACATGGTATTGCTCAACTCTTTTTATGATGCAGCCACTTCCTGATCCCAGTTATCCCCCAGGAATGCAGCATGGAGCCAACACAGCGGTTCCACACTAAATCCCTGATTTAAAGTTCCCAAATAAAAGCAGAAAACACCTCAGGAAAAACAACAGTGCCCGATTTCTTCCATTTTCTTAAAATACAAACTTAGTTCTAAGCTATTTAAGCTAAAGGGGGGCACTTCAGAGCGATTTAAGTTTGCTCCAGGCTCAAGTTTGGAGTTACTGAAGAGCTGTTCAGCGTCACAGAGGAGGAACTTTGAGAAGCTCCACGTCACAATATCACAGAAGATACCTGGAGGCATCATTAAGATACATTCCTAAATGTTTTGAACTTTTAGGAACACATCAGGTAAATATCCAAACCCAGGTGGAGCATGAGAAGTCCAACTACACCACATATTTAATTTCCTTCTGGCTCCGAATTTTATAATTTCAATATCATTGACTGTGTTTTAGTCAGTGTACGAGGAGATTTCCCTGGTCCTGAACAAAAAGGATTTTTATCCAACTGCATCTGTAGAAGAATGATAAATAAACAATTAACACCAAAAGAAAAATCACTGCTGTCGGTCAGGAGAGTGTTTGGTGTAAAACGCAACAGCTCTGGAGATGTTCACTGGGAGAAACAAAAATAAGCTGAAAATCTGGTCTTGATAACTCAGAAGTAACTTCTGAAATTTAGAATCTGCCCATAAATGAAAAGACAAAACCCTGCTGTGAGGTGCTGAGGGAGAAGCTTCATTTCTGTCTCGATCTGACTGCACAATTACCTGCTCGTTAATATTCTGGATTCTCCAGAGCAGGCACTATTTTCCAGAAGTATGGAGTATTTTAGTGCTCAGCTTGCTGCTCTTGGCACTGGATAAACACTGGGTCACAGTTAAAAAAAGCACATTATGCATTTAATCATGTCGATATGGAAAGAGTAGGATTTATTAAAAGCACCTAGATAAGTTCCAGGCCTTACTCCCATTAGCTTCCAGTGGTGACTCACAGGTTGGTTTTATGAACTGTCTGGAAAAACCCCTTTGGGATCTGACTGCATCTTTAAACACATTTTGGAAATGTGACCTGCTGGTCCTTCCCAGTCCTCAGAAGAAGGGGGTGACTCTTGTAGGGATTTTGGGAATGACAGGAATATTCCTCATAAAGCCGGGACACCCTGCCTGTGACACGCTCAGCACCCATCCGCTTCCTAAATCCATTTATTTCTGATTCTCTTTTTGCTGACGTTCTTGTGAAAACCCACTGGGCTTTTACTATTTCATTAGCTGTCTAGACTGTGCTGCAGGTAAATACGGGGGACTTTAAAATGGGAATTAAAACAGTGCGGATTAAAAAAAAAGGCAAATAGAGGAATACAGCGAAGGTGCTGCTTCTGAGCCTCTACAGCGCCTGGTCAATTTATGCCGCTATTTAGGAGGGTGTTTCTGTGAATACTAAACCAGAAGGTCCCTGACGATTATTTGATGCGTGAGAAGGGTGCTTGGAAGGCCTGGTTAAGGCCGGAGTTCCTCAGGGATGGAGTAATTCCCACTGATTTTATTCCTTAAAACCAACCCCGCTCGCGGCCCCGCTCCTCCGCCCGCCCGCGCCTCGCCGCCGCCATCTTCCCGGCGGGGAAACGCCGGCCGCTGATTGGCTGCTGCGCCGCGCACCGACCAATGGGAGGCGAGCTCGCTGTTGCCACGGCAACGGCGTGCGAGCTCGGCCCCGCGGCCTGCGCTGAGTTCCAGCGAATTAAATGTGAATTACAACACTTAAAACCAGTTATACCTGAATTATAAACGAGTTATACCTGAGTTATAATCGAGTTATAGCTGAATTAGAACAGCTACAACTGAGTAGTAACTGAATTGATGCTCCGTCCCGTCCACACCATTTAAATTTTTCCCTCACTAACGAGTTCAGTGGCTCACCCCCCAAAGAAATAAATCTATAGGGACTTTGTGGCTGTATGGAAACACAGTCATTAATAACCATACGTTCATAGACACACATATGTATATGAATAGCGCATAATTTTATTCCAGTGGGCCAATTTTGCTTTAATAAATAAAATGTTATGAAGGGAGGGTGGTCAGCTTATTTGGAAGAACAACACTGGCCGGCGGCGACTCAGCTTTCCCTGGCTTTTTCACAGCTATGAACTGCTTGATATTTTTGGCTCGGCTCTATTATTATAATTTTTTTTTTTCCCCTTTTAAAAAATATGAGGCAGTAGGCTTCCTCCCAAGACACACTCAGGTGGGGCTGCTTCGAGCTGCTGACTTTCCCCTGGGGCACCTCATTTTGGGCAAAAAAAAGGGGAAAAAAAGAAAGGACAACTCCCCCGTGCCACACTGAGTAAAGCTCAAATGGCTCCGCTGTCCCCTGCCCGTCCCTCCAAGGCTCTGCAGCCTCATTACATCCCTCAAAATGCTTTTAAAAGGCTGCAGATGGAAGAGCAGTGACATTTATCACTTGCAAATGAGGGCCCTGCCGTCACCTCCAAAGGAGAGTTACATTCTGTAATGCTCATTGCAGGGTATTTTTCTGCTGACTTTATACCCGGAGTCTCAGGGAAAATGAGCTCCCTGTGCTGGGTTTTATTGCTGCAGGGCTGGAGTGAGTCCCCGAGGGTGGATGTGGAGCCCCCCAAATCTCCGTGGGATTGTTTTCATTCGAACCAGCAGAATTCCAGCACCGCTCTCCCATCCCTCCGCAAGGAATTGTTTTCCCTGATGTTTGGCCTTTCTCAGACACGAGTTTTGTTGTATTTGTTCCACCTACAACTGTGCTAGGCCAGCCTGTCAGGTTGTGGTTTGATTGGAGTCAAAGTTTGGATTCCAAAGTTTTAGTAAAAATGATAAAAGTGTTTGAAACCAGTCCATTGTTGGGGAGTGGGGCCAGTTTCTCCTGAGCTTTGTGCTGAGAACCAGCCTCAACTGCACAGTACAACAATTTATCAAGGAGGTTTGATCTCTGTTGTAGAGAACATTATTATCCCTGTTCAGGAATTCATTTCTGTTTTATTTGCTCTTTTTTTTTTTTTTTTTTTTCATGGAACGACATTTCCAAATAGATGGGAATGAGAAAAAAGGGAACAAGAGAACATAAACCACCGAGCGCTATTGGAGTGCTGGTGTGAATACAATTGGAATTAGGAAATTCAGGGAGAGTCACCAATTATAAAAGGATGGAAGGCAAAATGTGGGATTTTATCCTAAATCTGGTTTCTTTGGGGCTGCAAGGGTTTTAGTGGCTCAGGTAATTCTTCCTGCATCATTTTTATAAAAAAGTCTCAAAGTGATTTACAAAGGAAGTAGCTGTTTTGGCCCACTATCTAGATCTGGAAAATGAGGAGAAAGATGTGCATGGAACCAAATTTTTAGGCAATTTAGGAAATTCTGAGCATTCTGGGTCTTCTTTTTACCTTTTGACTGGAAAGAAACTGCATAGCCTGAAAGTTTCTTTCCCAAAATACCTCCTGAACTGAGGTGCTTAAATATAGGCAAATGTGAGTTCCTCACCCCGTGAAGAGCTGCCCAAAGCTTGGTTCCAGTGGTTCCCAGTCCCTTAAAAATGAAAATCCCTTGTGCTGCCCTTGGGCTGTGGGGAGAAGGAGAATCAGAGAGAGGAAGAGAGAAAGCCCCAGCAGCTCCATTCATGGGGGGGATGCAGCCCCTGCCAAGTGTCATTATGAAAATTCTTCCTTTTCATACGATATTAAACTCTCCTCTTGGCAGGTCCCCTGATGCAGCCAGTGTTTTCAGTGAAAATACACGAGGTACTGAATTCTTTAACCTCAGTTCATTTCTCATTATATTACTCTGTTAATAGTCCTGGGAAATACACAAAAAGCCCAGCGCTGTGTCCGAGCTCAGCAGGGATCTCTGCATGTTTAGGGTGGCCCTTGGCAGCGAGTGAGCAGAGGAGAGGAAAAAACATTTTTGCAATGGGAAGAAGGCTCAGGAAGAGTTGGTTTTTCTGAATTTAATTGGGCATTGAAACAAGGCCATTTGGACCTCATCTTTCTCTTTAAATGTCAAGGGTTTGAGGTTGGAATCATTATAGAATAAGTGCTGGGTTTGATTCCTCCCCAAATTTAAGATTTTATTTAGTTCTTGCAGCCAGCAAAGAGAAGGTTGACATGGATTAAGTGTGGAGTTTGCCCCCAAGAAGCTCCTGCCCATTAGGCAGAACCACAATAAATGACAAACTCAGTGTTTCTGCTCTGTCACAAATATAAATCAGAGATGTGAAAGGACACATGGAAGTGTGACAGATCCCAATCCCCTGCAAATGGGGGTCACCAAAACTAACGTGAGGGTGTTTCAAATACACCTGCTTTTGCTTGTTCTTCTCAGCAGCATGCTCACAGTCGGCTTTTGTGGCTGGAGTCACTGAGGAAAACTGGGCAACTGCAGTAAATTTATTGCTTATGACCATGAGTGTAGCTGCAGGAGACTGGATGGTGATTTATGGTGGTGTGGCTATAAATTTTGGTCCTATCTCCTGGTCTGGGTGTATTTCATCCAGAAATATTTGATTAATAATTTTTTTTTCCCCCCCAAAAAAAGCCAGTTGGTCTTTAGTTTTATTGCATCAGCCAAAGAAGTAGAAAAATCTCTAAAACTCCTGTTGAATATTGTATTGATTGCAGGTGAGCAGTGGGCAAGGCCTCTTGACCAGGAACGTTTGCACAGAAGCGTGAAAAATGAAGAAAGGAGGTAGAAAGGTTTGCTCAGCGTTAGGCAAAAATCTGTGGCACAGGTGGAAAACCATCCCTGGTGATGTTTGCCCAGTCCCTGTCATCATTCCTGCCCCGGCTTCTCAAGCCACTACTGAATTCGTAGGTTGTTGTCAGATTCTGTCACCCAGCTGTGTTCTCAGCATTCCCAGTCTGGGAATCCTGCTGGGAACTGGGATCAGGGGGCTGCACTCACACAGAGCTGCTGCTCAGAACTGCTGAGGGGCTTCTCTGCATCCTGTCTCCAACAAAACCAGTGCTCACTCCTCGAGCATCTCGTCCAATTTCTGCTCCCGCTGACTCTTGCAAACGGTTGTTCTGAGCCAGCACAAACTAAACAGATGTTTAAATGTTCATTCACTCTTTCTTGGTTTTATTTTTGTCCCCTCATTTTGCTTTCAGTTCAGACCATGACAGCTTTAGGTTGAGAGTTTTTAAGACCATTCACGGCTCTACTCTCAGCACCTCAAGGCAACCTCTATTTGTGCATATCTCCAGAAGCAGCAGGAAAAAAGTTCCATTTTCCAAAAATTCCTCCCACTTCCTCCTCCCTGCGTGTGCCTCTAACCACTGCTGTATATGCAGTTAATTGAAATGGTGTTTGTTTTATCTTGAATAACCTTGTAATTGATTGAGGTGGTGGACAGCGAGACTCCAGAGTCATTTACATACCTGTGCACGGAGCAGTCATTTCTGGGAGCCTTTCCACTGCTTTTTTTTTTTAATTTTTTTTTTCCCCTGAAGAACTATAGCGCCCTGTCTGTGCATGTTTGCATATATCTATAGATACTCGCCTTCATATAGATCTCCCCACAGTCCATTCACTCTGGCTGCCACTGTCCATTTGCTGCTCCTTGGGATCTTATGTTACCTGGGCTGGGGAGACTCCTGGCACTCTTCCCTCTGAAAGAAAAACAGCCTGATTTGGGGAGTGCTCCTTCTGCACAAGGCCCCGATTGTGTGCGAGGGCCCAAAAAGTAACAAATGCACTTTAATTATGTTGGATGCTTGGTGGCTGGCTTTGCAAATCTTTTATTTGTTTTGAGAAGTGCCCCAGCAGCAGCAGCAGCAGCAGCAGCAGCACTAAATTTTGTGTGCATTTGGGGAGCCTCGCGGGCTTGGGCTGGGGGAGGGAGGACGGGCTAATTAACTGGGCTGCTGTCAAGCTAATAAACTAATGGAGAGCTTAAACAAATACAAAAATAAAGGAAGTAGACATGATGGGGAAAAATAAAGTGACTAGACATGAAGTCTTGTGACGTGCGTTTCCAGCTCCCATGAAAAGGTGGCCGTGGGCACCCAGAGTTCTGTGGAGGGAATTTTGTCTCCTCATTCGAGTGCCCCTTTTAGGAGGCAAAGGTTTAGAGGATCTCTCCAGGAATGAGTAACGAGAGAGGAGCTTTTCCCATCCTGCCCAGAAACCAATTCCAGCTCATCAGAGTTGTTCATTTTGGAAAAGAGTCAGGTTCACATTCATGGGACAGAGGGGAGTGGAAAGCAATCAATGTTTAAACCTTCTCTTTGCCAGGCCGAGATGTTACATAAGGTTGAGGAAAATGTTTTATTATCCCAACTAAGCCTGAAGTGTCAGATACTGACGGCGTTTTGGAGACAGGATGCTGGGCTTGATGGTCCAATAGTCTGAGTCAGGCTGACAGATTTTCTCTCCCGCCCTCTCAGATTATTACTTGTTCTTTTTTGGTCCATTAGGTAGGAGGTGGTTTGAAACTCAAAAAGGTTAAAGCAGCACACACGTTACTTTGGGACTGGGCTGAAAGCACCCTCCCAGCTCTGCTCATCCTGGGGCACCAGACAAATATAGATCTTTGCTCATCTGATTTCTCAAGGCCTGCAGCTCCCATGATCTCATCCCGAGGTGGTACACGCTGGGATGGGGCAGTACCTGTGCCCAGCTCCTTGGGTTTGTCTCATCTTTCTGTGGCTCAGTGTTATTCCATGAGACTTTAGGGGATCACATCCCAGTTTCGGTGAAATTTTCAACCCTTTTATCACTTCTGTGAGTACTGGTTGTTCTACCTGCATTTTCCAAGGCTTATCTCAGCTCTAGAGTTTACTTAAAAACTCACAGGGCTTTCAGATGTTGTTGAACACTCAATTATCTGACCCAGTGGTTAACAAAACACACGGTGCTCCATGTTCCTCTTTGGGAAAATATTTACCAGCCAATATCTGTGTTATTTGGCCACCTTTGCTTATCAAACACAGAGGAGCTTGTGCTGAATAAATCGAGGCAGCCATTGCTGGATAATAACTTGAAAACCAACTTTTCAGCTGCTAAAGAAAGGAAGTTTTGCATTTGGAGAGCTACAGGAGATGCTGGGTGGTCCCAGCCAGCGTGGGACACGTATGGCTGGGATGACACAGCCCTGGGGCTGGGCCAGGCTGGGCTTGGAGCAGGCAGCCAATATTCCAGATCTCCTGGAAAAGCTTTTGAACTGCCCCCTGATTTGCCTTTCATTTCCAGGATGAAATATCGGCCCAGAGGATTCTTGCCCGGGTTTGATGGCGCCTCCTGAGTGTGACAGCGAGTCAGATGAGCAGAAAGATTTCGTGGTCTCAGAACAAAACCATCCCACCACATTTTCAGTACTGATTTTCTTTCTGGAGATCTCTACGTGGCCTGGTAGTTTCTTTTCAACTTGGAAAGGTTTGAAAGCTGGTGAGGTTGTTGGTTGCATTCTTACAGCCCTCCTCACACATTCTCTGGGGTGTTGCAGATTCCGGAGCGTTTTTCAGTCTGCCCCAAACCCCATTCCCTGAAACCTTCCCGAATCCAAGGATTTCCTTCAGGAATGCGGTGATGAAGTCTCAGGCAGAGGCAGCAGTCCCACAGAGAGCTGCTCCAAAGATTTGGAGGGAGGAAGAGAAATCAACACCATCATCTTCCAGGAGGAAGGCTGATTTTGTGCATTTATTGTCATTTCTAAGGCACTTTGGGCTGGTTTTTGCTGAATAAATCTGGCTCTGGCAGCAGCTTTTGGTTGCCTTTGGTTAATGCTGTGCTAGAAGACGCTGAGACACCACACAGATGACCTGACCAAAAATGTTGCCATGAATAAAAAGAAGCTTGAGGGATTGCTGGTGGTACAAGCAACTCCTAAGGATAAATGTTCCCAGATGTGGGTAGATGTTGAGTGAAAACTAATTCAGAAGCTCTTGTCTTTATCCCAATAACGCTGGGACAGAGGAGAAGCAAAACTTCCATTTCACTCACAACAAAAGCTTTCCTCTTCCTCAACCCAGACCTCAGAATATTTTCTTGCCTCCAGAGCGGAGCTGTTCCCAAGCTCATGGAAGATGGGAAGAGCTGGATGGGATCTGTCACTCTCTTCATCACTCTGCTCCTTCACTTGTAGCCCTGGCTGCTGCAGCCGTGGGGAATCTGACGTGTTCCCATCCCTCCGTGGGATGCAGTGGCCTGCACAGAAGGAAATGAGCTTTGCTCAGTATTTTTGAAGCCTCTAGGGAAGTTTTATCCATGAGGATTGACCAAGGATTTCATCCCACTGCAAGGCTGGATGATGAATATTCAAACTGAGCTGGGAGCTCTTTACTGAAATCCCTAAAAAAATAACAAAACCCAAAACAAAAAAAAAATCAAACCCACCTTCGGCAGAGACAATTTACATTTTTCAAATTCAAAACTTTTAAAGGAATTTAAAACCTCATTTTAATGAGGAGATTTGAGATTGGCACTAGGAATTATTGCAGATGGAAAGGCTTGGGTCATTAGGAAGAATTGTTCATTAAGAATATTGTATTTAATGAATAAATCCTCCTGAAGACAGGCTCCCTCTCCAGTCCTGATCCCAATATTCCATCCCTTGTGGTTAATGGGGTGGATCTGGACCTGGGATCAGAGGAGAAGAGATGATTAAGCAAGAAAATAAAGGACAAGGAATTAAAAATACACTTCCAAAATTGACTGTTCAGACACAGCCACCAACTGAAGGCCCCTGCTCAATAACTGGGTGTTTTTATCAGCAGTTCTAGAGCATCCCAGATATTTAATTAACTCTGTTTTTCAGCCCAGCCTATCCCTGTGCCATGAATTAACGTCACTGGTGGCAAAGAGATGTTCACAGGGAGGTTTTGGTGTGCGCTTCTCACCTTTTCCCTTCAAGCAACATGCTTCCAACTTATTTATTGTGGGTTTCCACATCACCTTCCTGTTTTCCTGGGCTTTGTTCTGGATTAGGGGTAAGTGGAGGGATGGAGAGAATGAGACAGGCTGGTTTTAGGGCAGGTTTAGCGAACAGCACTTGAGGGTTTTGTGTGTTTCCTTGTGCAACCAACTACAAGAGGTTTTAGCCTGTTAGGATAAAAAAACTCCAATAAAACTGGAAAACATCAGTTCTAGGTTAGTTTTCTCTCAGTGAAAACAAATTTCTCTGAAGACAAATGATATTTTGAAGCATTTATCTCAGCTCTGTTGAAATGAGTGGATAGATCCTGCTCTGAAGGACTCTCAGCTATGACATTATCTCCACGACAGATTCACTGCAGTCAGTAAAAAGTTGTTAAAAACACACATTCTGAGGCATTTTTTTTGTTGTCTTATTTTTAATTTTTATTTTTAATTTATTTAAAGATTTAAAAGCCTGCTTGCTCACAGATCCAACCTGGAGTTTCCAGCTTGAAAACACAGATCAGCATTTGGTCTTGCAGTCAGGCACAGATAAAATTCCAACGTGTAACACTTCATTTAGCAGGGTATTAACCCCTGGGGAGTGCAGGGGAACCCTTCAGTGAACAAAACTCCTCAGTGTGGAGCAGGTAAAAATATCTCTGCAGGATTTTTCCCCCTGTGTGTGACAATGGTGAGAAGGTGACCAGCCCAGCTCCAATCCATTTGTTGAACTTGCTGGGAATTAATCAGAGCACCCTGGGATTAATAATTACTTAATCAAATAATCGCTTCGTGACTCCAACACTTATCTTTTTTTTTTTTTTTCCTCCGAGCAGGCTGGAAATAAGAGCCGTGAATATGTAAATTGGAACTGATTAGAGGATTAGGTTTCACTCATGGTTTTTTTTTTTTTTATTATTTGGAATAAAAACAGCCTGCAGATCCCTCCAAGCCAAGCTGTGTCTCTGAATTACAGCAGCAGCGCCTGTCGGCTGTGATAATTTCACTTCATTAAGTTCCAGATATAAATAGGGAACGGTTCTTATTTTTTTTCCATGCACCACCTTTAATAAGCAGGGCCTGGAAACACAGGGGTTATTGATCCCCACAGCCATCCCCAGCCTCAGGAGCAGGGAACCAGGACCAAACCCCTTCTACCTGCTGCCTCCTGCAGCCAGGCACAATCCAGCTCTGTTGAATCCATTGGAAAAGCCAAAAAAGCCTTGGAAAAGTGGAAGTGGCGCTGCCCCGTTCAGTAGCAAAGCAAACTGAAATTATTTGATAGGTCCTGACAGCAAGAAATGTCAGTGGGGATCACAAGGAGAGGACCCCAATGTTCAGGTGACCCCAATAACTCCCTGGCACTGCTGAGCATCCTTAGTGTCCTCTAATCCACAGGGAAGGCTCGTGACAAGCATCCCTGGAAATCCTCCTGGCGTGGCAAGGCCATGATTTGAAAAAGTCCTGTCCACAGCCCAGAATGTGCCCCCAGGAGGAATTTTAACCAGGCCATCCTCTCATATCGAGGAGGATTTGCATTTTAGGTTGTGATCCATTGTTTGGAGATCTGTGGGATCCCTGCTCTGGAGTAGGGACTCACATCCTCATCAGGAAAGTGGCCCATTCCTTTACCTAGACTTTTAAATTTATACCATATATATAAGGCCAAAAGTTCTTTTTTGAAGCTCAGGAAAGAATTCAGAGGCAGAGCAGAACCATTATTTTCTCAGAATTTAAGGACTGTGTTCTTTCATTACATAAATTTGGGAATGGCTCCCAGCTAAGGACACGGAATAAAAGGAAGCTCCTAATCTTGCACTAAAAATGTTGCCATGAATAGAAAGAAGCTTGAGGGGGATTGCTGGTGGTACAAGCGACTCCTAAGGACAAATGTTCTCAGATCTGGGTAGATGTTGAGTGAAAATCAATTCAGAGGGTCTGGTCTTTATCCCAATTAAACACCACAAAAAAACCCCTGTGGAATGTGTCCATGGCCACATGTGGATCCCAGCCTTTCTCTGCCCAGGAACTGCAGGAATTTCCCTGTGTGCCAGTGGATTTGCAGGTACCAATTCACCTCTGTGAGGAAAGGATGAAAGTGTTGTCTCCCCTCAGAGGTTCTGCAGCTGGGATTTTCTCTTCCTCTGGTAAATGAGCCCTGGGAAGGCTGACAGCTTTGGGAGAGAGGTGCTAACTGAGGAGTGGGGAATGTGGAGGAGCTGTGCAAAGGGGGAGACTGAAAGCATTCAAATGAAATCTCTCAGTTTAGCTACAGGAACCAAACATCACAATAAAGCAGCCCTGTGTCCTGAAAGCCCCGAGCAATTATAATGAACGCAGAATGCTGTAATGAGAATTTTCAGTGAGGAGTGATCCTGGTTCTGAGATGACACCCTGGAATAACCAACCTCCACCACAGATAGGCTGAGATTTGATGATTTTCCTTTCCATGGCCTGCTGGAAGTCAGGGATAATCCTAACCTACCTTTGATGCCAAGCATGAGTTTATCCAGCAGCACACAGTGGGAAATCCAGGGAGAAAAATGGAACCACAAAATCATGGAATGATTGGGCTGGGAGACGCCTTAAACCCATCCCATTCTACCCACACTTTTCCCTATCCCAAACCTCATCCAGCCTGGCCTTGGACACTTCCAGGGGTCCAGGGGCAGCCCCAAACCCTTGACTGGATGCTCATGTTGTGTAAATTCAAGTTTGAAAGCTTTAAGTATTTTTTTAATATTTCCCCACACGTGGGGCTCGTTAGGGAGCACCGACTGCTCCAGTGGTTCTTAAGGATTTAGGAGGAATTGCGATTTTGGAGTAAAACCTTAGGCACTACAGCTAATTCTTATAAGCACCTTGTGGGTCGTGTGGGCCTTTCACAGACATTTTCTGAAGAACTTGGATGGCGATTTCCTGAAAAATAAATGAAAATAGGGAAAGAAAAAGCCTCGCTGTGAAATTGCAGAGCTGCTCAGAGAAACCTTGATGCCTTTACCAGCGCTCCCAGGTACTTTCGGGCTAGGTGTGCTTGAAACTGAAGTCCAGGAATTAGAGAACACAAACTTCATTTATTCAGGAGCAACTGGAAAACGTGAATGCGTTTCCATGGAGATGGGCTGATTTCCTTTCCCACAATCCAAATCTTTTCCACAGGTCCTGTTTCATTCTGATCACCCTCGTGTTTTGTTGAGGAGAAGTTTTTGGGGGATTTTGATGTCAAGAGTTGGCCAAGCTCCAGGCAGAACAATGAAAAAGTAGTAAATCACTTTAATAGATACAGCAGGAAGAAAAAAAACAAGGCAGAGAAATGAAGGGACTGAAATCCAGCAGTCCCAGCACATCCATCAAACACGGAATACTCTTCTTGAGGAACAGGAGGACTCCCCAGTGAAATAAAGTGCAGAACTGGGATGGGGTTAGAGGGGCTCTGGTGCTCAAGGTGCCAGTCAGATTGAATTGTAAAAAACACATTTTGATATTATCTCCAAATTGTGCTGCTGGGGATGATCACATTTGTAGAATCATGGAATGGTTTGGGTTGAAGGGACCTTAAAGCTCATCCAGGGACACCTTCCACTATCCCTGGGTGCTCCCAGCCTTGTCCTTGGACACTTCCAGGGATCCAGGGGCAGCCACAGTTCTCTGGGAATTCTATTCCAAGGCCTCCCCACTCTCACAGGGAAGGATTCCTTCCTACTTCACCTGTCTTACTGACTGTTGGGAGTTATTTACACACAGTTTATTGTGTATTATTTATACACAGCTTATTTATTGTGTGTTATTTGTACACAGTTAATTTATTGTGTATTATTTACACACAGTTTATTTATTGTGAGCTATTTACACACAGGTAATTTATTGTGAGTTATTTACACACAGGTAATTTATTGTGAGTTATTTACACACACTTTACAACACTTGGGTGGCTCTGGCTGCTGTGACCACTTGCAGCTCCTGGTGATCCCAGAGGTCTGGAGCAGGTGCCTCCAAGACAAGTTTGGTTGTTACATTTTATTCAGAGCATGCCCCTCTCAGCAAATCTGAAATGGCTTTGTAATAATTTTTAGCAATGTACAAGGGACCTGAAATTACAGAGTTTTAGTGGAGAATATTTTTATTGAAGACTTTCTTTTTTTCCTACATCTCTGCTCGAAAAGCACAGTATACACAACCTTTCTCCTCCAGAGCTGATAAATGGTTTAGCCATTATTTAAAGTTTGGGAAAAGGCAGCTACAGAAATAACATTTTAATGTATTCCAGATTAGCCTTCATGCTATATTTGTAATAAAGACTTGTTTCCAACATTGGTTGGCAGATCACTCGCAGGGACAATTATCCAAATAGCCATTAGGATACGATTGCGCTCATTTCCAGGCAGCGCGGCCTTGCCAGGACTCAGCTTGGCTGGCAGCTGGCTTTGGGCTTGACTTTTGGAGAAAACCACAAGAATTTGTCAGTCGCCTTGGCCGTAAGGGAGTCTCCTTGTCTTGAGGCTATTCTTTTTCCTCTCAAGGAGAGGAGGCAGAACATGCTCTGCTTTGGGTTGGGTTCCTCCTGCTTTATCTTTCAACTCAGTGGCAGCAGCAGGAGAAGACTCAGGTGTGACTCAGGTGTGAGAACCCTCCCACCACTCATAAAAAGAGGAGGGTCAGGAGGGAAAGAACCAATGTGTTTTGGAGGGGGAGAACTGGAAAAGGAATCAAAGGTCGTGTGTTTCTTCTACTGGGGGAGGAGGCACTTAATGCCAAGCTAAATCAGCGTTAGCTGGGCCTGGAGACTCCTCTCTCTCTCTGCATTTTGCTAATGTGTCGCTTGGCAGCTCTGAATCGCCCTGGCTGCTGCAGTCAGGAGCTCGAGGCGAGGAACAGCAACTCCCTGAGAAGGGAAAAGAGCTCCTGGTGCCAGGGAACATGTTCTGTGCTGAGCTGATGTCATTGGTTAAGTCACACGGGCAGTGCTCAGGGAGATTTTACATATTGAGAGATAAGGAGGTTCACAATGGTTGGTGAATCTTCGAATAACTCCAACTGTTCCCTTTTCTAGAACTGGAGCAGGTTCCTTATTTCTGGTCAGTCCAGTGTGGGTCCTGCTCAGCCAGCAGAGACCTTGGGGGCTGCTGTGTCCTCCTGTCCCGAGCCTTACAAAGCTGATCCCAAGCCTTTCGATTACTTCAGTGATGATGCTGAGCGTTGTAAACTGGAGATAATAAAGCTAGAACCAAACCAGCAGGATTAGATGAGATGTTACAAAGAATTTACTCCCTGTGAGGGTGGGCAGGCCCTGGAATAAATTCCCAGAGAAGCTGTGTCTGCTCCTGGATCCCTGGAAGTGCCCAAGGCCAGGCTGGATGGGGCTTGGAGCAGCCTGGGATGGTGGAAGGTGGTGGTGGTGGGATGGGAATTAAATTCTCTCCCAGCTCAAACCATTCTGGGATTCTGTGCTAAGTTTTACATTGTAGAAATGAATTTATGGAAGGAGATGTGCTCCTTGTGACAGCAGAGAACCTGATAAAGGATCCAAAACTCCTTCACTCTTCTCCATTCCTACAACCAAAGGCTCTGGGTGAACACGGCCCAGCAGCTGCCAGGAGGGACCAGCACCTGTGAAAAATGACTTCCCAAACTCTGTTTCTCAGGAGAAGGAGAAGGTTCAGGGCTCAGCATCATTTTTTTTTCCCTTTTGCATGTCATGAATAACTGCATTATATAAACATTATATACACACACACACATAGTGATACAGATATGTGTGTGTATATGTATATATACATGTAAAAAAAAAAAAAAGTATATATATGTATACATATACATGTATATATGTAAAAATGGTGTAATATATAACCAATCAATTTATTAAATATGAAACTATAAAATACGCCGCAAGCATAGATAAAAATAAATAAATAAGGGATAAAAAATGGAAATGAATAAAAAATAAATAAATGAATAAAAATCTAAATTTAAAAAAAAAACAACCAAGTAAATAAATAAGTAGCTACAAACATATATATACATATAAATAAATAAATAGCCATGGATAAAAATAAATAAATAAATAAATAAATAAATAAATAAATAGAGTTAAAAATAAATAAATAAATAAATAAATATTTATATATATAAACATTATATATATTTATATTATATTTTATACTATATTATATATTATATTTTATATTTATATATCTTTTATATTATATATTATATTATATTTTATATTTATATATATATTTATATATATATAAATGTATATATATAAACATATATATTTATATATATATATATTTATATATATATAAACAGCTATAGATAAAAAGAAATAAGTAAATAAGTAAATATATATATATGTGTGTGTATATATATATATGTATATATGTATAAATGCTGTAATGTAGCTGCACAACAAGCCCTGCTTCAAACCCACGTGCTGATAATTCTGGTCAGCAATTCTGGTGGAAATAAAACCATTTAAAGGACAAACCCATCTCAGCTCCTCCTTTAAAGAATAACCTGAGGCTGTTGTGTGCCCTCCACACGGGTGCCCCCAGCCAGCCTTTTCCATGGGCTGCTGCAGCCATCCCTCGCTGCTGGCTCTGCTCCAAAGCTGCTCCGGAGGGGCTCCGGCATCTCCTTCCAATGGAGCAGAAAATTGCTCCAAGGCTCCGGCAGCGACACCTCAGCGGGCTGGGGGCTGTAATTAGCAATAAAGCAGCACCCATGGCCAATGGGGCCATTGTCCCCCACGTCCCACCCGCTGCTGGTGCCGAGGGGAAATGTGTGTGTGAGTGGGAATGAGGGCTCGGAGCTGCTCCCCAGCCAGAGGGGGATGATGAATGTGCTGCAGTTGGCATAAAGTGGAACCCCTGCCAAGGTGGGGCCCTCCTGTTCCGCCCAGTCCCCCCCACCCACGGCTCTACCAAACGCCGCCTTATATTTTTAGAGTTTTTATTTTCTTGGAAAAATATATAAACTGCAGTTATAAAATGTGTTTAAACAAATGAAATGGAGCTAGCAGGTGTACAAAAAATGGCCTAAAATGCTTCCCAGAGCTGCAGTTAAACAAAAAAAAAAAAAAATAAAGAGTAAACTTAAAGAGTTCCATAGTGGAAAAAATAATCTCTAGGTAGAGTATATAAATGCCTTTTTTTTTCCTTTTTTTTTGTACACTCAGTTTCAGTTTTGATTCCTAAATTCCTGATTTTGTTCTTGGGTTGGATCATCAGGTCTCACCCAGATTAAAGGGGTTAACTCTCCAGAGGTGCCACTATGGTAAATTCTTAGATCACAGAATCCCAGGGATTGGAAGGGATATTCCATGGGCAGGGACACCTTCCACCATCCCAGGCTGCTCCAAGCCCCTCCAAGGAATCTTCCACATCTCTGAGCAGCAGCAGCAGCAGATCCCAGGGGAAGCTGATTTGCAAATCTTTGGCCCTTTTTTTTTTTGTTATTTTCTATATTTGCCATCTCCCTGATGAATCTGGAGAAGGCTTTGGTCTGGTTTGAAAATGATTTCTATTAATTTTTGGTAGAATAAGGTTGTGTTTTCCAGCTTAATCCAAACTGAAGGACTGCTGGCAGTGCACTGAGAAACAGAAGTGGAGAGAGAGAGAGATTTGTATTTGGATGTGTGGATATAGAGAGGATGTCAATCCAAAATAATTTATAATCAAAATACACCCTTAGCCAAGAGACAGGAGGCTGTGCAGAGAAAGAAAATAATTCATTCTAAGTAGAGCTGGAAAGAGGGTTTTACATTGTGCTTGTGCTGCCTGGTTTGATGGAAATCCGATAGGAAAGAGACGTTAAAATTCACTGGATTCTGATTTCTCTTTGCCCCCCAAAGGCTCAGAGGAGTCAGAGATTTGAATTTTGGTGTCACCCATCACTGTCTCCTCGTAAGAATTGCTGAGCACTTTTAGCACAGTGAGGGAGGAGTTGGGCTTCCATTTGACAAGAAAAGTGACATTTTTATGGGCCTGGCTCTGAATATTTTTCTCTACCTCCCCAAATTTTGGTGAAGTTTTGGTTCTGTACCAGTCCTACAGCTCACTTTCCTTTCAGCAATCAGGGCTAGCAAAATACATTATTTCTAAATGAAACAACCCTCATTTATTTCCAGGGGAAAGCAATAAAATGTGCCACGCTCCTATTTCCAATCTTTCTGAAACACTTTGGTTCTCTAAGTAAAAGTTTTAATGCATAAATTTCATGCAAGATCAAAAGTTATTAAACCTCACTTTGCCATCTTTGTTCATTTGTTTTAGCCAAAAATATTATCTTTAACTCTGATAGAAACATTGCAGCATTTATTTTTCAGGAATAAGTTTTTTCAGTCATTATTTTAAATATTATTTTAAATTATTAAATAAATATTGTTATCGCTACTGTTTTGACTAATTTAAACTTTTTAAACAAAAGCCAAATTTGAGCTGTGTTTCTTGAAAAGATATTCTGGATTATTCCAGCCCCAAATATTTGATTCAAATCCTCAATCCTGACTTTATGGAACCCCCACCCTCACTCTGGTTTGTTAATTTATGTGTGATTCTCCACTCAGTATTCCAATGAATTCATCTGCAATGCTGACAAATCCGTATGGATGGATTGTTCCCACTTGTGTGTCCAATTTTCTTTTAATGGGTCATTTTCCTCTGAATGGGTAATTCATTCCACCCCTGCTCTGCAGACCTGGTTTAAATCCCCTCTTTGCTGCAGAGTGATATAAATTGTGTGAGCTGGAGGGGACTCATTCAGAAACTGAAGAGGGAAAGAAATGGAAAAAAGGAGGGATGGTTCCCTTGTCTGACATACAAAGGTTCTGGCTTCAGAGTGAGGCAAAGACAATTTAAATTAAAACATTTTTGAAGGCAGAGAGCTGTTGAAAGATGTTTGGAGACGTCTTCTCTTTGTTATCATCATCCCAGCTTCTCCAGGGCTTCTTGGTATCCTCATCTCTGAAGAGAATTACAAACCCAACCAGCAGGAATTGCTTCTGAAAGTCTGAAAGCAATCCAGATTTATGTTCTAACAGCACTGCACATGTGGGAAATCTGTTTCAGCTCCTGATCCATGTGAAGTTTAACGTGGGAAGTCTAATGTGAAATCTAATGTGTGAAATTCAATGTGAAGTTTAACATCTGAAGCCCAACATGTGAAGTTTAACATGTGAAATTTAACATGTAAAGTTTAATACGTGAAGTTTAACGTGAAATTTAACACGTGAAGCGCAACACGTGAGGTTTAGTGTTAAGTTTGACATCTGAAGTTGGATGTGGGAAGTTTAACTTGTGAAGTTTAACATATAAAGAATAACACATGAAATAATGTGAATTTTAATGTGCGAAGTTTCACGCACGAAGCTCAATGCATGAAGTTCAATGTGTGAGGTTTAACTTGTGAAGTAAGTTTCAAACATGAAGTTTAACGTGCAAAGTTTAACATGTGAAGTTTAAAACATGAAGTTTAACCTGCAAAGTTTAACATGTGAAGTTTAAAACATGAAGTTTAACCTGCAAAGTTTAACATGTGAAGTTTAAAACATGAAGTTTAACCTGCGAAGTTTAGCATGTGAAGTTTAAAACATGAAGTTTAACCTGCAAAGTTTAACATGTGAAGTTTAAAACATGAAGTTTAACCTGCAAAGTTTAACATGTGAAGTTTAAAACATGAAGTTTAATGTGGTTTGCAGGGAGGCTGCTCAGAGCTCTCCGCACTCCAGCCCGTCCGTGTGCACAGACAAGTGAAATCTTTTCAAACAAACAGGCTGGAAATTCTTGGCTTCTCCAGGAACCGGCCTTATTTCCAGCGAATCGTGGTTTGGATTCCCATCCTGCCCTTGGCATTCCAGTTTTCCCCCTGCTTGCCACAGCTAGATTCTGTTTGCTGTTTCTGGACCGAGACGCTGAACAAGATCCTGGTGCCTCAGGTAGGCGATGTTTTACCGTGCAGGAAGAAATCCCTGTCTGAAGGCAGGGAATGGAACCTCCTGGTTAACAACTGGCAGACCTACAGGAAAGGGATTGAGCTGCCGTCAGTAGGTAACTTATTAATGGCTGGTGTTTCATTTCTGAGGGTAAAACAGAAGGATCTGGTGGTCCTCACATGAGTGGTGTAAGCACAGAAAGGGCTGTGTAGAAAGGTAGCGCCGTTTCCTTCCAGCCACCATTAAGGGCCTTGCAGATCTGCCAGAAAAGGGAAAATCAACCTTCTGTGGAAATCCAGCAAAAGGCCTTTTCCCCTTTAAATCATTACAGCAGAACTTAATGATGCATCAGCGAGCAGAGCGTGCTGGGGCCAGACACACACGGGGCTCTGCAGACGCTGAAGCTCCCCGTTTCCTCCATGGACTTCCCAGACTCATTGGAGATGTAATAATTGCATTTCCCTGGATTTTTGAGCTGGTGGAGTGCAGAGGCTGTTTGGATCGGGGATAATATCTGCTGCTGAGCTTAGCTCTGCTGTCCCCAACCTGTGCCAGCTCCTCTGAGCGTGGCTGGGAGTAAAACCAGCACCGAGGAGAGAAGGGAGAGTCGGAGACAACTCAAGTGTGGCTGACAAATCCTCAGTGAGGCATAAAAGGGTTGTTGTGATTATGCCCAAAATGAGAGTGACTAAAAAAAAAAAAGAGAAATCCTTTCTTTTCTAAGGCCATTTTAAATGCAAACACTCATTCAGGGCCAACAGATGCATGGAAAGAGAATTTTCATTGGCTGGAGACCAAATTAGGGACAATGCTGTACATGAAATTTGCTCGTTTGACCAATGTTATGCTTCATTTTCATCAGCGCTGTCCATGGAATATTAGATATTCTGGCAGTTATTTAATAAGGCCAATGCACACAAGGAGCCCTTTAAGGTAAAAAGTAAAATAATCTCTATTTTCTCTTCAGGAGGTTTTGGCAAATGGGAGAAGATGGAGGAGAGGGAATAAAAAGTGTATGTGAAACAAAAGTTTTAACAGTCTGTCTAACCAATTGGGATAATTAAGTTTTACTTCAGCCCTCAGGAAACCCCAGGGAAGTTTGTGGCATCCCAGTTCATGTGCATATTAAGTAGGGGATCATGTAACCTTCATGCAAAGCTGGAAAGGGCTGGGTTTGAAGGAGTTCTGGCCCTGCTTTGGAGCTGTATCAGTCTGAGGCTGCCGTGTTCCTCCAGGGCTGGACTGCCTTGCACAAAGCTGGGTTTGGATTCACCAGAGCTCCCCAGATTGGAAGGGGAGGCTGTGGAAATGAAAGGAAGAGCATGAGCTGAGCCAAAGGGGTGGAAACCCTGCCCAGACATCCCTCAGAACCAGTCAGCAGTGGGACATCCCTCAGGAGCTGTGAAATGCTGGGAGAGGGTGAGCAGTGTTCTCCTGTTGTCCCACAAAAACCCAGCTCCCATTTCCCTCCTGACTGGTGCAAGACACAGAGAGGATTTCATCACCGTTGGTGAAAATCCTTGAGCTGGTAGCAGATGTGCTGGAATTGGGTCTCACTTTATCCCCCCAGGCCTCTCCTGTCATTCACATCTTTAAAATGAGGTGGATGCACGAGGAGGGAACGGGATTTGCTCAGGGGGTGCCCAGTGGGGTCTGCCACAGCCCCAGCAGCCTCTGCCTTGTGAGTGTGTGGGAGCTGTGCTGGGAGAAATCAGAATTCCTTCAAATTCTCATTAATGGTGTCTCCCAGTGGAAAAGCTGGAATGGGAGAATCCTCTCCAACAAGGGCAGCTTTGTCCCCTCAGCAGCTTGGTTGGCAAAGCAGCAATTTTAGCTTCTTCCAAACATTCTTATCTGCCCAATGTACCCAAATCTGCTCACCCTCACCCTTAATCCTTAAGTTTCCTTCAGCATAGGAGCCATTCTCGGATCTTCACCCAGCCCTTCTTTAATACTTAAAACTCTCAGTTTACACTGACATTATTTCTTCCATTCAATACCTGGGTAAATCCTTAACTGCTGAAATCAGCCCTGTTCCACGGGATAAAACTCACATTGGGATTTTTTTCCAGATTAAAAATAAAATAAAATCGTGTTTTCATTCTAAATGAAGAAGAAAACATGAGAAGGTTTTGTGTACAAAGTGATTCATTACAACTTTCGTGGGGTCCCTGAGTAGATCCCAACCGGGTGCAGGAAGAGGAGGAAAGAGGAAAGAGGGAAGAGACTCATTTTAACACATCAGCCACTAATGAGATCCAAAGTCACAGCTTCCAACCCTTCCCTCCTTTTCCCTTCTTCAGCCCTCAGTCCTCCAGCAGTCCCAAATATGATACAGCACTTCAGGAGACAAACATTCCTATGGCATTTCAGGAGTGCTGAGGTGGGAGAGATTGATTTACCAAGGCCTTACAGCCAGGGGGGATTTTTTAGCCCCCCAAACAATGCTGTTATAGAACATGTCCTCACAAAATATTCAACCCTTGCAAATTTCCATTTTGGGCTTGCAACCAGGTGTGTCTGAGCTCTCTGCAGCAGGGTTTTTACCCAGCGTGGTTCCTGGAATTAAAATGCAGCTTTATCCCCGTGTGTTTTCTCCAGCAGACTCAGTTCCTGGACAAGCAGTTCTTGCCTCGCACGTAGGTCACCTCCATGCTGGAAAAAACCTGCAAATAGCTCACCTCATGTCCTCCAAAACACACAGGCATCTTCCCTGAGATGTTTCTCTTGGATTTCTTGGCTTGGCTGTGTCCAGGGCTGGGAATGAGCAGCCTGTGTTACCTGTGCTCCAGCTATTCTGACAGAGCAGTGGGAACGGAAGGATTAAGGTCGTGGCACCCTCTGAGCTGGCTTTTGAGTGATCCCAAGCAACAAAAGTGGGAGCAAAGAGGAACATTTTGCTCAGATCTCCCCGTCCTCAGCGCTCTGGCCTGGAGCAGTGAGTCCAGCCCGACCCCAGCGCTCGTTCCCTCTGCTCAGGCGGCAGCAGCGCGTTCCCGGGAACGTCCCAGGCTTGTTCTCACAGGTGACTTTCTGCCACAGCAGCGCTTTCCCAGCTGCTCAGTGACAAAACCGGAGCATTTCAGAGTTCAGCTGCTCTGGAAGAAGCTGTTTGAGCTGCTCTGCAGAGGCTCAGGGGGAGGCACCTGCCAGGAGGGCTGGGCTTGGTGTGATGTTGGTCCTTGGAAGGGTTTTGAACGGGATGGTTCCTTGAGTCCCCTCCAGGCCTGATCTCAGAGCATCCTCACCATCTGTATTTTCCCCCCACTTTACACCCAAAGCTTGTCTTTAATTCCTTCCCAGGCCCTCAGTGTGCTTATCCCCGCTAAGGAACAGAAAACTCCGGTCCATGCCGAGCACCAAACCACGCCAGCAATCAGAGAAGGGTTAAAACCACGAGTGGTGGGCACGGCCCCCCCTGTTCTCTGCAAGGTTGGTTGGAATTGTGACTCGAGACTGACAGCTTGCCTGAGTGTTTGTGGTTCAGCTCGAAACCACAAGAGCCAGGAGCACATGGTTTAGATTCAGTGTCTCTCTCCAGCTAACATGAACCAGTTGTTCCAGAAGCTTGGCTATCTCTTGGAGAAGAGTTTTGCACCGGGATCAGCCTTGATTCACCCCAGACGGCCCTTTGGAAACCCAAGGCAAAATAATAAAAAATAATAAAAAAAATAAAAAGGAAAAGTTTCCTAAACAAAGCCTCACATTTACTTTTTCTTGTTTGTTTTTGCAGCTTGTAAAGGAGCTACTAATATCCTGGTTGTTAAAAAAAAAAAAATAATAAAGGGGGTGGTGGGGGGAAGAGAAAAAAAGTAAAACCAAGAAAAATTTGAAATGCCAATCAAAAGCAGTGCCAAATTAGGGAGTGTTTACTTCAAAAATATGTTTTTTGTTGCCTTTTTTAAGGCAAATTCCTGTAATGTAGTAATGCCAGTGAGGGCATAGAAAGATGAGACTTAATTGACTCAAAAAATATATTTAGACCAATCTGTTCAAATTTGGATGGGTAAAATGAGATTCAGAGTAAGGCTAAGGTTTAGTCTGTGAACCTGAACATAAAAAGCATTAAATGCCCACCTAACACTGGTCACTGAGCTTAATTCCTGTCGTAGAGAACCACAATCATTTATGATATTTAATAATAATTTTATTAATGATTTAATAAAATGATAATTAAGTTTAACCATTGTGTGTTGGGTTTTAAACTTTAATGAACAGGAGGAAGGATGAAAATTAAAATGCACAAGGAGGAATGTCCAGGTGTGGGTAACTGAATGAAATGAATGAAATGAAGGCATCATCACCCAGCTCATGTTGGAGTGGGAATCAAGTGGGGGCCAGTGTTTAAAAATTCAGATTTCTTCTAAATTCTTCTAAATTCTCACTGGTTACATGCCCTGTGCTGCTCATCACTGAGCACAGGTTCAGCACATCCTCTCTGTATTTCTCACTGAGAAATGAGAGGAGCTGAGAGGAGCTGGGGGTGCCCAGAAGGTGGGACTGGTCACAGCCAGGTGCTACAAGTGCAGAAACTGCGGGTGAAGAGCAGATCCTGCAGCTGCAGAGCAGCAGATCCTGCAGCTGGAGTGGCAGCAGATCCTGCAGCTGGAGAGGCAGCAGATCCTGCAGCTGCAGAGGCAGCAGATCCTGCAGCTGGAGATGCAGCAGATCCTGCAGCTGGAGATGCAGCAGGTCCTGCAGCTGGAGAGGCAGCAGATCCTGCAGCTGGAGATGCAGCAGATCCTGCAGCTGGAGAGGCAGCAGATCCTGCAGCTGCAGAGGCAGCAGATCCTGCAGCTGGAGAGGCAGCAGATCCTGCAGCAAAGCCCCATCTGCAAGGCAGGATAAAACCATGCACGCCTCGAGTGTGCAAGAGCTTGCTCTAATCACGTTAATTATCCACCCGCACACGCTGAAATGAGGCAACGTCCTTCAGGCCCTCTGAGAAGTAATTCAATAAATTATTGTGGTGAGGAAAGAAGCCGGTGCTCAGTTACCCCAGATCACAGGTATTAGGGCTGGAATGAGCTCTCCTCCAACAATTTCCCATCACCCAGCCCCTGGGATTATTTATTTCTCCTCCTTGATATGAAACTGGTTCCAAGCTGTTACATTACATGAGATGGAATCACCTTTGGAGGTGAGGAGGTTGAAAGAGAGAAGGAATCCCTCTCTGCTGTGTCTCTCTATCTCCTAGTTAGGAATAAGTGACCATAAAATCTGTGGATGTGTGAAACCACAATATATTCCCCTGTTCTGCCATTAAAAGCCACTCAGGACACGAAGGTGAATCAGAGGTGGGAGGAGCCTGTGATTATACACCAGGAGTTTGCTTCCAAGAACAGATTACATTTCTGGGAATTCCAAATACCATATATTTTATTTTAGTATTATGGGAATTTTCGAAAGGCTTCTAACGTTACTGCTCTTTAAGCTGCTCTATAATCACGGGATAATTTTTATTAACAAAAAGACTTTATACCTTGAGAGCCACGCAGGGGCTGGGGCAGGGCTGATGGGGCGAGCAGGAGGATCTGAGGGCTGAGATGCTCTGTAGGTGCATCTGGCAGGTTAAAACCTGACTGGAAATGCAGGTTTAAGGTGAATGTCTGTTGTTTGAGCCTTTTGGTACACAGGAATGGGGCTACACTGAGTTTTTCACCACACACACACTTGAGGACTCTCCTTCTTTTCTACTTCCCTCCTGTTTCTTCAGAGCTCCAAAGGTTTTCACCTCTTCACTTTAATGATCACATTTGTGATTTGAGAGTCTGAAAGTAATGAGGCTTTGCTCCTGTGGTAAAAAGAAAGTTTAATTCAAAATTAAATTAACTGAAAATTAATGGTAAAAGCAAGGTTTTAAGCTGGCAGAGGGCAGGGTTAGATGAAATGTTCGGAAGGAATCCTTTACTCAGAGTGGGGTGAGGCCCTGGTGAAGTTTGCCCAGGGATTTGTGGAATCCCCATCCCTGGAAGTGTCCCAGGCCAGGTTGGACGGGCTTGGAGCACCCTGGGATGGTGGAAGGTGGAATTGAATGATCTCCTTAAGGTCCTTCCAACACAAAGCTGTGAAATTGATTCTGTGAAACGCCACGAGGGTGAGTTGGGAAGAGGAAACGCTCCAAGCTCTCCATCCCTACACAATGCTCTGAACTGCTCGGGGCAGGATGATCCCTGTTCCTGCCTCAGAGTGCTCTGGGGTGTGTGGGAGGGCTGGGGACAGCTGTGCTCAGGGACAGGAGTCCCCAGCCTGTGCAGGCAGTGCCAGGAACACGGAGAACCCTGGGGGAGGAACGAACCCTCACGTTCCAGAGGCGTTCCTCTGCCGCCGAGCGAGGAGTTGGACGGTAGCACTGAGAATGTCCTGCCCAATTTGCTTTTATATCTGTTTATTTTATTTCGTGGGGGCTTGTTAGTCCTGCCCATTGTGAGTGTCTTTGGTTACAGCTGGTTTTATTTCAGGGATCAACCCAAATCTGCTGAAAAGGGAAAGTGTGTCCCTGACAAATGCCATGAGCTGGAGCCATAAATAACCCGCACAGCCGCACCAGAGAGACCTTGGCAAGGCTCTCAGAATATCCTGAGCTGGAAGGGATCCACCAGGATCGGGTCCAACACCCCAAATCCCACCCTGGGCATCCCTGGAGCGCTGTCCAAACCCTCCTGGAGCTCCGGCAGCCTCGGGAATGTCACCATTCCCTGGGGAGCCAGGGCAGTGCCAGCACCTCTGGGGAAGAACCTCTCCCTAAAATCCATCCCAATCCCCTGACACAGCTCCAGCATTCCCTGGCTCCTGCCCCTGTCACAAGGAGCAGATTTTCAATGGAATTTTCAACAGAATTTTCAACAGAATGCCTGGGTTGGAAGAGCCTTTCAAGGTCATCGAGTCCAGCCCAAAGGTGATTGGTGATCGGTGCCCATCAGAAGATGGGTTTGTTCAGGAGGTCGGTTCTGTTTGAAGAAAAGCAAAAATCCTTCTCCAGAGGCAGAATTTCCCTTCTGTAGAGTCCCACAGAATGAGAGCTTGGGCTTCCATCCTTGATTATTCTGCTTTACATTTACAGAACATCAAAACACACCAAGAGCCTTCCACCATGAAAGGGTTTTTTAAAGGAAAAGCAATGAAATCGATTAATTCTTATTTCTTCTGTTTCCATTTAGGGTGCTTTGTTAGCAAATGTGGCTGCCAGTGTCTGGGATTATTGGACTCCTTTTGATGCCTGATATTATGACAAGTTACTGCTGCCATTTTTTCTATTGGGACAAATCATGTTTATGGAAACACAGAAGGGAAGGAACGGTACCTTCAGGTTTAGGTTTTACTTCCCTATAAATAAAACCATCTGAACTGCGTCTTGTTTGGGAATGGAATGGTTTTCTGGAATAAAAATAATAATAATAAAAAATCACAGTGATACTGTACCAAAATCAAATTGAAACAAAACAATATTAAATTAATAATATTAAATAATACCACTTTTACCAGAATGGGAAACTTTTACTCTTAAAAAGCTGAAATACCTCAGTGTTAGAGCTCTCAAGAGAGCACAGAATTTTCCCTAATTTTAATGGAAGTGTGATAACCTCCTTGAGGACATTTTCTCATATGAATGCAATTAATTCACTGCTTCGTGGAATCAAGGGGTGGCCCACAGGAACAAACCCAATCCCCTGATCTTGGTTTGGCCTTTCTGATCCTAAATCGGAGCAGCTGATTTTTCTGGATTTTCTGGAGCAGCTTTTTCTGCCTGGGATTGGGAATTGCAGCTGTGGTTGGGAAGGGGCTGGAACACGGATGGGAGGGACACGGCACCAGGGGGTCCTGCCCCAGCTGGGGAGCAGGGCATGAAGCCAAAGCCAGGGAGAATATTTTACCTGACTGCAGCCCCTGTTCTTAGAGGATTCTTGTGATAATTAAGGTTGGAAAAGACCTCCAAGGTCATCAAATCCAACCTTTGGCTGCATCCCGATGTTCCCACTGAGCCCTGTCAGAACTTCTCCAGGTTAAGGCTCCATGGGGCACGTGGAGTTGGACTAGAGCACCTCTGCAAGTCCCCTCCAACCCAGAGCCCTCAAAGATTCCATGATTCCACTCTTCACTTCCCCACTGGCCTGTCTGTGCCTCGTGTCACATCATCCCCTTTGTGCCAAGACACCTTTTGGACTCCAGCCTGGAATGTGACGGAAGCTTCACCCCTACCCATCATCAACGGAATATTCTGTTTGGGAATTACACAGGGCTCGAAGGAAAGGGCATCTCCATCAAATACAAATCAGCAGCAGCAAAGCCTTGAAGATCCAAGGTGGAGCTCCAGTGGAATGGACCCCGTGGCCTTTGTGGGGTGCACAGAGAGCAGGGAGGGTTCCAGGAGTGTCAGTGACCTCGGCCAGCCCAGACACACGCTGGAGTCCAGCTTACAGCTGACTGCAATCCTGAGGTTTTACTGGCCCACAGCCAGTTTGAAACCCACTCGAGCCACCCCGGTATTTTACAACATTGTAAAGACTTTATTGTTTCAAACATTTCAAAAATTCTCCACACAAGCTGGCGGCCTCCCAAAACCGTCTTAAATGAGCCAAAACTATCAGCAGCCACCCACCTTCCTGTCCATTATCCTCTGATTAATGACATTCCACCGCCAGGGGCTGGCATTTGGGGTCTGGGTGCTGCAGGACCTCTGTGTGGATGTGATCCCCAAGACCTGCAAAGTGTCTGTGGGATCAGCAGCTGCTGGGGGCTCCTTGGCATGAGGGAACCGTGCAGGAGGGAGCTCTGGGGGTGCAGAGAGACCAGGGCTGGCAGCATCTTGGAAAACCTTCACTGGACATGGCGAAGTAGGAGAAACCAAATCACGTGGAAGTTTCTGTTCCTGGATGGTTTTTGTTTCTGGATTGTTTCTGTTTCTGGATGGTTTTTGTTTCTGGATTGTTTCTGTTCCTGGATGATCTCGGTTTCTGCATTGTTTCTGTTCCTGGGTCACTGTTTCTGGGATGGTTTTTGTGCTCTTTGTCCACTCCTCTTGTACCTTCTGAGGCAAAACAACCATAAGAAGAACCTGAACAAATAACTGCCAGCCAATCAGTTGGAATTAATTACTGAATTAGCTCCATCATCAGGAGAAAGAACAGCAATGTTTATTTCCTGTTTCAGATGCAATGAGCAGATGATAATTAGTGAAAGGATTAACGTGGTTTAACGAGGGTGGGCAGGCCCTGGCACAGGGTGCCCAGAGCAGCTGTGGCTGCCCCTGGATCCCTGGAAGTATCCAAGGCTGGGCTGGACAGGGCTTGGAGCAGCCTGGGATGCTGGAAGGTGTCTCTGCCCATGGCAGGGGGTGGCACTGGATGAATTTTGAGGTCCCTTCCAACCCAAACCATTCCAAATCCCTGATTCCATGGTCCTTGCTGCATGGCCATGCTGCTCCTTTGTGCTGTGGATCCAGGAGGTTTTCCAGGGAAGCTGCTCTTCTGAGCAAAACCATGAAGGAAACTCTCAGTGCTTTGGAGTCAGGAGTTCCCACCTGTGAAATGTCTCCTGCACATGACAGAAGCCGAGCAGAACCTCTGCTCTGTGATTCCAGCCGGAGCTGGGCATTGGAACAGCTTTGAAATCTGGACCAGAGGATCATTTCTCCCTGAGAATCCACCTTCCCAAGGCGTTAATTCTGGTGCAAAGGAGGCACAAGGGCACGTGCTGCTTTGCTGGGCAGGTCCTTCAGCAGGCTGAGGTTTTATTCCTGGCCTCTGTGCTCACCTCCACCCAGAATTTGCTGCTGTTTATGCACAAACATTTCTGGCCTCATTCCCGCTCGAATCCTTACATGTACGTGTTTATTCCCATGTCTGCACCAATATACAGCCTGAGTGGGGGTAGGAGCCCAGCAGATGATTTTTCAGGAGGTTTTATTTCCATGAGAAGCTTCAGAGCACATTTTCATTCAGCACTGACTCATCGTTCTCTCTCTCTCTCTTTTATTTATTTATTTTTTTTTTAATTTCTGCTTAATCCAAGAAACTCTGACTAAGTCAGCCCTGCCACGTCCCGAGTGTAGCAGGGATTCCTTGATGCAAACAGAACTGGTAATTCTCCTCCGAAATAGCAAGAAATTGCTATTTGTGGGCTCCTGCTTTACGCAATGCTGACCTTGGCTGAGGCAGCCCCAGTGGAAAGGGCCGTGGTGCATGAAGTCAATGCCGCTGTGGTAAATAAAGCCCAATTTCAACATCTCCTGGCACAGGAGGCAGAGCTGGGCAGGGGCACCGAGCTGGATTTTCTGAGCAGCAGTCTGGGAACCTCATGGCTCCGTGTCATGGGGACACAGCCCAGCTCGGTGTCTCGGCTGGGTGTTTTGGTGAGTCCTTTCTGAGCATGCAAAGCCTTTCCATGTTCTGCACAGCCACTGGAGACAGCTGGCACAAAAACCCATGGGCTGGGAGCACAATAATATGGTTTTGTCAGTGGCCCAGGCTGCTGGAACTTCAGAGGGTTGCAGGTATTAACTGAATAAAAAAAAGGAGAATAAAAATATGAGAGCTCATTTCAGCACTTCAGCTTGGCAGAAAGAAATCACTGAGTGAGACCAGGGCTAGGCCATGATTTAGCCTCACACAGACCAGTTTAGATGGAAAAAGTCAAATTAGGTGACTACCTGCAGCCCATAAACCCCAAAGACATGTTTCTGAAACAAAACACAGCTCAGACTCCTGAAAAAGGCCAGCTACCCTCGCCCAGCTTGCCCAGAGCTCTGCTTTATAAGGCTGATCCATCTTTTTCATCCTGTGAATCCTTAAATGACACCATGAGTAGCCAGTACCTATCAAGTTCCCTTAGCTGATCAAAATTAAATTGCAAAATCAGGCTTGGAGGACTCCAGGTCTGCCTTTTCCTGTGGAAGGACAATCCAGGAGGGGATCAGGAACCCTGTGGCTGTCCCAGATCTCCTTGAACAGGGTCATTTCCCTCTTCCACATCCTCTCCTGTTTCATTTTAACCCCCAGGAAAGAGCTGGGACCATTTCCCTGCTGGATGTGCCCCTCCTTTCAAGGCAGTATTTTCATCCCAGCCCCCTGTGTGACATTTAAAGTGATAAATCCATGGCTGTGCCACAGCTTGATCAGCTCAATTCCAGTCTTTTCCAGTGGTGTTTTCCCTCTCTGACATTTCCCACACGTGGTTGCTGCACAGCTCCTTCCCTGCACAGGCTGTATCCTCGTTATCACATGAAATCATGTTTTATTGGGAGAAATATCACCTCAGAAACACACTGGAGGTACCTGAGCTGGCTGTTTCTCCCCAAATTCTCAGCTTTCTTTCATCAGGATGGTTTTGTTGAGATGATATTGCCTCTCCTGGGCGTCATTCACGGGAGCTCCGCAGCGGTGATGAATAAAACAACTGTGGCCAGACTGCAATAAATTAATTGCAGCGTTTTATGTGAGTAAGAGAATGGGCAGGAGACCTGAGACTGAAACCCAAATCTGCCTCTGACTCGGGATCCGTGGTTGAAAGATTGGTCTGAAAAAGAGAAAAGATGTCAGAGTGGGAAGAGGGAGTTTGGGGGGAAAATAAACCCAAAGCAGCCCAGCACGCTGTGGTTTCTAACAAGCAATTTGCAGTCTCCATTTCCAGCCAGCCAAGAACATGGAAGATCTGAATTTCTAATTTAGCAACTGCATGTTATGTTTTATGAGATGCAGAGAAGTTTTTTATGGATCCGTGTCTTTGCCTTTTATTGGCTGGAAACTGATTGTGGAGCTGCATTTCGGGAGTCCTCCAAAAACCCAGGGCCAGGAGGGAGATGCCAACCTCCCTCTCCAGCTTTTGTTTTGGCTCAAGGAGGATGTGAGTTCCTTGTTTTGTTTTGGCTCAAGGAGGATGTGAGTTCCTTGTTTTGTTTTGGCTCAAGGAGGATGTGAGTTCCTTGTTTTGTTTTGGCTCAAGGAGGATGTGAGTTCCAGCCTGCTGCTGCTGGCACTGTCAGATTTCACCTTCCAGGTGTGCTGCAGCTCCCAGTCTTGCTTTGTTAAGCACTGCTTTAATCTCAGTCTGCAGTGGGAAAATGGAATTTTGTCTCGTTTAATGGAATATCTAATGAATAAACCAGTCAGAAAGATTGAAGCCATGGAGAGGAGAGCCAGGCTGTGCTGAAATGCAGGGGCCAGTGGGGTGTGCAGGGTCACTCTCCTGCTCGAGGAGAGCAGCCAGTCCTGCTGAGGAATCAATCCTGGGAATCAAAGGTGGGCTTTGCTTCAAATCTCCCCCATCCAGCCCAAATCCACCGGGATTTTTGGCACAAAAATTGGCATTTGTGGGGGTGCAGGCCTGGTTTTTCACGCTGGCACTTGCTCAGCCTGCAGGGAAATCCCTTTTGTGCCCAGCAGGAACCCTCAGCCTCTCCCCATCCTGCAAGAGCCAGGAGGGGGGAAATGCAGAGCAAATCATTCCCTTGAGAATCCCAAATTTCCTTACAGATATTTACAAATGATCAGATCCAGGGCTTTGCCAAATGCAATCCAAACTCAGTGCTGCCAGAGAGTGTTGGGAAAGGGAGATTTTCCTCTGGGATGTGCCATGACTTGGAGTCCTGACTAAATCTGGGCTCCTGTTGTGCAACCAGGATCATTTTCCAGGGAGATTTCAGGGATTAACTGGCCTGGTAAATCCTGTGGGGTGTGAGCAATTTTACAGCTGTACCATGGCAGAATATTAATTTATTAATTGCTTTTGCTGTGAGAGGATGAACAGGTTTGCTCTGCTCTCCTTTCTTCAGAGTTAAAAAGCAAATTTTACACTCATTTTTAAAGGGAGAGCAGTTCCAAATTATATTCTTTTTAACACTGGCATATTCACCTGGAATATGAACATATGCAGCATTCCTTGGACAAATATTGCTGATTATTCACTGATTTTCCAATCAAGGGTAAAGGTCACGCTGCTATTTTTTAGTTACTGATATTTTAATCTATCAGGGCACTGCCAAAATCCAGTGTTTCAATATGGATATGGCCACTATTTTAGATATTCTGAATTTTGTGTTTAAAACCTTGACATTTGACAGTTCCAAGTGAGCACATGAAATTTTTCTGCAGGATTTATCTGTGGACAAATCAGAGATTTATCTGTAAATAAATCAGAGAATCAGATGCAGCTCAGTATCTCACTGCCAGACAGGGAAGAATCAGCTTCCTGTGGAAATAAATAAAAAAAAACCAAACCAGAAATGTGGGATTTGAGAGGGGAGAAAAAGCCCTGATTGCTCGAACCTTTCTTTTTTGATTTTGAAAGCCTTCCTGAGCTGACTGGTGAATGCTTTTCCCAGCATTTGGGGCCAGTCTGGGAATTTGGGAGGTGGGATTTGCTGCGGGGAGTTATGAAGTGTGCGGAGCAGCGATGATGGGCAGGCAACAGCTCCTGGTGGTAATTCCAGGGCTGGAATTGGGGCTCGGAGCAGAGCACATCAGCAGCACCTCTGCATGACCTGGGATCGCTCCCAGGCTCCTTCTCCAGAGGGATCCCAGCGTCAGGAAAGCCCCGGGATGTTGGCTCAGCCGTGGGGAGCGGAAATGGGTCCTGCTGGAAAATTGTCCAGCTGGGAGAGGGGAGCCAAACCGGCACCGAGCCCCAATCCCGACTTCCCAAAGTGGAATTTCAGGGGGGATTTTGATGTCAGGTTTTCCTTTCTTTGGGTGGAACGGTTCAGGCGCTTTGGGAGTGCCTGGCCAGGGAGTTCAGCCCCTGCAGGGCATCATCCCAACCCTCCTGCTTTGCTCCGGGCTCCCTTTCCCCACAGCGCAGCATTTCCTTCTGGAGAATCCATAAAAACTCTCATACAAAGCCAATTCCTCCTTTTTTGGGAGGGAAAAAATAAAAATAATCATAATTTTCTTTCTCTTTCACAGCAGGAACCCCGTCCTGTAAACACAAGGCAGCCCTGTCGAAACATTGGGAATAAGATTTTATCTATTTTCCTTGGATGTTCCCCCCTGTGCCCCCTCCTTTGTGGATCGTGGTTGAAGTGATAATGAGTAAATCCTGGGATTCCTCCAAAAATTTCAGCCAGTGCTGGAATTGTGCACAGATACCCAAAAAAATCCATGTCCACAGATTGTCAGCACCTTGAGCTGACCGAAAAATAACGGTGGGGACCCCCTGTAAACATGGAATTTCTAAAGGGAATGTTAAATGGGAATGATGTTATGTTTATACAGAGCTTTTCATCCAGGGGGAACCCAGCTGCTCCGGAGGTCACTGCTCACGGATAACCATGGGACAATTTAGGGCAGGCAGGGAAAAATCCAAAATTCAGTTGGAAAATCCAGGGATCCCCCCCAAAATAAGCTGTTTACATGAAGCAAAAGCGTCAAAGCTGCAGAACGTGCAGGGAATCATTTCCACAACGAGCAGGGGATGATTTCTGTGGCAGAGAAACTCCAGGGAAGATCAAAACAACCCTGAAGGATCGAAGGAATGAGGGAATTTTTTCCAGCCCCACTTGGATGTGCTGTCAGAGCACCGAGGGCTCGTGCGAGGACGTTTTCCATTTGTAATGTTAATCCAGCCATAAATTCTCCAGCTCCAATCCCAAGGCCAGCTCCGTGCCATTCCCTCATGGCAAATGTTCCCCGGGCTCCAAATATCCCAGAGTTTGGTGGGGGTCATGGAAGGGGAAGGGAAAAGAACATTATTGAATTGGCTGGGTTAAAACTGAATTTTAACTTGGTGGAAAGGATGAAAGGTTGGTGGTGTTGAGTTTGGGGAGCTGCACTTTGGATGAATTAAAGCCCAATTTTCCCACTTTATCTTGGGATAGCCCTTCCCAGGAGCCCCAGTTCCCCATCCCAGTCACCCACAGACCAAAAAGAATTCAACTGAAACACTTTTCTAAATACCCTGGAGATTTTCTCTCTGAACAGACCCTTTTTAGGCATTTAATGAAATGTTTTAACTTTCAGTAAAGACAAGAAACCTTTAATGTTTTCCAAGATGTATCTTTTATTTAAGAAAAACCTGATTTTCTCCAGCAAAACCAGGCATTTTGTTGGAATATTTTAATTTTCTCAATCCCCAGTGTTTCTGTCAAAGACCAGCCCTGGTTGTTTAGTGGAAGAGAAGCCAAGGAGTGCTGGGGAGGCTTAATGGGAACAATTCTTAGCTCAGACTTTGCTCTGAAAGTGCATTAAATCAGTTCTAAACAACACTTCAGGGCAGCCTAATGAACTATTTCTTTATTCCTTGATTCCTCTTCAAATAAATCTGATGGAAGTTGATAGAAAGTTATTTTTCCTCCTCTTTATTCTGTTATAAATTTGTAGGAACATCTTGCTCTCCTGTGGCACCTCAGAGAACAGATCATTCACGTCTATTTATCATTAGGATTCATCACTTTTTTTTTGGAAAAAACTCCACGTTCCCTCCCTGCTCCTTCCCCATTTTTTTTTTTTAGGAAACTCAGGCACATAAAAGCAAAACAGAGGAGCAAAGCAAAGCACACTCAGCACTAATTTGGCAATGGGGGAAAGGCACTAAAACAGCTTTTATTGTTGAAAACTCAGCCTGAAGTTTCCCTCCTATAAAAAAAACCCAAACCTCGGTGACATTTGTTGGAAATTCTGGGAGCGAGTGGCTCATGGATTCCATTGCAGGTCTGTAAAACCAGCACAGCTCCAGCTGCCGTGGAACCAGGGCTCTGATTCCCACTCAGAGAAGTGAGAAACTCCACAATTCCAGGAGCTGCCCCAGGGATTTGAATGCCAAATTCGGATTAAAATCGCGCCGGGCTGAGCGTGCTCCGAGAGGATTTGGAGCTCCAGGTCTGGAGGGTCCCTTTGGGTGAGAAGGATTTGCTGATTTAATCTGCTGGAGGTGTGAAAAATTCCTGGTGGAGATCCTCTGCTCCTGGGAATCCATGGATTTTTTAGGCCATTTTGGTGGGACTGGGGTGGGTTTTATCCATGGAGTGTAAAGGCCACTGGGTTTTGGCTGCCTGGCAAAGGAGAAGCTTTGTGGAGGCCACACAATCCAAAAAGTTCACACAATCCATAAAATCCACACAATCCACACAATCCAAAAAATCCAAAAAATCCACAAAATCCACCAAATCCACACCATCCACACCATCCACACAATCCAAAAAATCCACAAAATCCACCAAATCCAAAAAATCCACCAAATCCACACAATCCACACCATCCCCAAATTCACAAAAATCACAGAATCCACAAAATCCACAAAACCCCACACAATCCCATACAATCCACACCATCCACAGAATCCATAATAAACACAAAATCCACACAACCCCACATAACCCCACACAATCCACACCATCCACAAAATCCATAATAAACACAAAATCCACACAACCCCACACAACCCCACACAATCCACACCATCCACAGAATCCATAATAAACACAAAATCCACACAACCCCACATAACCCCACACAATCCACACCATCCACAAAATCCATAATAAACACAAAATCCACACAACCCCACACAACCCACGCCTCCACCCAGGGCTTCTCTCACCTCCCCACTGAGGAATTCTCGGCTTCCCTCTGAAGGACCTGGCTGCTGATCTCCCACATTTTGGTTGGGAAAGCTTTTCCCCACAATCTTATCTCAAAAAGAGAACAGATTCTGTGTTTCTGCTCACTATGGAGAGTTTTTTTTCTCCATGGCATTTCCCAGACTCACAGAGAATTGAGGGGAATCATTCAATGCTTGATTCACATCTCAAACGAAAAGAATTTCATTTGGGAAGAATTAATGTGGGCTCTTCCAAGCATTTCAGTGCCTCCTCACTCCTGCTCCAAATGGCTTTGTTTGGATCCATTCAGAATCTGTCCTTTTGTAATTTCGGATCTAAGGTAATAAAAATAATAGTAATAATAATAAAGTTCTAATCATTTAATGTTTTCAGTCAGTCACAGGGAGCTCTCATGTTTAGTTTTGCAGAAATAAAAGTGTTCAGACATCCCTTTGTTGGACTCCAGCTGGGTGCAGGTGACCAGATTGATGCTGGTTGGTGTTTTCAGTGCCCACAAGGTGCTTTTTGCTCCTTTTAAAGGAGAAGGTGCCTGAGGCAGCTGGTGGGGGAGCTGAATTGTTCCCCAAAATGTGTCATTGCAGGGAAAAATCCATGCCAGGAGCTGCTCTGCTCCCTGCTTCAAACTCACCTGAGTTTGGGAACAAACCCTGAGAGCAACCCGAGAGGGAACATCCCAAAGCTCAGCCTGGCCAAGGAGCTCTTGGAGCACTGCATGGAGCTGCAGGCGGAAAAATAAACAATTCAATCAGGAAATCAGGGGATAAACACCCAAATAAATCAGGGAGGAAGGAGAGAAATGGAGAAATAGGCCTGGTAGCTTTCCACCAGCTGGGTGACCCCAGTCACCATCCGGATGTCCAGCATGGACAGCCCAGTTTGGAGCTGGGATGTGGGAATGGGGAGGGTCAGCTGGTTTTGCAGGGCTGGACTGGTCAGAAACCTTATGGAATTTGTCACATTTTTTAAGGATGAGGGGAAGAATAGAAACCACGAGTGAAACCCTACCCAGCGCCACAAATAACTACAAAGGGAGCCCAACCTCGGGGTTTTAGGCTGTCTCTCCCCTGCCCTAACTCCTTTTCCTGTTTGCCTCAGCTTAGCCCCAAAATACGTCAGAGATTCCCAGGAGACTTTTCTGCCCTGGAATGGCCTCGTGCTTCCTCCCAGGCTCTGTCTGCTCCCTCATCCTCAGGGCCCAAGGGTTTTTGCTCTCTGACTCTCCCTGTAAATCCCCATTTTCCCAGGAATCCATCCCAGACTGGCATTTTCTCTCAGGTATTCACTCTGCCCCCTTGCCAGGTGCATTTTTTGCATGAAATTATATGAAATTTGTCATTTTTCTGTCCTGAAGGATTGGTCTCCCCTCCTCAACCCAGGGGTTTCTCTCCAGAGTTATTTATTCCTGTTCATTTGGGCTCATTGTCCCAGATATTCCCTGCCCCTCACAAGTTGAAAACTACAGCGATGCTTCCAGTAGGGAATCACTTCTGGAACAGCTTGGGGATTTTAGCAGCCAAGGTGAACATTTTAGAGCACCAGTTTTCCTGAAGCCTGGTATTCCTGTGAGTTTTGAGGGGAAAAACAAACAACCCAGGTCTTTCATCACAAGAATTGCTGTTTTCTCCACTGTGGTCACTGTCAGGCCCTCACCAGGACTGGGAGCTCCTGGAGAATTGGGAAGGGACAATTTCCCACCATGGAGGCAGGAATTCTGTCAGTACTGATGTGATTTCCCACACACCCCTGGATCCCACTGCCCTGGAGCTCACGGGGTATTCCATGGAATGTATATAATCCATATAAACCTCCCAGATCCGGGAAACCTCCCGTGGACTGGGGCTGCCATTGTTCCACTCAGACACACCACAAACCTCACAGAGTCTGTGGTTGATCCAGCCCAGTGCACTCAGTTCCTTTCCAAGCAGCCCTTGGACATTCTGGAATGCACAAAATTCCTGAGCTGCCATTCCCGGGGGAGAGACCTCGCTCACCTGAGGAGCCCTGGAACACCTCAGCTACCCTGAAATCCAGCTGAGGATCAGGTGGAGTCACTCTGAAATTGGAAATGTTAAAATGGACTCTTTATCCAGTCCTTTGGACTGTTAAAATCCAAAAATCTACGTCTTAAAAAAAAAAAAAAAAAAGAATAAGATGGTTTGGAATACAAGGATTTTTAAAAAATGGGGTTTTCATTTATAAAACAGAACAATGTTTAAATTCTGTGCCTGCAGAGCAGTCCAAGACTGAGACAAATTTTGCGTCCCTCAAGTCACTTGGGAGAAGTGGCTGCAAGTCTGGGAGTTTTTCATCTGAACATCCCTACTGGAAGAACTTTAATCAGGTTTTCTTTGTCCAAGAGCATTTCATAATCAAAGTGAAGGTGCAGATACCTGACCCTTGAAAGAATTGGATTCTGTTTGCTTCCCTCTTGAAGTACAGTAGCAAGTGGATTGATTTGGCAGCTAAATTCCAGCCTGAGTTGGGAAACTGGGGATCTTCTCTTTTATTTCCTGCTTTCTGTGCAGTACAAAAGGCTCTTCTCCCCCTGCATTCCTCACCTGTAAAATCCAAGTGTTTTCGTGGCAGTGTTGTTAAAAACAACAGGCTAAAACCTCCAGAGGTCCTCAGGTGGTGTTGTAAGGCAGGAATGGAGGTCCTGCAAACCTCAGGTGGCCAGACAGAAACGGCCCTTGGGACAACAGAGCCTCAGGAAGCTCCTGGAGCTCAAATAAACACTGCAGGGCAGTTGCTTGGACACCCTCCTGCAAACCTGCAAAACAAGGGTGGAAACCTCCTGAGCTGCTCCTTGCCCAGGTTAGAAATAGGAAATTCTGCTTCATGGTGTTACAGCTCCTCTCCTCATGACCGTGACTCAGGAGAGGAGCAAAAAAAACCCCATCAAATGGAGACAGTGAAGCTGGACACCCCTCCCAGTAAAGGGCTTTGAGGTGTTTGGGGTGAACTTTGGCAGAAACCTTGGAGGCTGAGGCAGGACATGAAATATCCCTGCTGAAAACCTGCACTGGGTTCCTCCTTATCACATCTGACCTTTTATTTATTGAATCCTCCAGGATCAAGTTGCTGGCCTGGGTCTGGAGCAGGAGGTGGGAGCTCCATTGCTGCTTAGTCTTTCTAGGAAAGCGGTATGAAAACATTCGGGTCCTTAATTGGCCTCATTAAAGACTCTGGCCATCTGGACCTCACTCAATCTAATTAGTCATCGATAGGGCGGTGATTTGGTCATGAAAACAGCGGGGACAAAGCCACCTCCAGTCTGTCAGCTCTGCCTTTGCTCAGCTTTTACCCAGCAGGCTGGAGTGGGGATGCGCTCCCAACTGCAGCTCCGGTTCTGGCAGGGTCCCTCCACCCCAGAGCCCTGCAGGCCTGGAGAGGCTGCAGCTAAATGTGGCAAAGAAATCAGGAGGGTGTGATCACCCCGCTCTTCCCTTGTCAGCCAGGCTGGCATCCACACTTCCAAGTGTCATTCCTGTCCAGAAAACCTTGGAGAACACAGGGAGGAGGCTGCCAGGAGTTGCTGAAGTGCTGCTGGAAATCTGGGGCTCTCCACTGGCACCCCCTTTGTTTGCAGGCAATTCCCACCTTGCTCTTCCCACAAGGACAGCTCAGGAGAGGAGGAAAAGGAACTGAGTGAGTCCTGCTGCCTGTTTTAGGATTCCCAGATTCACATGTTCCATGTGCTGCCTTTGACTCACCCAGTTTATCCCAGTCAGAGCCACCAGGACGCTGCTCCAGGCTGGAGCCTCCCCGTGTTTGTCCATCCTGGGACAGCACAAGCCCAAACAATCCCGGAAAACCACAAAAAGGTGGCTCAACAAGGATAAATAAGAGTGCCTGGAGCACAACATTTGCAGCAGTGGGTGGGCAGGACTGGGGAAAAATGGCCAAAATTGGTCCCTTCAGCACTGGTGATGCATCAGGGGGTAAATCACATGTGGGTGGTCTTAAAAGCTGAGGGACTTCTAAGGTCACGTTCCCAAACTTATCACAAGTGCTTTGCCTCTCAAAATCTCACCTCCCTGCTCCCATCTCCATGTTCTTGGATGGTGTCATCCTGAAAATTACGTGTTTAGGGATGGCATCTGAAAATAGTGATGGAATATGTGCACAGGCCCACCGTAGGCAGGTGAAGAGAGATTTACTGGCTGCTTTTTAGAACTAAATGCCATGATTTTGTACAGATTGTGCTGGGATTTAATGAGCCTGAGCTGCCTATGACCTGGCTGGGTCCAGGACATTCCCCTAAAATTAGTGACAGCAAGATCCAAACCCAAGGTCTGGTTACAAGCAGAGTTGGAGGAAGGTTGTTGAATCAGGAAAATAATCTGGCTTAGCCACCCCATATATTTGACAGTTAATTTTGTATCTGTATTGAGGAAAAACACCCCAGAAAACTGTTTTTTATTGGGCCAGCAAAGGCTCTGGGTTCTGGCCACCTTATTAATAATATTCTTCTGCAGGAGAGGGACACAGTTCTTTATAAAGATTTATTAATAGTCATTATTATTTGCACAGGAGCTTTAATGTGCAGTAAAAGACCTATAAAGACCAGCAACCAAAGGAACTCTTCGATTTCACGCCGATCTGCACTAAGAAAATACCAGTTTGGGTTTTTTTTTTTTTGTCTTTTTTTTTTTCAAATAATAATAAAACAAAGAGCTTTCAGGAGCAGCCCCAGCAGAAGGCTAATGTAAAGTGATATATTTGAGCCCCAGGAGGATGGTGTAAGTTACTCTTGCCTCTGAGGCCTGTTTATTGTGTTTGTCTGGTTGCCCTGGGAACCAGCTCACGCCGTTTCACTTTATTTTCTAATGTTCCTGTAAATGTTAGGTAGGGCCGGGATTTATTATCCACTGTCAACACCTCCGGTGGAACGCGCCGCTCGCTGGCGTTTCCTTGGCACGGAGCCCTCCCTGCTCCCTCTGACCAAAAAAACCCCTTTTTTTTCCCCCCCCACTGAAATGTGTGTGAGTGTGAGCGTGCACACGTGTGCGTGTGTCTGGGCATCCCCATCCCAATCCATAAATCCCAAACTTCTCCATTTACCCAGCAAATCCCAAAGGCTTTGACGGGGATGGCGAAGGGTGGCACAGCCGCGGTGCTCGGCACGGGGGAGCTGGGTGGGAGCTGTGACTCATTTTTGGGGTGAGGTGGATATTTAGGGGCTGGGGAAGGAGTGTTTACCAGGAGTGTTTATTATCCCAAAGGCAGCAGCGGGATCCTGCTGCTCCTGTCCCCAAAGAGCTCGGCTAATTCAGAGTGATGAATCATCAGAATTATTAAGGCTGGAACGAGCTGCTCTCCTCTCCTCCAGCAGCCTCCAGGCATGACAGGGCACATTTGGTGGCAGACTGGTGGGTGTGAGGCTTATTTTTTAATTTGCTTTTTTTTGCCTTGGGTGGTACCTCCCAGTCTAGCAGCCGGTGTTTCACTAGGGACACTCTTAACCTTTGAAACATCCAACAACAAATGCAGTCCTCACTCCCTGAAAAGTGTGGCTTTGATTCTCCCTATCCTTTCCTTAGTCCTGCTTGGAACTGCAGCCTGGTCTCTCCTCCCCGTTTCCCTGAGGAGGATTCTTGTCCACCTCTCACTTTCCTTTACACAGGAACATGTTCCTGCTCCAGTTCCAGGCAGGAATTCCCATCCCCTCTCCGTTTGCCTGCTACAGCGTGCCCTCTCTCCCAGAATTTCTTCACCAAATGGATTGTCAGGCTTTGGGATGGGCTGCCCAGGGAAGTGGTGGAGCCACCATCCCTAGAAGTGTCCAAAAATCCTGTGGATGTGGCACCCGAGGACGTGCTTTAATGGTGACTGTGGTGGGGCTGGTTTGAACTGATGATCTTAAAGATCTTTTCCAACACCAATGATTCCATGGTTCAGTGATCTCCACTAACTCCTCTTTGTCTTGTCCCCAACAGGACGGATTTGGGCCTTGATTTAGCGTGGCTGAAAATGCCTTTCTTGCCAAAAAAAAACCCCTCTCTCTGGACATGAAATAGGGAGTATTTCCAAATGCACAAAGTGTGGTTGTAACTATTTAAAATGAAAAATGCCACCCTCAAAGTGAAATGTAATGGGCAAAATACCTTTTTAATGAGCCTGGAATGGAATGGAGATGACAGTGACAAGAGTAACCCAGCGAAATCCCAGCTGCTCCTTTTAATTGCTCCTAATTTGCTTTCAGGTGCTGGTAATTGGAACAATTTGCCTTCAGGAACCTGTGAGGTCTCAGACATTAATTGATTTTGTCTTGCTTAACCAACCTTACCAAAACCAGAGCTCGTTTCACCGCCTGGTTTTCAGCTTAGAGCTGTTCTGGGTGAGACATTGGGCAGAAAACATCCCCAGCACCCACCCAGCTCCATCACCCAAACCACGCTGGGGACTGAGTCAGGGAGAGCTGAACACCTCTATTTGCTGTGATACTCCTGAAAAATACCCCTAATGAGACAGCACGGCACTGGGAGATGGATTAAATAGAAAAAAGTGCAACTTGGAGTTTATTCCAACTCAACCAGGCCTAACAAATGTGGTGTTTGCAGGCATTTTTCTTCCTTGTGCTCAGAGAGCAGCAGAATAATGGAAAAATAAGCTCTGCCTTGCAGGGGCAGCAAGAGAGAATAAATCATAGAATGGGCTCTTTAATTTTCTTTTGAAAAACAAGTCTAGTTCTCAATGTTGTGGTTTAAGGAGGCTCTGTTATTCTATTTCAGGAGAATTTATTGTATTATTATCATCTGGTACAGAAAAATAGTGGAGGAGACATCTCAGGAAACACTGGAGTGGTCACGAGGTCACTGTTTGGGAACAGGAGCCATCCTCAGGGCTGATATCCCAGCCCCAAATGCTCCAGGTGTTATTTCTGAGCCACCTGGGGCTGGGTGAAGCTCAGAGCTGCTTTCTCTGCCCTGTTCTTCCTACATTTCATTTCTTTCCTCCAATCAGATCCCCAGGAAAACCCAGGGGATGCTGGTGGACACTCACAAAAAGGAGAGCAGTGGCTGGATTAACACTGGAATCGCTTTGGATTCACTCTTATCCCACCAAACCCAAACCCTGAAATTGTTGCAGTCCAGGCACAGCTTCGGGAAAGTTGATTTGCTGCTTGAAAATCCCCCAGCATTTCCATTTTTTTCCCCCTAAAGTTTGCTGTATTTAATAAAGTCTTTATTGTTTCATTGAATCAATTTGAAGTTCTCCTGTGCACTAAGCAGCGTTTTGAAGGTGTTAATCCCTGTTGGCTCAGTGCATCCTCTCAAAAAACCTTTCCATGGATCTTTCCCATCTGATTTTGAGGCCAGTGAGGAGAATCACCCCTCAAGAGGAGCAGTTCCATGTTTGCTGCATCAACACCAAACTCAATTCCTTACAACTGTAAATTCCCATTTGCCATCGCCCATTTTTCTAAAGGAAGTAGATTGTGAGCCTGGAAAGATTTATAGCTCCATTCTAAAATATCCATCATTTTAAACCCTGCCCTGCTGCTCACATCCACTGAACTGCCATAGATAGACTGCTAAAGTACTTAAAAAAATGATAAAAAAAAAATACTTTACAATATATCCAGATATTTCAAGCCCTTTTGTGGGGCATGGATGAACCTGGAGCCATATTTCACAAAACCTATTTACATTTCAGCTCTGTATTTTTGCTCTTTATGTCGTTTTCCATGGCTCTGCATTGCCAAGGCTTTTTTTATTTTTTTTAATTTTTTCAGAAATAGAAATTTTCCTTGCTGTGACATCACTGCTTGTCCTCAGGAACACCCCCACCCTCACAAGATCTGACCTCAGGTGTTGGGTTTTTATTTTTTTGGTGGAACCATTCTTGCAAACCCAAAGATTTACAGGCTGGGAAAGGTTTGTAACGATCCCAGATTAAGGGTGGGACTTTCCAAACAGTCCCAGCCTTGAGAGTTTGAACTCCATTACCCAGCAGCTTTTCAAAGCTCCACCCTGAAGCTGTGTGAAATTATTCTGGTGGCGTGGAGAGAGTATTTACCTAATGTCAAATATTAAACATTACTGCCCATTAAAATATAGGCCCTCATTATATTTGGCCTGGTGGAAATGTGCAGGAGAGAAGGAGCAATTCTCTTTTCCAGGCCTCTGGAGCTTGGTGGAAGGGCTGGCACTGATTTCTGGTGCCTGCCTGTGGGTTGGGAGCTCCTTTTTGGGGAACTGATTCCCATCCTGGCAGAAAAGTGCAGGAGAGAAGGAGAAATTCTCTTTCCCCAGCCTCTGGAGCTCGGTTTAGGGACTGGCACTGAGGGTTGGGAGCTCCTTTTTGGGGAGTTGATTCCCATCCTTGGGCCACAATTACCTGGGAGCCCTCAGAACACAGCAGGGCACTGATTTCTGGTACGTGCTTGTGGTTAAGGACCTCCTTTTTGGGAAGCCAAGTCCCATCTTGGTGGAAAAGTGCAGGAGAGAAGGAGAAATTCTCTTTCCCCAGCCTCTGGAGCTCGGTTTAGGGACTGGCAATGAGGGTTGGGAGCTCCTTTTGGAGAGCTGAGTCCCATCTTGGTGGAAAAGTGCAGGAGAGAAGGAGAAATTCTCTTTTCCAGGCCTCTGGATCTCGGTTTAGGGATTGGCACTGATTTTTGGTGTCTGCCTGTGGGTTAGGAGCTCCTTTTTGGGGAGCTGAGTCTCATCCTGGTAGAATAGTGCAGGAGAGAAGGAGCAATTCTCTTTCCCCAGCCTCTGGAGCTTGGTGGAAGGGCTGACAGTGATTTTTGGTGTCTGCCTGTGGGTTAGGAGCTCCTTTTTGGGGAGCTGATTCCCCTCCTTGTGCCACAATTACCTGGGAGCCCTCAGAGCGCAGCTGGGCCCACTCGACCACACAAAAATCCCGACGCCTCTGTCCCTGTGGGTGCTTGTGGAAAATCCAGGCTGGAATAACTCCATGTGGGCACCCAGAGCTGTTCATTCCCAATCCTCGGCCTGCTCCGCTGTCCCCCCTCAGCTCTGGTCTCAGATCCCGGTCCCTCTGTGTGGACTCTGGGCTCACAGGGACTGAGGAGATGCCAGCAGGAGGAGGAGGAGGAGGATGAGGAGGAGGAAGAGGTGCTGGGAAGGCCTGAGCACCGAGGGATGAGGACAAACATCCCCGGGGTTTGCTCCGAGTGTGGGAAGCTGGCGCTGCTCCCTTTGCTGGGGACATTGGAGGCCAGGTGACAAATCTGGCACGGGGATGGAAAGCAGCCGCCCCTGGGTTGTGCTGACAGAACAAATTTGGGGAAAGGGAAGGGGAAAAATCCCTGCCAAGCCCAGCTGAGGCCCCACATTGTGCTGGGTTGTCCCCACTCGGCCACCCCAGGCTGTCCCTGCCCCTCTTTCTGCTGTGGTGAAATGTTTTTCCCCTCAAACCCCTTAAAAAGCTGCCCCAAATTTGGCTGGAAAATGCAAATTATTTGTAACAATGAGGGATGTCCTTTCAGTGATGTAAATTTTATATTGTGATAGTCACTATAACATTTTCTTCCCAGGAGAACTGTGGAAGTTTTAATTGCCAAGTCAAGGTCTCCTTTTCCATGACCACATTGAGGGAAAGAAAGGAGGAATTATTTTCATATATAACGATTTTGTACACTGTTAGTGAGCAATACATAGGTGAAAACCAAATTAAAAGCATCAGCTCTCTTTAGAGGTTTAAAATGAGATTACTCCCAGTGCTTTAATGAATATTCCTCCTTCCTCACTCCTTTGTTTTTAGGGCAGAGGGGCAAAGGGAGAGGGAGGTTGGATATTCCAGCCAAAGGGTGGCAGTTGGATGATAGGAATTGCTCGTGTCCCTGCTCCTTCCAGAGGTGCCACAGCTACGTGGGACATCGTCATTATTATGGCTCAAAGTTGGCCAAGGTCACCCCGGTTCATCTGCTTTATACATTGGGAGCCTTCTCCTCATTACTTGCCAAACAAACCTTTTTATTTTTGCACACGTTTATGTTGATTTTGTGGTTTCTGAAATTGGATTCTGTCTCCTACGGGCCTGAGTTTCCACGGCAACCCCGGCCCTTATCTGCTGCTGCTGTTTGGCAGACAGACAACAAGGCCTTTCAGTTTACTTCTCCCATTTTCCCCCTAATATTATTTTCTTTAAAAACCCTTTTTTTAATTCTTCAGCGTGTTCTTTTTCTTTCTCTTTTTTTTTTTTTCTTCTTTCCCCTGCCCTTTTTATATTATTTTTACTTTCCCCAACCCCTGTCATTTAAAAATCACATAATTAATTGAGCACATCCTGTGCCACACGGGGCTGCCACGACTTTGAAGTCCCAATAGATCATTTTATAGAGCCGTGGGTACCATTTTTTCCGAGGCAGCACCAGGCGCCAGCTCGAGGCCTTGTGGAATTCAGCATATCCTACTCCAGGTATGATAAAGAAACCTTGGCACCTTCTGTTTGTTTTTACTAATTTCCTTTCCAAACTGCCTTTTCAATATAGAGGAAAGACCTCAGGACTTAAAGTTTGTTATTTTCTTTCCAAAGTTAGTCCCTGCTCCCCCTGGCTCCCTCCCTCCCTTCCTTTAAACCAGACTGAACTGCTTCTCCTCTCTCCATGCTAAATTTGCTTTTTTCCCCCTTTTTCTTTTCTTCAGGAAAGTGTGGTCTGATTTAGCATCATGGAGCTGGGAGCTGTTACTGATCCTGCAGCAGCAGTGAGGCAAAAAGACCCTGACAGGCTCTATTAACCCTTAAAAACAATAAATGATCTCATCAGCCCCTCAAAGACAGAAGAAGAAATAATAATGCAATCATTGACTTGGGTGAGGGAACAAGGCTTTGGGGGATTGATGCTGAAATCCATCCCCAAAGCCCCTGGTGCTGGAATTAACCAAGAGGGGCTGAGTTTCTCCTAGCTGAAAAGCATTAAAAAAGGAGAATATGGATGCACAGACATAGCAGAACTCGTATTTATGTTTATTTATATAGGTATTTATGTGAAGAACAGAGAGAGGAAGACAGAAGCTGAGTGGAAAAATCTTAAATCAAGTGAAAAATAATTGAGCTTTCACGATGTTGCCTCCTGAATTTGGAACAAAGAGCTGCAAAACTCCCTAAAAACTCTTTATATCTGAGTCAGGAACTTCTGGAGATGCATCGAAAATTGTTCATTTTCATGTATTTTTAGCACTTTGTGAAAAGACAAACAGCATCACTTGGCCAGAATGAATCCGTGTGGAATGATTATCTTCCCTCTGGAATGCTGGGAATTCTGTGTCACTGAAAAGAAGAGAAATGAGAATTTTTGTACAGACATTTCAAGCCAGCTCCTGACATCTGATGGGAAACCACATTCCTGCCTGTGAATCTGTAAAAGGATTTCAAAATCCTGCAGGAAAAAAGAAAAAAATCATCTTATTCTCCATGAAATTTTGAACAATTTAAAAATTATTCCGGGCTTCATTTTATAGAGCTTCCTTAATTTCATGGCTGCTTGGGATCTTACTCAAAATCCCAGGCTGGAAATGAAAAATTTCCATTGTTTCCGATGGGCTTTGGAGGGAACAGTGGAGAAACTTTCTGTGGGACTGAAAATGGGAATCAATTCATTACAGAATCCCCGAGGTTCGTTTTAAAAGCCTGGAGAGCAGAAATTGCTCTGTCTGTGGGGCAAACCCATTAAATTCATTGTCTTGTGCATTGTATTTTCATCCTGAGCTGGATAAACAGGCAGGAAAATCCTCATTTTATATTCAAATGATGCCACGAGGAAAATGGGTGAATTGAACAGGGCTGGAATTAATAGTGGAGATCTCCAGTCATTCATAATCCTCTAAAAACTGCCTTATATAGTGAATATTTGATGATGCCATTAAATATTTTTATAAATGATTTTGTCATTCTGGTTGTTTTAGACAGATATTTAGTGTGACTTATTCCAGTTTTCTGCCTCTCTCCCTTTTTTTCTCCCTTCCCTTCTGGAAAACTCACGCATTCACTAAAAGTGAAGAGTGTAATGAATTTATGCTCCCCTAATTTGAATCCTGTGCACTGTAGGATGACAAAAATAATTGCAGATTTGCTTTGAAAATGCTTTTTAATTTAATTTAATTTTTTGTTTTCTGCTGAGATGAATATAGAACTCTTTAGAAAGAAAAAAAAACCCTGCATTTCGAAGCATTTCTGTGTCAAAGCAATGAGCCCTGTTGATAATTTTGATTTTTTATTTCTCAGGTGTGATGGTTGGCTCTGCAGTGAAATGCAGCATTGAAAACTCCAATATTTGGTCAATAAATCATAAAAGAAATACCATTTTTTTCCTTTTTTTCGAACTCTTGGGGCTCTGGGGGAGCTCTAGGGGTTTACCAGAGCCGCAATTCCAGGAGTTCTGTGGCAGGGAGGTTCCCTCTGCCCAGCCTGACTGGTCACTCACTTTTCTCTGGAATTTTGTGTGCTCCAGGCAGCTCCTTCCATAAATGAACCAATCCATTTCTGTACAAAACCCCCATAAATCTGGCCTGGATTTGGACCTAAAAGTTGGGCAAATTTCAAATGATTTGGGGGTGCCACTGCTGTTCCCCAGCAGCTGCCCCACCATGGGCTGAACGAGGTAAATTCCCTCCGTGGGTGCAGGTTGGGAGTGATTTAAAACAGCCACTGGGGCTTTATGATAATTTCTTTAACTCTAGGAGGTGTTCAGGGTTTTTTGTTGGTTTTTTTTTTCCCCTCCTGCACAAGGGAGACAATGAAGTTGCAGAAAGTGTACGAGACTGGTTTTGTTTAACTTTGGTCTTCTCAATTTACTCTCCCTGCCGCTGCCCTCTGGATATTTTTATGGAAGCAAAAGAAAATGCTCCTTTTATGTATTAGGGCTATGCATGGGGGTGACTCATTTGGCAATATTAATAAGAGGTAGAGTCAGTTTTATTTTGAAATCTCCCTCCAGAATTATTTGGGTGAAAGAGAAAAATGGTCAGATTGCAGGATGAGGCCATTTGCTGCACGGGGAAGGTTTTACCTTTCCTGGTGTTTCTAATTCTGCAGAATAACAAGATTAAAAAGAAAATTCCCAGCATGGACTGCAAGAAGAGCTCGTTCCAGGGAAAGCCAGGCTGGGATATTCCTGTTTTGGAGGGGTAGGTGTAGCCCAGGCTGGGAAAAACTGGGAAAAACTGGGAATTTTTCCCGTTTTGGTGAAGGGTGATAACAGCACACCTTGCTCCAGGCATGGCTCTTCCTCCTGAGCTGCTTTTCCACGGATTGTGAATGGATCCTGCAGCCACATCAGGAAGAATTCCTGATTTTTACAGGGCAAAACTGAAGCCAAGAGCATCTCCTGTCCTGTGTTTGTGCTTTTGGTGTCTCTCAGCACAGGGGGATGTCAGCTCTGTCTCAAACACAGGGCTCTGGGTGCTGTAGGATCTTCTGCCTTCATGTCAGGGCTGCCACATCACAGCACCAGTCTGAAAAATAATCCTAAACCAAGAAATGATAGTGAGGGAAGAGGAGAAGGAAGGAGGCCATGGATGGTATTCACAAATGAATGTTTCTAGCAGCTCAAGCCTCCCAGCCTGGCCCTCCTGTTTCATTTCATACACTGAATTAAAAAACCCATCCATCATTTCATCAGGTAATTTTTACAGGCAAGTGAAAATAAAGGGCAGTAGCCTGATGAAAGCTGCCTACAAGATAACCAAAGCAAAATGTGCTTTTTATAAATGACTGTGTCATGCTGGCTGTTTTGGAAGGATATTTAGTGTGACTTATCCCAGATTTCTGCCTCTCTCCCTCTTTTCTCCCCTTCCTTTGCTCTCCTCTTCTGGAAAACTCACACATTCACTAGAAGTGAAGAATATCATGAGCTTTCTGCTCTCCTAATTTGAATCCTGCTCACAGTGGGATGACAACAACAATTCCAGGTTCTCTGAATGGTGGCTCAGCTTAGACCTGTGTTACCCTGATGCCTTTTCCTTGGTCTTAAAATTCAGAGTTAGACACAGTTAAGGGATAAAGGGTCATTATTTCAGTATTTAACGAGGATTTTTAAGGTTCAATAATTTGTTAAAGTGGAATATGTTGAAATGTATATTTATGGTAGGTTGAGTATATAATTTTATAGATTTTGTAAATTAGCATAATTGACAAAGATGTTTTAATGAGAGTCTGAAATGAATAGTGTGACATCTCTTGATCTTAAAGCATTTCTTTTTTAGATGGATTTAACTTTAGTTTATAAGATCTGCTTTAGAGGGGGCTTTGGTTTTTTTAAGACAGTCAAAAAATATAAGAATAAGATAAGATATAAGAGATAAGATAAAAGAGATAAGGCATAAGAAATAAGATATAAGGGATAAGATATAATAAAAGATATAAGATAGTTAAAAGCCAAAGGTTTTTTGGCTTTTAATTGTGAGGAGATTAGGATGTTTGGTTTTCAGGCTGAATAGAATATTAGGATTATGTTAAGATATTCTATTTAATTATGTGTGTTAAGGTATATGCATACAAACTATGAGTATACAGGAGGTATATAAGACAATATGTAAGAGGAAAAAAGGCAAAAAATCATCATGGCATCAACCCCTTTTACTGCTTTTCCCGCATCAAATCACCTCCATCCAACATTCCTGAAGATGTTCCAGCATTTTCCAAGGCTGGAACATCCATCCCTGCTTTCCCCGTTGTCTGGAGCTGTGTAAATCCTGTGAGTGATTCCCATTTGTCAGCTCTTGCCTCAAACCAGCCCGTGTCTCTACCCACAAATAACTCCCCAATAATTAAATTGTCCTGGTTTTGATCTTGCTCACAGGAGCAGAGCGATTTTCATTCCCTCATGGATAAGATTATCCTACCAGGTTATGATTCAAGCCTTCCCTTTTGCTCCGATATGATTCTTCCAGAGCTGGAGCCTGATAGGGCCCTGCTCAGCACCAGGCCTCTGTTTTCTCTGTAAATACAGCCTACAAAATTTCAACAAGTCAGCCCTTGTGTGCCACACCGGGAGATTGATGACAAACCACATTATTTTTCCCCTCCATAGAACTGCCCACAATTACAGCAGGGCTCTCTCCAAACACTGCTCTGTTTTTGTCCAGCAGGGAAAGGCCAGCGGCACGGGCCGGCATCCGCGAGCGGGGCTGGAGGCAACACTGAGCAGCATTATTTGGGGAAAATGCCCTTTTCTTACCTCTTCTTCTTCTTTTTTTTTCCCCCCTATCCATGATAAAATATTGGAGCCGATTCTGCCACGTGGGTTATTGCAAAGCCATGAACCCACCAGCAAAGGTTATCTCAATAGCAAGGGAAGGAAAGGAGGGGCTCAGAGTTGGAAAAAATTCCCTGAGCTGCTCCTGGGATGCTGAGGCTGCTCCCAAACCAGGGAAATTGGTGAAATTGAGATTTATCAGTGGCTCCTGGAGATGAGGTTTGTTCTGTGCTGGGGGTTTAATCCAAAAATCCCTGTTTTCTGTTGGCCTTGTGCTCCCAAACCAGGGAAATTGGTTAAATTGAGATTATCAGTGGCTCCTGGAGATGAGGTTTGTTCTGTGCTGGGGGTTTAATCCAAAAATCCCTGTTTTCTGTTGGCCTTGTGTTTGATAATTCAGAGATTTAATAATCTGCCAGATTACAAATCCCTCAGGCTGGAAAATGTCAGGAGTGAACAGTTTGAAAAAATAAATGAAAAAGGTAATAAAAGGCTCCATCTCTTGAAAGAAGATTCCTGGAGAAGCAGGACCACGCTCCTGTTGTCATCCCATCATCCCTAATACTCAGCTTTTTAAACATCCCATTTTTAACCCCTGATTTTTGTCCTGCCGCCTTTTGCTTGCATCACTTTATCCATAACAAAATTCGGAAAACAGGGATTGCTGGGTGCTCTGATGAACTTTCCAGAAATCTGCTGTCCTCCAGATAACTGAATTCCCAGACTCCACGGAGAACTTGGGATCACCTGAAAATCAGGGCTCCCTTTCAAGTGCAAAACACTCCCAGCATCCAACATCTGTCAGAATTCCCTCATTTGTCACGAGGCTGCTGCACGCTCATCCATCATCCTGCCACGCCACGCTGGAAATGGTGCTGAAAAGATCCAAGTCATTGCCTCCAAAATGTTTTCTTTATCTCTGGGCACCTTCAAATCTTCCACGGGAGCCCTGAAATCTCTACTCTCCCCGCTCATTGTTTATAAAATGTGTTTAATTTGGGTGGTTTGTGTATGAAATGAGGGCGGTTGAGGTTTTTTTTCTTCCTTCAGGGGCATTTTTGGTCCAAACATGGATGTGCAGCAGATTTCTGAGTGATAAAGAACCCTCTTGTGTTAAGTTTACCCTTTGAAACTTTAATTATTTTTTGCTAATTCCATTTTTTGTTGGCTTTTTTTTTACTTATTTACTTAGACCCTCAAATAAATGGTGACATTCCAAGGCATACAGAATATTCAGACCACAGTAGGTAAGAAATTAATGACTTAATTCTTTAATTATGGCACCTATATCACCAATATTTAGCCAAAAAAATTGAGTTTCCAGTGAGACCAATTTAATCAATCTGACTTTTAGGGGCCAAAAATACAATTTCTACAGTTTCTCATGCCTGTAAAAAAATTTTATGTGCATTTCTCTCCTTGGTACCCCAAAGTTTCTCAAGAATTTCTGTCAGACTTTAGTGCCTACTGAAGTTTATGTAGCTCTAGAAAAGATACATAAATTCCTGAGGAAAAAAAGTCTAAAATTCTTCTGCAATTGCAAATTGTCTGTGCTTTGGTTGGTTGAAGCTAAATCGTTCTGAAAACTTAATTCTTCCTTGGAGTTTCACATCAAAAAGATCTGGAAAATGAAATAAGGCCGTGAGGTTTCAGCAGGAAAGAGATGAACCAGGATTCAAACACAAACTTCCAAATTCTGTGTGATTTTCTTGGATATCGAAGCAGCTTGGAGAACAAAATGAAATGTGACTGGAATGCTGATATTCACTCCACAAATTTAAGACAAATTTTAGTGCTAGGGAACTTTTAAAAACCCAAAATTTGGTTCTAGGAGGACAAGGATTCCTCAGCAACTCAAGGCAGTGCAAATGGAGTTTTTCACAGTTCCCTGGGCAGGGAATGGGAAGGATTTTAAAGGAGTTTTGGCAGGGAAGGGGAATAAAGAGCATTGGGCCAGTGCCTCCAGTAGCTCTGAGCATCCCACCAGTTTTCCATGGGATTTCTGCCACCTCTGTGGAAAATCTGAACTGTTTAATCCTGGGAGCTGCAGCCCTGCTCTTGAGGAAAAGGGATCCAGGATGGAGACTGGAAACCTTCTGTAGTGAACTCAGAAACTGTAGCAAACATGAATATATTAAATTTAGGGTGCTGTTTTTAAAAAAAAAAAAAAAAAAAAAAAGTAATTTATTATTTTCATTGTTTATTTTTCAACAACCAATCAGTTCAGAACATCCTGATCAATCAGACCCTCTGTCAGCAGCTCGGGAGTCTTTGCAAAGAGGACAAGTTCAAGCTGTGAAGGGCACTGAGTTGGGGTGGTGAGGTTAAAATCAGGGAAGAGCCATTTCTTTCCCTTAAATAAAAAAACAAAAAACAAGGAAAAAAGAAAATAAAAAGGAAAAAAAGATAAATAAAAAGAAAAAAGAAAATAAAAGGAAAAAAGAAAAAAAAAAAAAAGGGCAATAAAGCAGAAGTCACTTCCTAAAGGTAACCATTAAATCATTCAACACTCAGCTCCCCTGAGAGCAGAGGGTTCCTCTTTCCGTTCCAGGAGGGATTTTCAGGAGCCATTCCTCATCCCCATCCTCTTCTCCCTGGGCATTATCCCAGGCCCCATCCAGGGGCAGCACCACAGCATTCCCTGGGATGGCCTTGGGCCCATAGATCACTTCCCAAAACGTTTCCAATGGCTCCCCAAAGAGGAGGGCGGAGGGCTGTGTTTCGCTCGTGATAATGTGCTAATGCTCCAAGACCCCGCATAAATCCTCTCCCCGCATCCTCGTTTGTCAAAGTCACAACACGGGGCTGGAAACAGCAAAAAAAAACACCCCCAAAAAACCAATTCAACAAAATAAAAAAGAAAGTAGGATGAGATAGAAAACGTGGCTTTGTTTTTTTCGTCCCTCCCATGCGATTTTTCCCCCTCCTCTCCCCCTTCGCCTTTTCTCTTAATCTCAAAACCATCTGATTTTAAAAGAAAGAAAGGGTTTGGTTTCTTCAGTTTTCTGTGGGAGTGCACACGTGCGTGGCTTGCTGGACACTTAAAAATGGAAACTCGGAGTTTGTTGGAGGAGCCTTTGCCACCTCTGCTTAGGAAAATGCTGTTGGGGAGAGCGTTGGTCGCCCTGGCGCTGCTCCCCAGCTTAGTCATCGTTTGGGCTGATCAAATTCGATGGAAAAACACGATCGTATCAAAAGCCCTGATGGCTGAGGGAATTTGTTTTTAATCATCTCTGAGGGAACAATCCCACAGACCACGTCAAAATGTTCTCCAGTGCTTGCTTGAAGTGAAAAGAAGTCGTGAGAGAGAAAATCGAACTTGTTTTGATGGTTTATTTCTCTTTTCCTTTTCAGCTCCGTCTCAATGTCTTCTTCTCAATTATTTTTTTTCCCCTCACCATCTCCTTGTCATCCTGATAAAGCGGTTTTATTTAAAACACCTCCTGAAAATCACCAAATGGGGATGTTTAGCTGATGTTTGTGCTCTGAAGTGCCAAGGCAGACACTTCTTACTGGTTTTACCTTTGGTAATTCTGTCTTAGATGAGTTCTTGATGTAGAAAGGGAATTGTGATGGCATTTGAGCCCTGTCCCTCCCTTGTGCTTCTGTTAATAGATTAACACCCATTATGGGTGCCTTGGTAGACAAAAAGGAAAAGAAAGAGATTTCTCCACCAGCATTTAATTGGATCTACCTGGAAGAGCCAAGATTTTGGACCTGACATTTTAATCATTATCAGAGAAGAAACATTTTCAGCCAAAAACAGATGAAAGCAGGTGGGAACTGGAGGGAAAACAAAGGTGAATTGATGTGGTGACCCCAGCTCAGCCTTGCTGTTTTCAGTCAATTATTATTAAATACAATTAAATACATTATATTATTATTAAATACATTATTAAATACATTAAATACACATTAAATACACATTAAATGCACATTAAATACATGGCAGGATAATCTAGAGCTCCAAGCCCTTCCCAGCCATTCCCAGCCATGCCAGCAGTGCCAGTGAAGGCAGCAAAGCAAATTGAGATCAGCCCCACGGCCCCTGGGTCACGCTTGGGGCAGTTTTGGGTGGCAGAACCCAGCCTGCAACGCCAGAATAAGGCAGAAAAAACAGAATATTTTTATTGAAGCATTAAGGGATAGTGTTGGTAGCCACTACTGGATTCCCAAATCCAGCCAGAGCCTGGAAACTCTTCCAGGGTTGGAGTGAGGAGCCGTGAAACCTCTCCTTTGTTGCACTCTGACATTTGATACGCATTAAACATTAAATATTAAATATTCTGCTAAAGGCTGACTGCTCTCCCTGCATTGAAGTGGCTCCATTGCTCTCTCCCAGGTTTTATCTCTGGTGTCCCCTTTCAGGCTGGATTGGAGACCAGGCTGGGGAAGGGCCGGCATCGCTGTCCGTGCGGGAGCCCCCGGCGGTGCTGGCAGCATTCCCGAGCCCTGGCATCCTCCTCCTGCCCAATTAGGCTTCACCTCAGGTAACTCTTCAAAAGAAAACTCTCAATAATCAGAACGTGATGGGCGACACATCAGGAAAAGGCAAATAAGAGGCTGAAATCCGGCACAGAGCCGCCGTGGAAAACGAGCCATGGGGCTGTTTCCATGAGGGAGCTTGGATGCTGTACAAGGGCTGGGAGGGGAGAGGGGCACCCCGGCATGGGATGGGGAAGGGAGGGCTCCTGGGGAAAGGTTTGATCCTAACAGGATCCTCATGGAGCAGGTTTTGGGTTTCACACCCTGCTGACAATTTGCTGCAGTTGGCAGCGGGAGGATGAGAAGGGAAATGTTTCTGGGGTCTCTCTCTGGAGAGGAGAAGCTGCACCGTGCTGCAATGTCCTTTTGGGTTTTCCTTCTGTCCCAAATTTGAGTGCAGCTGTTCCTTGTCATGGGGACCTTGCCACGCTTTGGGGGTTTGGGGATTTGCGGAGCAAGATGAGGCTCAGGTCCAGATCCCTGGATCCAACATCTGGATCCATCCAGAACCCAGAGGAAGAGAGAAAACTGAACCCAGAGGGGGACTGCTGCATCACCCCATCCTCCTCCTCCACGGGATCCCTCTGGCACTGGGAATACCGGGATAGGGGAAGAGCCTGGGTTGATTCCAGCTCCTTCCTCACCCATCCCCATCCTCACATCCCTGAGGAGCCACCCTGCCGTGATGGAACACCAGTGTTATTCCACAGGAACACCAGTGGAAACTGGGCTGGGGTTACCCCTCCTCCTCTGATGCCTGTTTAATTGGCTCTTCATTAGGTATGTTTTCTATAAACAGAGATTAAATTAAAAAAAAAAAAAAGTGACACTGGAAATACTCTGAGGAAAGTGTGTCTGTGGGAGCCAAACGAAACTCCACATAATCCCTCTTCTCTCTGTGAGAAGAGAATAATGTCCTCCAATTAATTATATCGAGGCATATAATTACACACTTACACAGTCAAAGACATTTTGTAGCAGAAACGAGATTGAATGTCAATTCCAGCTTCCAAAACCACACGGAGTTAAAACAAATTTTAGCTCCCATATTGAACTTTTCAAGCCACTTTTATTAATCTGTGGAGCGATTATTGTTGACTGGACAAGTTATTTGGGACGGAGTTTTTGCTGCAGTGCAGAGCTGGCAGTGCAGAATGCCAGACTCCACAGAGAACTGCAGTAAACCAATATATCTGTGCAAAAATATCTGGATTTTCAGAGATTTTTATCAAAAATAGATGCTGAATAGTGGCTGGTTTGGCCAAGAACAATATGTGGTGCTCTCACCTAGGGGTTCCTTATTTCCCTGTGGATTTTTGGCCTCCCTGGGCCATTTCCCTCCCAAATCCGTCCCGTGGAGGTGGCAATGCCAAGTTTGATAGAACCCGTGGCTCTTGTGTGGAGGAGTTGAAAGCACAAGATAAATTATTGGAGTTTACTGAGCAACATTTTCACTCTGGGACTGAAAGGGGAGAGTGGCTCCTAAAAAAGAGCGCTGAACACATCATGATTATTAAAAACAATCAAACCAATTAGAGAAAACCCAGCATTTTAAACATGAATATGCACTTCCTGGATATCTATTGAGGAATTCTTCCTTTCAGGCAGCATTTGCTGATGGATTCTGATGTCTCAATCAGGATTTCAGGACACGGATTATTCCTTATAGCATTTGATCCGGCGTGCAAGGAGATATTTTATCACAGCCCTGTAACTATCGACTCCAACTGATTATTTGCTTCAAGTTAAGCATGAGCTTAACTCCTCCTGTTGGCTCTGACATGGACATTCCCACCAGTATAATATTCCCAATCCCTCCTGTTATTACAGCATTCCCCATAACGGGAACCCCAATATTACCGAGGACATTTGGCAACCTTGGCCAATGTCAACAGAATGGGAGGTGCTATTTCATTAATTTCCCCTGACTTGGGACAAAAATAACTTCATCCATGTCTTGGTTTTGTGTTTCAACCTCCAGGAGAACAATTTTCTTAAAAAATAAAGAAATTGGTTACTTTATACCCCGGCTGGTTACATTAGACTGTAATTTCACAAGGCATCAGTGATTCCAGGGGCTGATTTTCTGACAGGCCAAAAAAAAATGACCACACATTTGCGAGCATCAGTAGTCACCTCTCCTCATGCATAAAGCACACGGACACATTTTTGGCTGTCGGGGTCTGAGCGGCAGAACAGGGGGAAGGAAGAGGCAGAGACGTGTTTTGGGTTCCTGACACGCGGGGTTGATGAACGGGGATCCCGGAGTGAGGACAGAAAAATGGGTCCCCACGGGGCAGGGCAAGATCTCCTCTAAGAACAGAATGAGTGAGGAAATCAGGGCAGGCACAGCCTTCCTGCTGGGGGAGAGACCACAAAGGGTGGGAGGAAAACAGGTAAAGGGAGGGAGGATTCATTGCCCAGGTAGAGCTGGGTGTCAGAGTATTTATGGTTTGGTCTCTTCTGCATCTCCTCAGGTCCTCCTTAAGCTGGATTTGGGGGTTTTGCCTTTTTTTTTTTTGGTGTGTGTTTGGTGAAGGGTTGGAATGAGCCCTTGCAAACCTTCTGCAGGACTCTGCTGTAAATTTGTAGCAACCCCAAATGTTTAAAATCTCCTCGTAATAAAGGCCACCTGAAACTTTTGCAACAAATGGTCTTCCATTTTTATTTATTTTTTTTTATATTTTATTGTTATGATTTTTTTAATGCTGTACAATCAGCAATAACACCACAATCACATGTTTGAAGCTGGTATTAATAATTTTACAGCCAGTAAACACCTGAAATCTCTCCTCTCCTCTCTTTATTGGCTCCCTGGATTTTTATGAGTGTATTGCTGCAAATAAGGCAGCGCAGGGAGTTGCCATGTTGGGAAAGACCAGGTGCCCATCTGTTTCAAAATCATTCCTAGAGTTAAGCTTGAAATGCATTAAAATCATCTGGGGTTGAATTTTGACCCAATTTTGCTCCCTGACCTCCACTTTTCTATGACTGACAAAAAAAGTGTGGTGAGTTTTGGCTCTCTAAAGGATCCAGGAGGAGAGCAGAGTGAAAGGGAGGAAATTCCTTGGCCCAGGGTGTTCTGGAAGGTCTGGCCATCGTATGGGGTCACCCTTTCCCCTTGGACTGTCCCCCCTGTGGTCTCCTGGTGGGATGTGGGAGGGAGCTGTGGCTGCTCCATCCCTGCAGTGTCCAGGGCCAGGCTGGGCAGGGCTTGGAGGAACCTGGGATAGTGGAAGGTGTCCCTGCCCATGGCAATGAGTGGAATGAGATGAGGTTTAAGGTCCCAACCCAAACCATTCCATGATTCCAAGATCTATTCCAGCCAGCATGGCAGAAAGGAAGGGATGGGTGGGGTTTTCTTGGCCTGAAGGATTTGTGTCCAAGTCTGTCCCTGTTCCACGAGGGTCAAATCTCATCAAAACCCTTTGCTGAACATGGATTCCCCCCAAAAACCAGGACTAGAGAGGGGTGAGGTCTGCTTTTGAAGGACAATTCAATGTCCTCCATGCCCTTTCCACTGCTCATCCAGACATAAACATAGAATGTGTATTAAAATGAAGGCTGTGGCAGAGGGGAGAATTAAACCCAGGTCTCCCAAATCCCAGGTTAACCTTAACCACTGGATTATTTTCCTCTCTCGTGTGAATGCTGCCTGTGCACATTGTGTACAAATAGGAGAGAGATTTACTGGAGAAATAACCTCAGCCACAATAATCCACGTGTGTACATGGATATAAATATATATATTCTCAATAGCGGCCTGCGAAAGCATCGCCTCATAAAAACTCTCGGAACACTCAGTAAATTCTGGGCCAGATTTCAACTCATGTTCCTGAGATAAGGACCGGAGGGAGGAGGAAGAAACAGACAGCAGCAATCCTTTCATCCCCCTGGCCACAGCTGGTGGGGCCGTTCCTTTCAGCAGATGGGAATAAAAATAGATATATTTACAATTTACAATTGCAGTTGGATGGAGAAAGGAGCAGCAGAGAACACAGAGCAGTCGTTTGCTAAACCCATAATAGTGGGGATTATGCAGCGCTGCTGCTACAATAACATTCGTTTGCTGTCAGCGCTCCTGTGTAAAAACAAATTAGCTGGATGATTAATGAACATCCCGAGCAGCATGTGGATTCTCCTCCGTGATGCTCCAGCCCGGTGTGAAACCCTGAGCTGTCCCTGCTCCTTGTGCTGTCCCTTCCTCACACCTGCTCTGAAAAGGTTCCCATCCTTTTTAGGGGGTTTATTTGAGTAACAATAGGAGAAAGCAGAGTGCAGAAAGAGGTGAGAAGTGTCTGCTGGAGGTTTGGTGGGCCCTGAGGGTGGCTTTGTGGACAGGGCTCCTGCTGCAGCCCCCAGCAGAGCCCTTGGACTGGGAGAGCTGGAGGCGAACGGGAGCGGATCCGCAGGGAGGAGATCACAGCCAAAATTCAGGGAGTGTTTGGACAATGCCCTCAGGCACACGGGGGGATTTTGGGGTGCCCTGTGCAGGGCCAGGAGCTGTCCTGGATGATCCCTGTGTGTCCCTGTCCCCAGGATATCCCATGATGTGATTGCCAGGGTCCCCTGGGTGCTGTGGGGACTCTGTGACAGGAGCAGAGCCAAGAGCAGGCACCGAGCAGGGCTCTGCTCCCTCCTCCCCCGAATATCCCCTGCTCCATTGTGTTTTCCTTTTGGAGCTTCTACCTTTTTTATTCCCTCCTAGCTCACATACCTGAGGGGAATCAGAGCGAAAACCGACCATAGAGAGCTGGGATCTGTCACCAAGAGGCACCTCCAGAGATCTCCTGCTTGTTTTTCCTGCTCTGCATGTGGGGGCTGCAGCCTCTGGGCATTTTAAAAGTGCTTTTTCACCCGCCTATCTCCCTCCGAGGTGTTTCAGATGATTCTGCAGAGAACTTCCATGGCAAATGGGGAGATGAATGTGTTTTTTCACTGTAATTAATTAATGCATGTTTAATCCAGGAGCTGGCCTTTAAAGATCCTTGTGTGTCCCTTCCAGCTCAGGATATTCTGTGATTCTATGATTCTACAAATGACCGAGGAAGAAGGAGGTGTGAATTGTTATCCCACAAAGGGTGGGCAGACAGTTCCGAGTGTGATCCAGCCTTGCAGGGCGTGCTGGATCTCTCCAGGTTTGTGTGGAACCGGTTTGGCTGCCAACACAAAACCCCAAAATGCTTTGGGTTGGGAGACACCTCAAGGATCATCTCATGCACCCCCCCAGCCATGGGCAGGGACACTTCCCATTATCCCAGGGTGTTCCAAGCCCCATCCAGCCTGGCCTTGGACATTTCCAGGGATCCAGGGGCAGCCAGCAGTGATGCTGGTGCTGAGTGTGAGCTCCTTTCTGGCACTCACGGGGTTAAGGGTGCTTTTTCTATTCCACACACACTCGCACGAGCCTCCAGCAGTTATATAATATAAAAAGGCTCTTTTCTCATATCCCCACAGCGCGCAATAGGACTCCACATATAGCACACCAAAAACATAAAAAAATAAAAGGACCCCAAACACTGCCAAAATCTACATTTTCATTTGGCAAACCAGTTAAATCTATTCATAATCTGGTGCCTGAATCAGGTTTCAGACCAGACTAGACTGCCTTGGCTCCTGGTTTTTGTTGCTCGACCTGTCTCTGACTGAATTTAGCTATGATGTTACATCTTTAGCTGTAGAAAATTTCTAATAATGGTAGCCTGTTTTATTTTGCCACTGGAGGGTACAAGTTCCAGCATTTCCGTACCCAGGTCCAATTGGAGCCAGTTTCGGACTTTTTTTTGGACAGAAACCTCCCTTGTTGCTTTGCACTGTTTTCTTTTTGCCCTTTTTTTTTTTTTTGCCTTTTTTTTTTTTAATTTTTTAATTTTAATAATGTTCACTCTCACAGCTTCCAGGAGGCAAAATGAAAACACAGCAAATGTGAAATGAGCAGTGTCAAAAAATCCAGTCCCAGTCACCTGCCCCACTCCTCTGGGGCCCCTGGAGCTCCACCAGCTCGTGGTGATGAGGATGGAGCTGCAGTTCCTGGAGTTTGTGCTCTCCTTGGGAGGCCACAGCTCAAGGTCTGATTTAGGGGATGAAGGTTAATTGGAATAAAATGAATCCCTGCTTTTGGGCACGGCTCATAGGGGCACTGGGTTGTGAACCCTAAAGGAGATAAAACCAAATCCCAAATTTCACTCCCTGTTCAATGTTCTTATTAACAAAGCCATGAAGGTGCTTTCCCTTCACTTCTGCTTGAACATCCCCAGTACCTCAGGCCTAAAAAATACCTGTACACCCCCAAGTGCTCCCTAAACCCCTCAAATTCCCAAGCACAAGGACAGCAGCACCACTCTGGGCTGGGAATTAGGGACAAGGCTTCATGTGCAGCTGAGGGTCTTGGTGGCATTTTGGTGTCTCCCAAACTGATTTTCCCTGGAAGGATCCAGTTCAGCTTTTCTGTCAAACCTGCTGCCTGCTGGAACAGGAAATCTTTAGGGTTTTATATAGTGCTAATAGGCCACCAGAAATTTTGTATAGAAATAACCCGACACAGAGAATTAGAGAACATGGACAGGACTCTTGTTTTAAATATATAGATATAAACAGAGTAATTCCTTCTCCCTCGGTAAATTAACCCAGGGTCTGTTTGGGCTGGGCAACCACAGGGAAATTAGAAAGGAGTAAAATCGTGGAATTTGTTTGGAAAACAAATTTTCTTTAATTTTATTTTAAGCATCTTGAGGAGAAGCGAGGCAATGAGAGTGATTTGGAAGGCAGTTGTGAAGTTTTAGTTGTTAAAAGGAACATAAAGTGAGGTTGAGGCTGGAGTTTCTTTGGTTTTATGCCTTTGTCTGAATCCAGAAGTGGTGAAAGTTGACTCAGCCTGGGGAGAAAAGGAGGTTTCATCTCCTCAGTGATCAGAAGGGAGGTTTGTTCATCCCCCACACACTCATCCATAAATATGCCCTGGAGAATCCGTAACAACAGGGAATTCTGAGGCTGAGCTGGAGGATTGGATGATTCCAGCACATCTGTGTAATTATGGGGAGGTTTAAAGGAATTAGCACTCCAAAACCTGAACCCAGCTGGGGGAAAATCACCACCACAGTCCCGGGGGTGATGGACAAGGCTCAGGGAATGACCGACACCACAGACCTGGATATTTGGGAACAAAAATGGATAAAACCACGGGACAAGGAGTCTGTCACCTGTCCTGAGCAGCAGCAGGAGGGGACAAAGCAAAGCAGGGCCACGGCTCCACCTGGGATCCATCTTCCTCCCTCGTGGAGCAGGGAATTGTGTGGGGGCTCCTCTGGGGGTCTGGGGAGTGGCACCCCCAGGTCCTGGCTGATCTCACAAAGGGGACATGGAGGGGACACAGCCTGGGGCTAATTTGGCCAATTTAGAGCAAAAGTAACCCAAAGAAGGAGCCAGGAGGTCGGGCCGGGCTGGGGAGCTCTGCCCTGCCAACTTTGGGTGGGTTTGTGTTAAATTGGATGTCTGAGAAGTCTTTTTTCTGCCCAACCCTCATCATTACGTGCTTGCATAGAAAATTAAGTTACCACACCTTTAATGAACTTAATTTCCTAATTCTGACAGAGTTACCACTGCCAGTGATTCACTCCCTGCTTTTTACACATTTGGGCTGTGTTTTGGTTGGTTTTTTTTGTTGTTTTTTTTTTTTAAACCAGGCAGATCTCCATGGCCAAACACTGGGTTCATTATTTTCTTTTCACTTAGCTGAAACAGAGTACGTAAGAAATTACAATCGATGTTATCTTAGAGCAGGGATTCCTCCAAAATTTCCACCCTGAGGGGAAATGTAGGAAAAGCAAGACATTTCCTGACTCATCCCTTCTGATCCTTCAGCCTTCATCCTCTGGTCCCAGACCTGACCAGGAAGAGATGCCATGGATCAAACAAACACTTTGCAGAGTGGTGCAAAACCCGTGCCTGGAAGCTCTGGAATGGTCAAGGTTTGGAGCTCAGCTCTGCCAGGACAGCCTGGGGGAGCTCAGACCTTCCTGCTTTAATCCTGATGAATCCATGGAAACTTTTCCAGATGCTACACAGGTTATTCTTCAAACATGTAAATTTTATTTAATTAAGTGAAACGGCTCTCACAAGACTAATTCTGCTCTCCAGTGCTGCTGAGAGGGGATATTAAAGGAGCTGCTCTGTTAAATTCTAGAAACTCGGGGTAATTTCAGTGTGTCCCAGTGTCTGCAGAGCCTTTCTGGCAGGTAATTGAGGGTTTTCTAATCAGAGCATTTAAACAGGACCGTGCTGTAGGAACACGATGCTAAAGCAGAAAGCTCAGGCAGGGAATATTCCCAAACTGAACATTATTGTTGCTATTGATATAAAAAGGGTGGGAAGGGGGATTGTAAAAGTGTGAGGAATTAACACACGGGCTCCTTGAGCCCAGACTGATTCTCTGCTGCTCTGACTACACGAAGGAGTTTATAAATCCTTTATAGGCTTCTGCTTCAGGGACCTATTCTCAAATTTGTCATGGGATTTGGAGGTGTGAATTAGCCACTGGTCTCCACTGGATCCACTCTGTATTGATTTGGTTGGAATTTAAGGTTCAGCCCTAAAGGCAGAATGTCATCCCCTGCTCCAGCACTGCTCCAGCAGCTCTCAGTTTTTCATGTCCAGAATCCTCATTTCAATTCCCAGCCAAAATGCATCCACTGGCACTCTGCACCCAGGAGTTCCTGTGCTAAAATCATCCTTCATTTCCAAGATCTCACCTCCCACTCTGCAATTTAGTCCCAGTGTACTTCCAGCAAGGAGCTGTGAATAAGGACTGAGGGAATTGTTCTCTCAGACTCTTAAATACGGAGGAGACAATTTGTTCTTACAGTCAAACAGAAACACAATCATGGAATCCCAGACTGGTTTGGATTGGAAGGAAACACAAAGCTCATCTTGTTTCCTTTTCCTCTACCCCAGGCTGCTCCAAGCCCTGTCCAGCCTGGCCTTGGACACTTCCAGAGATCCAGGGGCAGCCACAGCTGCTCTGTGCCAGGGCCTCCCCACCCTCCCAAGGAACAATTCCTTCCCAAAATCTCATCCAACCCTGCCCTTGGGCAGTTTGAATTTATTCTGTATCAGCAACCAATGGGTTCAAAGCACAACAACTCTGTCTGGAGAGCCAGGCTTTGACTTTCTTGCCATTTCTCTCCTAAACTTGCCCAAAGAGGTGGTTAAATAATTGATATTTGCTTTCTGGAGGGAAAGTTTACTCTCCTTTGACCCTGCTTCAGAGTTCTTTAAGATAAGGGCAAATATTGACAAAGCTGGAGCTGAGATTTCAGTAAACAGAAAAAGAAAATCACTGGTGTCGCTTAGGAGTGAAAAAACCCCAACCAGCCTGGCTGTAAACTGTCTCTTAGGGTAAGGAACTGGGGATGTGCTCACTGAGAAATCCTGCTGATGAAGAAATCCCTGCTATTAAAGGGCAGCAGAGAGCTCCCACCTAAATGAAATACAGGATTAATTCTGTGATCCTAATTTCCTTGACTCCAGACTCACACAGGCAGAGGGGGATAAGCCCAGGGAGATTTAACTGATTGTGGCTTTCTCAGAGAGGGAGGGAAAAAGAAGTTCCTCCCACAGTCTGGTGGGGATGGCAGAGCCAGAGGTGGCTGCCACATTGTGCCAAGCTCCAGCCCTAATTTGGGAAAGCTTTGAAAACCCTGCAGTCTAATTATGGTGCTGGAAATAGATCTTAAATGATTTAGAAATACAAACCACTATTGATTGGAATAGAAGGTTTAAGGAAACCCAGGTAAATTTAATGGCTTTGTTAATGCCTCGTGCTGTTGTTGTGGAAGCTTTTATTGCTCTTATGACAAATTTGTCCTTTTTATCTCATTCCCTTTGCTGTGCCTTGTGCCCTGTGTGGGGGTATCGATCCTCCCTGCTTTCAGCAGCTTGGCCTTTAAGACAGCAGTTGCCTTCCCTCACCTAGGGGAGCAATGCCAGGATCTTGAAATCCTTGGAAATGGCCAAACACATCCCTTGTTTCTGATGGTTTTAGCCAGCTACAGACCTGCAGAAGCCATTGGAGAAAAACCAGCCCAATATCGGTTGGGAACAACAACTTCCAGCGGTCCAAGGAGTTGTTTATTCCCAGATAACCCCCTCCTCCCTCCCACTGCCCCCGGGGCTGTGATGTTCCAGCAGTGTTCACATCTCGGGCTGGCACCAGGTGGAACCAGCTTTGCTTCCCAGCAGGATCAGGGAGCTCGGAACGACGGATCCCGGATCACCGCTGCCCTTCCAAGAGGAGCTGTGAGTGCCCTGGGACGGCTCCTCCTGAGATTTCTGGAGCTGGGTATTTGCTTTCCTTGGATCTCACCCTCCTGGGAGAAGTGATGCTGGATGCTTTTCCTATGTGGATGATGCGGGCTCGCTCCTTAAGTAAACCACGACTAATTCCTGCCCCTGGCGCTGCCATCTCGCTGTCCTGCCCTTGAAAAGCAGTGATTTGTACGTCTGCTCTGCTGGCTCGCCTTGAAACCCGCGGGGTGGAAACCAACAGCAGTCCCTCGCCGTTATTAAGTACAAACTCACCGCAAAAAACCAAAAAAAATTCACTTTAAAATTTTCCCTTTATTTCCAACAGTCTGAAACTACCTGAGCACCTCGTGGTGGGCTTAGATTGTCCAGAAAGTTCCCAATGCCCACAGAAAATGAATATTTTGATGGTGATTTGGTTTATTTGTGTTTATTGCTGTGCTAATTTATCTGCTCTGACTCTCCAGGAGAGCACCACCATCACCAGGCCTGATAAATGTGCTGGAGGATGTAAACCTGGATGAAGGTTTTGGCTCGAGGAGAGCGGGTTTTTCCAGAGTGAAATGATGGATTTATCATGCTAGATATGAACGAAGTTGTTACAAAGTAAAATAAATTAAAATAGAGGCAAAACAAACTTTCCATTTTATTTAGACTCAAATCCAGACTTATTTCATCTGAATGCATTGATCAGATATTTAAATTTGAAATCAAGGGTTGCAATCCTGTCCAGCTGGAATCAAAAGAAATGGACTGTTCTACCAAGTAATAATTTATTCCATCCTAAACAAAACCAGAGGGGTGAATCACCCTCTAAGACACCCAGATTTCTCCATTTACTGGGCAGAAAGCTCTAAAATTAAGTGAGATTAATTTGTATATATAAGAAGTCCTCTAGCACAGCAGGACTGCTGATGACAAATAAAGTTTTAAATTAAAAGGGACTTTATTGCTCTTTATCTTATCTGTCCACACCATGCTCACATTCTGTTGATCCCAGGCATCAGAGTTTTTCCAGGGAAGATAAATATTCCCTTCCCCTCCTCAAAACATAACTTGGCTCTGAGTTTTGCTTTATTCTGCTCCTTCTGAAGCAATGAAATTGGAGATTCGATGGCCACTCCATGAGATGGGGACTTGTCTGAGGTTGAGCAGCACTTCCAGCCCTTCCCAGCTCATCCCAGTGAATCATTATTTGTTGTTATCCATAATGCAGTGTTTGCTTGTTGGCATAGAGATTATCCATACAAATCCCAGTTCTCCCACCCACTCTGCAAGCAGGAAAGTGTTTAATGCAAGTGTTGGAAGGGACAGATTGATGACACATTGCTCTCATCTTCATCTAAAATCCAAAAAATAAAAGAGAACAATTCCCAATGGGCCAAAGCAATAAAATAAAAGCAGGAAGAAAGAAGAGCAAAGGCAACGAGGGATAAGATTCTGCTCCTGTGACTAAAAACCAAAAATCATTAAAAGTTGGGATAAAATTGTGAAGTTGTAGGAACATCAGATTTGTTGCTGACAGTCCCTGCATGGGGAGAGGTCAGCACAGGAGGCTCAAATCACTGATGATTTTTAAAATTCCATTTCTTGGGGCAATTTGGGCAACTCTGGGGGGGTTCTAGAGACAGAAAACCCCCTGAAATATCAGATACCTCCCTGAGGTATCTGAAAAACCCAAATCCCCTCAGCCACTTGAGGAATTTCTGCTCTTTGTAGACTTCTTTGTAGCCCTTCAACTTCCCCCAGGACAGTGAGCCCTTACTCGGGTGTTTTAATCGGTGTTTTAAAATTTGTGGTTGTTTTTCTGGAATTCCTTGGAATTTACTGGGCTGTGCATCCCGTGCCCCTCTCAGACCACAGGGAATTACAAACCTGCTGCCTCAGCTGATACCTCCCAACCCAACAACCCCAAATTCCTCAAAATCAGAGGACAACTCGGAGTTTTTAAACACATAAAAATTTCTGTCAGGTCCACATTCCCCCCTTCCCCAAAAAAATGTTCTGGTGAGGGATGCAAATGCATGCAAATGAACCCAAATAATCCATCTCCAGCTCCATTTGGATGAGGCAGGAGAATCTCTCCACCCACGGGGTGTTTGAGTTGAAAGCAATCCCACAGAACGGGAGGCAGAAAGGAAGGTGGGCGACTCGCTTGGACTCCTCGATATTTCTTTTACACGGCGTGAATTTAGCTGAGCACACATTTTGAAGGGCTGCTCTGAGGCTGGTGCTGAGGGCTCTGCCAAACCCCCGAAATAACTCACAAACGTCATGGTCTGAGGGATGGCTGGGCTGCCTCTGCTGAATGCTAAATTGGAAAAGGGGATTTGGGCCTGCTGAAAGCAACACTTTTAATGTGGACACACGAGCAGAGCGAGAAACTCCCAAATTATTTCAACAGCAGCTGGTGTTTATGGAAAGCCAGTGATGGGCACAAAACAATGAGGACATTCTTGTGGCTGCGAAGCTTTGGTTTTCTGTTGTTCCTACTTGTTGATCTGGGTGAAAAGAAGTGGGAATAACCTTTCTTTTTAAAAGAACAGATGTGTTTTAGAAGCAGTGGTTTCTTGCTCCCAGCCATAGGGGAACGAGGAGCTGCCAGCTCCTGAGGGTTGCCAGTTTGTGTGTGAACTGTGTTTTCTGTCTTGTTTTATGAGCTGAAGGATGAAAATGGATGATTTTATCTCCTTTCTTCTCTTGAGGTGTTTGGGTAGCTGTTTTTTAGTCTTTCCTCCTGAACAAGGCCTAAAGATATCTGCAAGCCTTAAAGATACCTGCAAGTCTTTCCTTACTAAACAAGTCCTAAAGATGCTGTTTTTTCTGTCTTGTTTCATGACCCAAAGGACAAAAATGGACAATTTTATCTCCTTTCTTCTCTCGAGGTGTTTGGGTAGCTCTTTTTTAGTCTTTCCTCTTGAACAAGGCCTAAAGATACCTGCAAGTCCTTTCTTGCTAAACAATTCCTAAAGATGCTGTGTTTTCTGTCTTGATTTCTGAGTTAAAGGACAAAAATGGACGATTTTCTCTCTTTTCTTCACTCAAGGTGTTTGAGTAGCTGCTTGTTTTAGTTTTTTTTCACCAAACAAGCCCTGAAGATACCTGCAAGTCCCGTGGTGGAGCGGGAAGGGGGAATAACTGATATTCCATGCTGGAGTGCAGCTCATCACTCTGGGCTACATGGCAAGGTGGATTTTCACAAGAGCCACAGCCAGGCTCTCCGTGGAGCCCCTGCAGAGCACAAGTGCCCTTTGCAGGCTGATCAAAGCCCCCATCCATCACCCGAGCCCCGGCAGCCGGCGTGGCCCTGATGGAGTCACGGCTTCAAACCCAGCCAGAACCTGGCAGAGGAACAAACAGAACGTGATCAGATCCCACCCCGAGCCCAGGGGAGGCTCTGGGGTGAGCTTGGATGGAGTGTGAGGTCGCTGCCAGGTTGGCTTTGAGCACCAGGATGTCTCGGTGGGATTTGTCTGGAGAAAAAAAGCCCGGTGGTGACAATCTGAGAGGGCTGCCAGGGCTCCCGTGAGCATCTGCAGGAGAGGAAATGGGAAGTGGAAATGGAAGTTCCCAGTGTGAGCAGGGCAGGGTTCAGATCTGGGTGATAACACCCAGCATCTTTTCCCAAAGGAAGATTTCGACTGTCCTGGATCAAAAAGCTGCAGGGCAAGAAGGTTTCTGTGTTGTGTTTGTGCTTGGAGGTCAAACTGGGCTGCTGATTTCTCCTCTGCTGGTATCTGAGTAACACTGGGACTGTTTGTAAATATTTTTGAGAGGTTCCTCACAATAAAAATGAACTGCTGTTGTTTGGTTACAAATCTAAGAGGATCCCATGTGGAAAGCAAAGTGAATAAATGAGGATTTTTCTTGTAGTTACTGATAATTATTGCTCACATTTGAAAGCAAAAACATGCACAAAGTCTGAAATGAATGTGGCTTTCTGTGGTGCCTGGGTATTTGCGAACAAGTACTCAAGGAAGCACAAGAGAGAAACTTGGAAACCTCCTTGTTCAATTACGATTTTGATGAGAAAAGTTAAAAGCCAGAACCACTTCAGGTGAATTCTGCTGATCCTTCAGCACAGTTTATCCCAGTAACTACAATCCCTGCCCTCTGGAACTTCCAGAGGCTGAGGAACAAGATTTCAAGGACTACACAGAACGTGGAATATGTTGATCTTGGTTGTTTCCTCCAAGAAACTGCCTCTCCTTTTATTCCCCATGAAAACAATCACCCACCACACAAGCATGACCTGAAGTTCAACAGCTCTGTCCCCTGCAGCTCCAAATCATGTCTGTTACTGTGATGAATGTAAAAAACACCCGAAATCCCCTTTTTTGTGAACACCAGCTGGAGCACCAGCTCCAGGCAGGGCACACCAGAAGAGCAAAACTCCAGCACACAAATTCACTGTTCTCTGTAGGTCAGTGGCTGAGGCAGAGCTGGGTTTATTTTCCTGCACTTTGGCTATCTAAAAATTAAATATCGGGTCCAAAGCAGCCATTTAAACTCTGTAATTAAGGAGGAGACATGTCCAGTGAGCAGTCCAGCCCCTCATGGACCATGAGTCACCCTCATGGGGTGATTCAGCCTCCCTGGAGTACCAGGGGGCTCTGCAGAGCTGGGCTGGGTCAGAGCCATCCCACAGCACCCCGTGCCCACTGCTGTGTAACATCCTGCACTGCAGGTGGGAAACCACCCTGGGCTGCTGCTTCTTCATCTTCCCTCTGCAATGTTGGATCCAAACCCCACTGAGATGAGAAATCCTTGTGAGCCCAGTGCCAGTTTGGCAGAGCTCACCTTCCTTGTCCTCTCCTGGCCCCGGGGCCAGCAGGGCTTTGAACCCAGCTGGTGAAATAAAGTCTGGGCTTTTATTCACTCGGGGAAATGGCAGCACATCAGCTGAAGTGCCACGAAGAAAAAATAAATAAATAAAAAATAAAAAATGAAAGAGGAAAGGATAAGATGCCACTCGGGGAAGAAAGTTTGGCAGGGTTGGATGTCAAACACAATAGGAAAAAGCGCCTAATGTGAGGATCTATAGAAATTAATAATTAATCTCTTAACACCAGGCAGCTGCACGTACAGGTCTCCAGCGGCTGCCAAGAAGTGGCATAATCCGGGCAGATTTGTCCTGCAATTGCAGCAGAAGGGCGGGGCAGGGTCCTTATCGCTGCCTAAAGTGGCTGAGGAAACAAAATCTCTGCCACTCCTGGTGTCACGACCATGGCAAAGACGCGCTGGGCATTTCCTGGGGGAAAACAGCACCGGGATCTCTGCCCCACGAAGGGACGGCAGCACTGAGAGGCAGAAATGTCCACGGTTCATTTTACAAACAACTCTTTGCTCCTGGCTGCTCCGCTGGGGCAGCGGGAACACCAAAATTCCCTGCAGGACACTGGTACCCCGGGCAGGAGCGATGGAGCAGACACCTCCCAGCAGCCAGATGTGGGGTAACTCAGTGGGAGCGAGATTTCTGTCTCGGTTCAGCGCCCTGGAGCTCGGACTGAGGCTCAGAAGGTGAACACAGAGCTAAACTGGCCTATGAGCCTCCCAAGCACGGCCGGAGTCCTTGGGAGCCGCATCCCTGCGGAGCGCAGCTGATGCTCCACAAGGGTGACCTCAGCTTCTCCAGAGAGAGAAACCTCGGAAACGCAGCCGAGACAGCTCTCAGCCTCCCCCACCCACTGATACCGTGACAATTCACAGCTATTCCCGTGGAAAACATCCAGCAAAACCCCCCTCCCTCGAAAACAAACAAAAACATCTCCAGCCGCAGCGGGCTGGAAGGCAGCGATGGATTAGAGCAGCGCTTTTCCCTTTTCCCCGACACTTCTCCCACTCGCAGATGCTGAATGGGATCCCAGTCTCCTGCTCGGCTCTGCTCTCTGTCAAACCCTCGCAAAAAGGGGGCTACTGCAGCTCTTACATTTCGCAGGCTCGGCTGCCCTGCCAGCTCACACCTTCTAAATCCCGGTTCCATTTCCAGCAGGGTGGGGCTCGCAGGGATTTTTTCCTAAGGAAGCCGCTTGCTGCCACCGCTCGATGGCAGCGAGCTCTGCAGGGCTCGGCTCTGCTCGCAGCTCCTTCAGCCAAGTGGAAAATCTTTAATTGTGTGCGGGCCTGCGCTGCTCCACGAGAAAAAAAAAATGGGGTTCTGCTCGCTGCTGAAATGCACCCGGAATATAAATTTGGATTTGTGTCCACCCTGGAAAAGAAAGAAGAGTAAAATGCAGCCAGGCTTTAAATGCAGTCCATAAATATCCCATGTACATGCATGTGATGATCAGCCTCTCCGTTATTTTAATTTACATTATTCCAGCTTTTTTCCCCCCTCTTTTTTTCATTCCGATTATTGCCAAAAGTTATGGACAAGGATGAAAACAACTCGAATTGCTACAATAAAATTTGGGAACAGGATGGCACAGAGGCTGTGGTACAGGGTGAGAAGCACTGAAAGCAGAGGGCAACTGCTGGGTTGTTTTATTTTTTTTTTTTTTTGCATTTTCGACGATGGAAACATTCCATGAGCTGTGGAATCACCACCACCATCATCATCATCACGTGTCCAATGCCAAACCAGCACGTTATCTCAGGATATGAAAGAGTGGAATTGAGCAGCTGTGGCTGCCCCATCCCTGGAGGTGCCCAAGGCCAGGTTGGAGTGCCCTGCTCAGTGGGAATTGTCGTGCCCATGGCACGAGGTGAGCTCTGAGGTCCTCCCAACCCAACCATTCCATGCTCTGGTCCTGCTGGGGCTCAGCCTTCCCCCACACACTCAGCCCTGGAGATGCTCTGTGTCCCAAACCCATTCTGGAGCCACCATTCAGCTGCTGGTGCCCCTCAGGTACCAACTGAGCATCTCCAGCCGCTTTTGGGACATTTTCTCACATCAGCCTTTGCACAGGCAGCTGGAGGAGCTTTGGGAATCCTCTCCCACCATCCTGGAGCTGCCTCTGCTGGCTCTGCAGGACCCACCTCTGCTCTGAAGGACCTTTCTGTTCCCAAAGCCCTCCACGAGGCTTCGAATCTTAGACAGCCCTGCTAAGACGATGATCTAAACTGACCTAAATTCCAGGTCAAGCAAAATTTAGGTTAATTTCACTGATGTCATTTTAAAATTTTAATTGGCATAAACCCTCTGGGGCAGGGATTTTTCCAGGGAGTGCGTGTGCAAGTTAAATCTGCTGATGGAGGCTCACGCCGCCGCTGAAATCCCGATTCCCAAACTTTTTCAGATTTACCTATTTTGCCTTCATATCAGGGTGTTTCCTTCCTACAAATTCAGGGGGGAAAAAAAGTGAGGCACCCAAAGAGGGGATAGAGGGGGTGATGCTAAAAGAGTCCTGCCAGGAGCAGCCATTCCTGCAGATTGAAAGATCAGGAAAACATAAATGCAAACAGAGAGCCCATTAAACACTGGTGGAAAAATGGAAGCCCTGGAATGTCTCCAATATAACTAAAAAGCAGTCCAGGACTGGAGTGATTCTGTGTTTGTTTTCTGTCCATTTTTCATGGTTTGCTCATTGTCACTTCGAACTCTTCCAATATCATTAATACAGCTGACCAGTGTTATTTCTAAGAAAAATATTTTCATTTTTAAAAAAAGGACGTTTTCCTGAGAATAATTTTTCTGACTGTGGTGATATATTGTTGAATTGGTCCTTTTTCTACAAAAAAATTTACTTTTTTTTTAAAAAACCATGTTTATTGAAAAATTTACTGGAAATATTACCAAATCTTCGTCAATTAATTACATATATAATATTTTTATTTCACAGAACCCGCTGGAAAGGAGTGCAGAGCAGGGCCTTCTGTGACAGGATAAAACCAAGCAGTGCAGCTTGTGGGAGCACAATAGTTCATGTTTTAAGGGTTTGGGTGGTTCCAACAATCATCCCAAAAATCCACACCATTTCCAAACTGAAGTTTGTGCTGACCAGGAGCAGCTGCTCAGCAGAGCTTGGCTCCAAAAGGGCATCTCTGAGCTCCTGTCCTTGGAATTGTTGGGTGGATGGACTCTTCCTTCCCATCTCTCCATCCACGTTCCTCATTTTCCCATCTCCATCCAAAACTGGCGCTGAACAGGCCCAAATATCCCTCTTTTAACCCTTTATGCGCCGTGTTTTTATCTTATGGGTGCTCCACTCCACCTCTGGACTAAATAAACTCCTAAAACTCTCTTCAGGTTAATCTCACGGGAAGATTGAGAGGATAACGGGAGACTGAGACACCTTGGGATGGACACACTGAGCTTCCAAGACCCCCCAAATCTGGCCAAGGAGATGGGGAAGGACCCAGTGTCCCCCAGGAGGCGCCGGGGCAGAGCGAGGTGGGACAACCCCACGCCAGGATTAGGTTTGGCCAGGGAAAAGAGACTTGAGGAACAGCCAGAAAATGCCAGACAGGGGATGAATTGTGAGGGGTTTAGGGGGGAAAGGAGGTTCCTCAGTACTGAAGAAGTATGTTAATCACAGCAACAGCTTAATTTTGTGTGTAATTACAACTCCGCTCTTCCCTCGCTCCCCCACCCTGGCAGAGGTTGATTTTGTGTGCGCACATTCAATCTTCCCTTGCCAGGGACACGGGGCACTTATTGACACAGATGCAGAGCACTTGAAGCTGGGAGGGGAGGGGGCAGAGCCCGGGGAAGCTCTGGAGCCAGGACCCAGGGCCCAGCCCCACGGCGATGGTAATTTGTGGTTTTTCCTCCAACGTTTAGTAGCCACAAAGAAGCCTTAGAAATTTCTGGTCAGAACCAGGACTCCCCTGTTCCTCTGCAGACGAAACACTGAGCCCTTACACTCCAACCCAATAAATATTTCATCTGGTTTGGAGGGAGAAGGGGTGGAGCCGGGCAGAAATTGTGTTTCACGAATGCAAATGACAGCTCAGACCCTCCAAGAGCCAAATCCTGCCTTGCCTCCCACCCCTGAGGGCGGGCAGGGGCACAGGGGGGCTGTGGGGACAGGGACAGGTGAGGTCCAGGTGATTTGGGCACTGTTGGACACCATGGACACGTCCACAAGGCTCCCCTGGAAAAGCACAATGAAGAAGAGAACCCACAGAACGTGAGAAGTGTTACACAGAGGAGAAACTGGGAACCCAAGCAGGTCTGGAAACCTCCCAAATGCGTTAAGAGACAGAAAGATAAGTTTAAAACACGCTTTGCTCTGCCCTCCTAATCAATAAGCAATGGACAGATTTCTGGTAATGCATTTATTTCACCTTCTCTCATTTTAATCTTTGTTAGCCAGGTGTTGGTGCCAAGTTGGAGCATTGCCCTTCGATCTGAGCCTCCCTCCTCGCCTTCCTGAAGGCGCTGCTCTGATTCCAGCAGAGCTTGTGACAGTGACTCATTGCCCAAAGAGATGGGGGACAATCTTTGGAAGAACCTGGACACCATCATTCCTTTGGGAAGTCCTTGGGATGCAGAGCACAGCCTCAGGACTCCATCCAGGAGGAGACATTTTAATTTAATTTTCTGTATTAACGCAGCAACTTGAAAAAAATTCCTGAGAGGTAAATCATCCACCCAAGCATTCTGGTCAAATCAGCTGTGATAAAGAAAGATTGAAATCAAGACACAGAGTTAAGTAAAATCTCCATGAGTGATTCCATGAACTGGAAGGGAGAAGAAAATCCAGACCTGCTGAATCCAAAGCTGAAGGGAGATGGACATGGGAATTTGTGGGAGGATTGTGTTCCCATAGCCCATAAGCACTCCAAGGAATAAATCAGGGGCAGAATTTATTCAGGGCAGGGCTCTGATCTCCTGTAAGTGCTTTTAAGGCTGAAGGGAAATGCCCACATCGCTCTCCTGTCGCTGCCCTCTGAGGGATTTATATCCAGCTTTTAAGAGTTGTTCCTGAGAGAAAGATTTAATTCCTGTCCCAGCCCATCCCAACCCTCTATGACTGATAAAATTCAGGGTACAGTGGAAGTTTGGAGTCTACAGGAGGCAATCCCATAATTCTGGAGAGCTCCAGCTGCTTCCCACGAGCTCCATAAACAACTTCCACAACAGGAAAATCACCAACCCCACAAAATCCAGTCAAAGACAAATATTCAGGAATAGAAACCAGAGCACTGTGATCAGAGGAGCCTCAGTAAATGACACTGCTAATATCCCCCAAGGATTTAATGTTCTATCTTTAAACTCCAACCAGAATTTAAATTCTCAGAACCATCTAGATTACAAAAGACCTCAAGATCGTTGAGCCCAACTCTGATTGATAACATAAAGATTAAAAAAGTTGGCGTCTGGTTTGATTTGATGCTGATGCCATTCCTGATTTGCCAGCTTTTCAGTTATTCCTAACAGGAGCCAAAATGGATTAAATTTCTACAAACTGCAAACAGAAAGTGGAAATGGTTATAAAGAGACCACCAAGTTTCATTATCTGAACTTGTAAAAGTGTATGAACGGAACAGAAAATGTTCAGAAACCTGAATAAAACTCAGTGGTACAGCTCGGTGATTTTTAACTGCCTTTGGAAAAAACTTCCAGATTGACAAGGTGACAAGAAAAAACAAATCCTGCCCATATTCCCTCAGTTTGAGGGAGTTAAGAGATATCTAATGGAGCAGGGAAAGTGATTATTATATTTTTCATACTGGATTTTAATACCGATGGGGCGTCTCGAGTGAAATTAAAAGCGAGGCTGACATTGGAAATAGACATCACCGCGAAAATTCATGAAAAGCTGCAAATATCAGCCTGTTTAAAATGATAATAAATCAGCTGAGATCCTGAAGCGTATTTATTATGCTTGGAATTAGCAATAATAAAGCCAAAGCTCCTGCCGCAGCCACGGTGGAATTGAATGGCAATAAAATGAACTCGGCGGTTCGGTTTTGCGCTTGGTGCGTTGTCAGATTTTTGGAGCCAGGGCACCTCTGAGGTTCCCCCGGCTCCAGGAGCTGCGGTGGTGGCAGAGGGGGGTGTCCAGGTGTGGTTTTGGGCGGGTGGAGGCGATCCCGGCGGGCTCCCGGCGCTCCGTCCGCGTGCTCCCGACGGAGCGCGACGTGTTCGTCGTGCCGCGGAGCCGAGCTCGCCCCGACGCCTCCTCAGCTCTTCCTCAAAGCCAGAGTGGTTTCAGGATCTGTGAATAACTCTCCAGTGAAACGGTTCCAAAAATACACCTGCATTTCCATATGCTGATTTCATTTTTTATTTATTTTTTTGCCTAAGTTTATCGACCTCTTTCTGGTTTTTACTTCATAACTTTGATATTTTGTGACATTTTTTTTTTAAATGAACCTTCTTCCATGTCCTTTTACCTCCTGAAATCCTGGAGTCTGGTTCATACCTATTCACCTTCTAATTAAAAGAATAAAAAAGGGAAGATTTCAATGCAATTTCCTGAAGGGAACCTCTCATTGGGTCAGCCTCAAACAGGGCCACCACTGCCACCTCCAAGACATGAAAAAAACTCCCCAAAAATGTGTTTTTGAGGAGACACATCTGATTCATTTGAAGTGCCATTAGCTGAGAAGAACTTGGATGTAATTTAAAGCTGAATTTTCGTGTTTACCACTTGGCTGGGGCAGTCTCCGTGACGCCCTCACCAGATGATTCTGACATCATCTGAGGCAGAAAACGGATGAGTAGGAGCCTCTTTGGAGGAAGAAACATCCTGTTTTCTTCAAGCATCTCAAAGAGTTTCAGCCTCTGTGGTCAGTGGAACGCAAGCAAATAAATAAAATGAAAACAAATCAAATGATTTCCTATAGGAATTCTTTCCACCCTAAAGGCAGCGGGGGATTAGCAAACATTCAGTAAACAGGAGCTGGAAGAAACATCATCAGAATCTGAATGGATTTTTATTTATCTTCTCCACTGGATGCTTGGGGAAATGCTGATAGAGAAATGCAGGTAACAATTTTAATGAACATTCGTTTTTTCCCCTATTTTTATTCCAAATCTGAGTTGGTTTTTCTTAATACACAACACCCCTGCTTGACTCCCTCGCTGGGGCTCACATTCAAACCAGGCTGGACAAGGTTTCAGGTGAGTTTTGTCTCACTTGGGGTGGAAAACATGCCCCAAAATCTGGTTTTGATGGTACTGAGCCGCTTCACTTCAGGATTCACCTTCCTGTGAAGCAAGAGCTGGAATTCTGTGCTGAAACCTTCCCAGATTCCCTTCTCCAACATCTGCCCAGCTCTGGCTTGCTGGACTTGCCCTTGGGCTGGGGTGATTAGTGGTCCCCAGCCATCCCAGCTCCCTCTCCGTGCCATTCCCCACTGCTGGGAGGTTCTTGTGCCCCCAGCCCCATCCGTGGCAGCACCTGGGTGGGATGGGAATGGCTTTTTCCAAACAGTTCCTCCTCCTCAGATACGCTCTGCACGTCCGTGTCTGGCCAGGAGCTCAGCCATTTATTTTTCCTCTCCATAGGCATGTTTGGAGCTGTGGGTGGCCTCTCCTGTTTAAAATAAAGAAGCCAGGGGGAAGCTTTGTTCTTCGCAGGCTGAAAGTCAGAGCATCTGTCCTGTGCTGGGTGGGAGAAGGAAGCAGCAGAGCTCAGTCTGCTGGAAATTTCCCCACCTGAATTTTTGTTTTGCTTGGGTTGAAAGAAACAGGAGCACAAGGCAAAAAGAAGACAAGAACTTTGCAGAAGGGTGGGCTCAGCAGCTCCAGGTGAGGAAAATGCTGTGGATCTGGAATCTGGACTGTCACACTACTGGAATTCTTGTTTCTACAGATGATCAGAAATTGGAAGTATTTGAGATCATCTCACAGCTCCTGAGTGGCCTCAGGCCAGGTTTTATTGGATTTATATTCCTGGAACAATCAGCCCAGTTCAAAGACATCTGCAGGGTCATTCAAGGCAGAATGGGTTTCATTCTATAGTAATTTGAATATAAAAGAGGTCTCTTTAGTACTTCACTGCAGGTTGACTCCACTTTTACTGTTTGAGGCATGAAATAATGAAAACCCTTTAATCACAGCTTCTAGCCCCATTTAAAACAAAACAAGCAGAGCTAGAAGAGTAATTTTTAATTTCAAAATAATATGTTTTTTAAAATATCCTGACATTCTGCAAAACCATCCTGACAAACTGGGAGACACCAAATTCTCTGAAAAATGACTCTGAGCAGCCCAGCCCAGTCCATGAGCACAGGAGGCCGTGAAGGACTAACTCACCTCATTGATCCTCCCAGCACAGGACAGGCTGGGTTTCTGCCTCCCCTTGCACCTTTCTCATCATAAATATTCCCCCTGTGCAGTGGAAATTTGTGCAGGGCAGGGACATTTATGACTTGTCAAGGGATGCTGGACAACACCACCAACACCCCCTGTGCAGGGAGGGCACCACAGCCTCTTCCCTCAGTGTTTCCCTGCCACAAGGAACAACTCCTGGGTGTCTCTGGACCCTCCTGACGAGGTGAGGAACAGCCTGGAGTGGCCCTGGGCCGTGATTTACACAGTGCTCATTCTATCACTGCTTAACTCATCCCTGTGCATCCACTGCAAAGCCCATTTTCCTGCCTGGAATTTCATCCCTGGCTAAGGAATGGCAGGAGATGCTTCATTATTGCCTGTCTTGAAGGGGGAGAAGAGCCTATTTTTAAAACTGGTGTTTTGCAGGTCATTAATCCCAGCCCTGGATGGGAGCCTTTAGCTTTTGACCTCCCCAGTGACCGAGTTATTTACTGCAGACGACAAATGGTTATTTTTCAGAGTTGTTTTCAAAAGGCTTTTCCCATTTTGGAGACTTTGTGGAGCATTGTAGGAGCCCTCATGGTTCCCCTGTCTGGTATCCTTAATCCACCCTGAAAGACATACAGGGCACTTTAGGAATGACTCATGCCAGTGTAAGAGGATGGTTATGCAATATCCACATTATTCCTATTATTTCTTGGATGCCTCGGTCGCATAACTCTGCATGGTCTTAATATTGAGGGGGAATTTGAGCTGCATAACATCCACAGAAAATCTCCAAGAGTTTACTGGTGCAGTTCCCAAATCCAGTCCGTGTCCGTGATCAGCACTAAAAATGGGCAGAACTGGGATTTTAGGGTTGAAAATCGGATATTTATTGTTATTTATTGCACGTGTAAGTGTATCCTGCAACGAATGAACGTGGCTTCATTAAATCATGATTTTAAAGTGACTCTCGGCAGGACTGATAGTTGATAGCAGCAGATCAAGGGGTGAATTCTCTTCTGAACACACAGATCCTGAGGAGGGTGGGAGCAGTGATCCCACCAGCCCAGGAGCTGCTCCCTCAGAGGGAAGGGGGAAACTGGGAGCAGGGAGACAAGGAACAACCGGCCCGAGATGGAATGTCCACGGGAAGGAACCAGATTTATGCACACAAATGGTCCGTCCTCCCTCATTTGTCACCTCTTTGGTTGTGCCACTCCACGTCCACATCTGTAGGTGTTCCACAGAGCCAGGACAGCTCTCCTGGGGCTGGAACAAGCCCTGCCCTTCACAAACAACACTCGGCCAAGCTCGGGGCAGAGTGAGTTAAAGAGGACGAGGCGATGAACACGAGGTCCCCCCAAATGATATTCCCAGCTTAAATTTCCATGGCTTGATCTGTGTTTTGGCTGAGCAGGGAAGGCCTCCACGGTGGCGTGTTGGTTTAGTGGTTGGAGGATGACATAAAATAAAAGCCCTGAGTTCAAAGGGCCTGGCTGTTTACGGGAATCCCACCCCCCGAGCCCTGGCAGGAGCGTCCCGGATTACTCATCCGCGTTAACTCTTTGGATAAACATTTCCCTGTCGAGCCTAAGGTCGAGCTGCACAGCCCCTGACAAGAAGAAGAAAAAAAAAAAAATAAATAAAAATACATGTTCAAAAATAAACACAACACAGGTCTGAATTAGGGGCTTGTTTCTTACAAAGGAAGATGTATTTACTCAAGGGCAGCTCATCGGAACACGTTGGTTTTCCAAAGGAGAGAGGCGTGGAGGGGTCTGGGAGGGATTGAAATATCACTGAGTGACAGCACTTGAAGAGGAAGGGTTTGAGCCGTGCCAGCTGTGCAGGACAGGAGTTTGGGAATGGCTCTGGAGCTCCAGGGTGAGCTCAGGAGGTGAAGGATCTGGCAGGCACGGTGGGATTGACTGGGAAAGCGATCTCATGCTCTAATGACAGGAACACCTCCAGCTCCCACGTCCAGCACCATGAATCACTGCCATCCATTGAATTTCCATGATGTCAAGCAAGTGAGAAGGAAAATAGGCTGGAGCTGAATGGAGGATGGGAGCATGGAGCAAAATCCTGGTAGATTTTGGGTTTTATTTTGGTTTTCCCCAGTGAAAGTGACGGCGCATTTACAAGTAAAAAGTAAAATCTCAGCTCGTGATGATAAATGGTCAAGAATTCTACTTGAGAGCAGCCCCACCATGTTCAATAGATGTTACAAATGTCTGCATCCAGCACAGGAGGTGAAAGCAGGCTAAGAGACATTGATAGGAAATAAAATTCCCATCAGAGGAAGCATCAGGGTGTTTGTGCTCCAGCTCTGGAGAAACCTGTGTCCAACAAACTGCAACTCATCAATAGGAATGAATTAGGGAGAAATCCCTCCCTGGAAGGGTGGGGAGGGCCTGGCACAGATTCCCAGAGAAGCTGTGGCTGCCCCTGGATCCCTGGAAATGTCCAAGGCCAGCTTGGAGCAGCCTGGGACAGTGGAAGGGTTGGCACTGGATGATCTTTGGGGTCCCTTCCATGGTTCCATGATAATTTCAGTAGCAAATAAGTCTGAAAGAGCAGAAAATTCTGCTTGCAGCGCAGCACGCTTCGGAAACCGTACGAGAACCACACGTTTTAAATCTGTTTTACAGTTCAGCAGCACTGTGACATCATTTCCATTTTCCCTCTTTGATTTTCCCACAAATTTTTAATTTTTTTTTCTGTTTTAAAGCTGCAAAACGCTGATACTCTGAAGACAACTTAAAGGGTTGTCTTTGACGACTTAGGATATTCCTAAAAATTTGGCCAGACCATTACTAAACCCTTGGCTCTAACCACAGGCTGGACAGGATTAACATCTCAAATGCTGCTCACACCATCATCTTCTGGGCATAACAATGACAATAAAAAATGAAATTCCAATAAAACTGGAAAAAAAATCTCAGTTCATAAGGATTTTGTCTAACCTTCAGCTGGAAACGAGATGACAAATAGGCCAGCAAGGCCAACTAAGATTTTTTTTGGGTATTGATTTAAAGCAGAGAAGCCACAGTCAGTAGTTTATCAATTCCAGTGGAAACCAAAGATCATGGAACTAAAAGGTATTAATCACTGCGGATTACAGAGCCCAAGGCTTCTATTAATTTCCCTGCCAGTTTCGTTATCTTCTCAGATTTTCCTGTCATTTCTTGAAGGCTTCCCCTGTAAATTTTGCGTTTTGAGCTGTAAGGGGCCATTAGAGGATGGCAGGAGTCCTGTGCTTTTCTCGTAATGAATTCTCAGGTTACCCCGGGTTTTCCTGTGCAAACAAACTGAAGCCACACGCAATTATCCCTCGGCTGCCCAAGCAGACATTCTCCAGGAGGATCTTCTATTTTTAATCCAGCTATTGGAATAAACTGGGGAAGGCTCCCAGGCTTTGCAGCCCCTTGTCTGGGCTAAAAATAAAACATCGGCAGTGCAAGGGCACGTCTGGTGCATTAGCCATGAAAATAAGAATTTGGGGGTGGCTCCAATTGGGATCTCAAGAGTTGGGGTGCTCTAGAAGTGCTTGCTGAGCATGGATCCAGACATAGAAATCTTCCATTTCTACACAAATCACTTGTTTCAGTGAAAACTCCTGGGATTTATATCAGAACAACGAGAAGGTTCCCATCCCACCCTTCCCTGATTAATTCACTCAGCACAGGTTGTGTTTTCAAGCTTCTTTCTATAACCATCACAAATAAAACTGAGATTCCCGTTCCAAAAAACTCTTGAGTCACAGAATCATGGAGAGGTTTGGATTGGAAGGAACCTTAAAGCCCATTTTATTCCATCCCTGCCATAGGGAAACCTTCCACTATCCCAGGGTGCTTCAAGCCCTGTCCAACCTGGATTTGGACAATTCCAGGAATGCCCATTGTTGTCAAGAGCTGGGCCTTGAGCTGCCACCAGAATTCCCCCGGCTCTAAAAGTTCTCTCCCACGTGGATTCAACCCCATCCATTCCATTTAAAGCAGTCACTGGTTCCACAGTGTTGGCTCTGCAGCCCTTTAAATCGAGGGAATCCTCTTTGAAAAACAGGAATTATTGTTGTAGATATTATTACATTTACCCTTCCATGCCATTTCCCTTTGCAGGTTGTACCAAGGCAAAACCAACACATTTTCTTACATTACTTTTGGTTATTTTTACTGTAGGTTTACAACTCAGCAGCTTCCTCAAGCCCTGTTTGCAGGACAGAGTTCCTTATTTATCAGTGGCAACGTTTTCCCTTTGTTTTATTCTCCTGTAGCCAGGAACATCATCCAGTCGTGATGTTCAGCGTGGTGACAGCACCAATATTTCATGGGAAGTAAAGAGGGATCAAAACTAGTCTCTAACTTATTTATGGGGAAGGAGGAGATGCAGGAAGATTTTCTTTGGTTTTATGCAGATTTTCTTTGATTTTACGCATTATTTCTTTGATTTTTTGCAGACTTTCTCAATTTTTAGTAAGAATCTACTCACAGCTCCACTGCAGCACGCCACAATTATTCAGGAAAAGCTTCTTTGGATTCCCTAAGTCCTATTTTACAACTTTTAACCATTTCCACGCTGCCATTTGTTTCATTCAGCGCCAAACAACCTCCCCATTTATATGGCTTTCCCCCCAGCCACAAAATGAGCATATAATATATTACAGGTCGATTTCCTTTGATATCCCCCCCATTCCCAGCTGTCTTTCCCCGCTCCCAAGCCGTGGATTAAGCAGCTCCCAGGCAGCCCACAGAGCTGGGCAGCAGGAGAGCTCTGCAATAAGTCCTAAATTGAAAGCTCTGCTGTGTCTCCCCACTGGGAGAGCCTGCTGAGATAGGCTTCTTTTAATATTGCCTTAATAGGCTCAGTTAATTAAGTTCAGTCTATCTGGAGGGATTTTCATGGCCTATGGAGCCCCGGCAAATGGGAGCCCATTCCTGCCCCAGTTATTATCAATAGCGGCTCAGGGAAAAGTGATTACAGCACTCGGGAGAGGAAAAAAGGGAATCTAAAAAAGGGAATCACCTTCCCTGGTTTTGCTGGCTCTGCACATTTCTGAGGATCCCAGCCCGGGGCCAGCATCCAGGGAGGAGCTGGGGAGGATGGGGCTGGAAAAATGCATCCTAAAGGCATGAACTTTGGAGCAGCCCCTGCTCCTCCTCACACCGCCTTAAAGCATGAGCTGCTGGGGTTATTAATCACTCAATTAGGCTCTAATTATCAACACCAGCAGCATCAAAAGGCCTCCCGTGGGCAGGGCAGGGTTGTGGCCATTCTCTGTGACAGGGGATCCCTGCCCACAAAGGGATGGAGCTGATCAAAGCGGGCACGCAGATGATGCTCCCCGGCGACACGGATCGGATTATTATTATTGATTATTCACCCATCCCTGGGGCTTTTATTGATTATTCACCCATCCCCTGGGGCTTTTATCGATTATTCACCCATCCCTGGGGCTTTTATCGATTATTCACCCATCCCTGGGGCTTTTATCGATTATTCACCCATCCCTGGGGCTTTTATTGATTATTCACCCATCCCTGGGGCTTTTATCGATTATTCACCCATCCCTGGGGCTTTTATTGATTATTCACCCATCCCTGGGGCTTTTATCGATTATTCACCCATCCCCGGGGCTTTTATTGATTATTCACCCATCCCTGGGGCTTTTATCGATTATTCACCCATCCCTGGGGCTTTTATTGATTATTCACCCATCCCCGGGGCTTTTATTGATTATTCACCCATCCCTGGGGCTTTTATCGATTATTCACCCATCCCTGGGGCTCAAATCAAAGTCTGGCCTCGGGCAATGGGGCAAGAGGGGAGCGCTGGCTGCTCCTGCCACTGAGGAGGGGAAGGCGGAGGTTTTATGGGATCCCAGAATGTCCTGAGGTGGAAGGGATCCTCAGGGATCATCGAGTCCAGCTGCTGGCCCTGCACAGCAGCACCCCAAGAGTCACCAAAATCCTGCTGGAGGTCTGGAAAGTTTGGGGCTGTGAGCATTCCCTGTGCCCAAACACCCTCTGAGGGGAGAACCTTTCCCAATATCCAACCTACACCAACTGGGAGAAGAAACTTTTCCCAATATCCAACCTCCACCAACTGGGAGAAGAAACTTTTCCCAATATCCAACCTCAGGGGGAAAACCCTTTTCCCAATATCCAACTTGTACGTTCTGAGGGAAGAACCTTTTCCAATATCTAACCTTCACCCTCTGGGGGAAAAAACCTTTTCCAGTATCTAACCTGCATCCTCTGGGAGAAGAAACTTTTCCACCATCCAACCTTCACCCTACCCTGGCACAGCTTCAGGCTGCTCCCTTTGGTCCCCTGTGCCAAAATTCAGAGCCCTCTAAGTGACCTCTGTGGGCAGATTCCTCTCTAATTATAATAATGTCTCCAATATTGAATGCTGGCACCAAGGTGAGGCTTTTGCAGCAGCTGGGGCTGTCCTGAAGGTGTCCCTGTGACCTGGAGGAGCTGCTGGATCTCTTCTAGGCAAGGCAGGAACAAAGCCTCTGGAAAATTCTGGGCCAGAATTCCTGTTTGAATGAGATACAAATATAAATATCAGCCCTTCCAAGCTAACTTTGAGGGTTGGGAATGCACACATTCAATCCTTCAAATATATGCAAAATACCTGCTCCCCTCCTTAGTGTTAAATAAATTATTTTGCACATATTGAGAAAATTTTTTTGTCTTTCCTTGAAGTTCTGCAATGTAAACATCTCATTTACTGTTCCCAACGTGTTCTGACAGGGCTAAAACTTCTTCTTACCCATTGCTTTGGATTAAATACAGTTTAATAACACTTGGTCTGTAATGATGGTTTAACTTTTGACCCATTTCTGATATTTAGCATGCACAGCTTAAATTGAATTAAGAAGTGGTATTTTCACAGAGTAACAAAACTCGCGGGGAAACACCTCAAGAAGAAATGGTCAGGTTGGGACAAGAATGTTCTGACTTCTACCAGGGTGTAAAGAGCCAGTGGAAAACCGAGTCCAACAATCTGGCATTTGAGGATGCTCCAAGAACACGAGAATTCTCTCACCCTTTCCAGTCCCAGTCTCATTTCCTGGGTTTTACCATGACTCGGGGTTATAGAGGCACGCAGTGAGTCAGCCTGGATCAATTTTCCTAATCCTCACAAAATGTTGATAATTTGTTCAGCTGTTCCCTTTTAACAGTGACAGAACAAATGCAGAAGGAGAATTTTAGCTTGGGTTTCTTTCAGCAGCTCCAGCCTGGCACCCAGCTGAAAGCTTGTGATGAAGGACTTTAATTCCAGCACTAAAAGTATCTGATGACATTGGTTTTATCCTCAATAACATGATAAAGGTGGAGCTGGAGGGAGAAAAGGATGCCCCAGTCACCTTAGGCTGGAATTCCCAGCCTGTGGAGCTGGAGTTGGAGCAGCGTGTGCTGCTCCCCACTCCTGAAAAGGAGGGAAGTGCTGCAGATCTGAGGCACAGCATCCCCCATGCTCTGTGCAGGAATCCCCACTCCCCTCAGCTCTCGGGGAATGAGAATCCTCAGTGGATCTGAAGGAACAATCCAGAGGGAGCAGGGATGCTCTCACCAGCTCTGGATCCTCAGCTCTGCACATTTGTCCACCTGCATCATCCTGCTGATGGCCGAGGGCATTCCATGCCATCAATCCCTTTTATCCTTCCAGGATTTCTTGTCTAGCTCAGCAAACAAATATTTTGTGATGGGGACGGGCTATTTAAGGGCTCCTGAGAGCTCCTGGATATATTTCTAAATTGAATACGTAATAGATTCCTAGAGATAAATCCCTAAACTGTAAAGCCTGGATTATTCTTGCCCAGCCTGAAAGCAGCACCAGCATTTCTCACAGATGTGTCATCCATTCCTTCACCACCTGGGATTAACTCTAATCAAAAGTGACGTCCAAGACAATCCTTGTAGCCAGTTATTTGTTTTCTTAGTGCAGGCCAGAAGATTCCTTCTTGCAGTCTTGCAAAATATTACAAAATACTACCTTATGTCCTTACAAAATCATGGCATTGTGTGAAAAAGTCAGGAGCGAGCTGGAGGAGTTCAAGGGTGAAGATATTTTGAACTTTTTCCTCTAAATATGAAATGTTTGGATCATAAATAACATAAATCTACAAAGGTGGCAAGAAGTGGAGAGTTTAATTTAGATGAAAGCAGAACAAAGCACTTGGAGATGAGTAGCATCATCTCATTGTTTGAAGAAATGTTTGATCTGGAAGGAGGACGGTGTTTATTGAGAGTAAAGCAACATCCTCCTCCAAAAATGCTCTAAAAATGCTCTAAAAATGCCCCAGAATTGCAAAGTGCTTCTGTATGCTGGATCCTGTGGATAACCAAAAGAAAAAGATGTGGTAGAGGAGGATTCCTGGGGTAACCAAGAGGCCTGGAAATACCTGGGAGTGGGAGAGGAGCTCTCCTCCAGGTGGGACTCCAGGAGCAGCGTGTGACAGAGTGAAGAGGAGCTGGACTCCAGCTGAAGCCTGGACTGGAAGCTGGGCAGGGGGAAAGGTCCTGCGTGGCTGGGCAGTGACTCAGGCCGCTCTCTGCAGAGCCCTGTGGCTTGGCCACGCTGCTGAAGGTTTTGTTCTGAGCTGACATTTCTCGCTCTGATTAATCCTTTCCAGCCCCTGGGCTCAGCTGACTCGGCTGAGCCATTGTTCAGCTCTGTGAACTTCGTCTCTTTTCAGGGCTTAAACAGAAGACCCCTCTCCCCTCCCCACCTCATCCTTCTTGCTAAAAGACTGTTTGTAAGAGCCATAATGAAACTCCAGGTGGCCTGGTGATTCCTGAGTAATCCCCTCAGGGATTTGAAGCACTTGGTTATGCCTCATGCATGGTAACAAGCCATGGATGTGATTTTCCCCTCTTGCTTTCCGCTGGGCTGTGATTTAATAAGTGCAGGGCATTAAATGCTCAAAAAAGAAAGTTCAAAATCAAAACAGTCCCTGGAAACACAACAAGCTGTGCAGTGTGTGTGCATGGACAGTGTATCCAGCAGTTCCCACTGAACATTAGATTATCTCCTGAGCCAAGCTCCACTGAGGAGAGCTCTGGGGCAAGTCCTGATCCCACAGCCTGGTCCTACACCTGGTCCCAGTTGTCCTTTCCCTCCATCCCATATGGAAATATCACCCTGGCAGTGCCACCAAGCACCTTCAAGCTTGGGAAATGGTGAGAGTCAGGGCTGGAACATTTCACCCCTCTGAAGGAAACAGCAGAGGAGCAACAGAGCAAAATATTTTTGAGTTTTTGAGGCTGACAAGGAAATAAAAAGAGGTTCAGGGTATTTGATGAGCTTCCAGAGGTCTGCTTGCCAAGTGTGTAAAGGCCAGATGGAGCAGAAGAGGCAGAAGAAGCTTGGAAAGGTGATAATGGGGTTATTGGGATGCTACTGGGCACTCCAGTGATCCATTTCCTTGCCTGTGTCTGCAGCAGAACCTGCCCAGCTCCCAGGCAGAGCTGAGGAAGGTGAGGGAGCCTTTTGCTAAAATCTCCTGAGATCAATCATTGCACTGGCCAAGAGCTCACCTCTGTTGAAGTTATTTTGAGTATGGATTAGCGAGAATTGCTAATATTGTTCATAGAGAAAAATATCAGAACTAAGATCAGGGTGCAACTAAAGATGGGCTTTAATTAACTACTAATTCTTAATGAGTGACACAAACCAGGCCCTCCACTGCACCCCAGAACTGAGCTGTATCCCCTGAGACACGTGCTGGTGGCTGTCAGAGCTGGCTGCAGCCTGAAGGGATTACAGCTCTCATCCCCTGCAGCCACCCTCACCCTGTGCCTGGCCAGCAGAGCATTGTGCTCCATTGGTTCCAGCAGGCAGGAATTTCCATGGGAGAGGCAGGATGGATAAATCACAGCAAATTGCTATTGGCAGGGTGAGGTCAGCAGCGAGCGGGAGAGAAGGACCTGGAGACAGGGAGGGAAAGGGAGAAAAGGAAGCAAACAGCTTTGGTGCACGTTGAAATCCTTGCCTAATTTTGGTTTGAGGCTCCAGCCCCGGCCAGCAGCTGCTGCAGATGATGTATTACAAACGACTTATTGCTGTAATGCATCATGAAGCTCCATGGCCCTGCTGACAGGTTCCCCTAATACATCATCAGAGCACTGCCCAGCAGGAACAGGAGTCCTGCAAACCAAACAGCTCCATAATTTTTTTGTACAGTCCCAACCTCCCCCCTCCCCACCTCCAAATTGTGAATTTCTTTTCTGCTCTATTAAAGATTTCAGCTTTGAAAAGTGTGGGCCAAGGCAGGCCCTCATTAAACGGGCTCCGATGGTTTCATAAGTCCCCAAAGTCATTAAAGGTTTTAATATAAGAGAATAACTATTGCTATTGTTGCTCAGCACAAATAAATTCTCTTTAAATACTTTTTTATGTCCTCCTGGTAGTGAGTGAGGAGCTCAAGCTTGCCTGTGAGGAGGACTTCGGCTGTGGGGCTGAGACAAGCTCTGTTCAACCTCTTTAAAATAAAATTCAGAGCTTTGAGCAGCGGGGCTGTGTCGTGGTGACCCCGGAGATCTGTGGAGCTGGAGCTGCTGCCACATCCAGAGGGGATTTGTGTGGCTTCAAAATAAGCAGGAGCCCTGGATGGTCAGCCTGTCTGAAAGTCAGGCCCTAAACCCACAGGCTGCATTGCACATGATAAAGAAATAAATAAATAAAATTATTATTATTATTATATTATATTATATTATATTATATTATATTATATTATATTATATTATATTATATATAATAATATTATTATATAATATATTATACATATAATATATATCATATATAATATTATTATAATATAATTATTATAATATAATATATATTATTATATAATATAATATAATATAATATAATAATATATATTATATATAATATTATTATAATATAACTATTATAATATAAAAATATATTATTATAATATATAATAAATATTAATAATAATAATAATAATAATAATAATAATAATAATAATAATAATAATAATAATAATAATAATAATAATAATAATAATAATAATAATAGTAGTAGTAAATTGGGGTGAATCCAGGGAAGGTTTTCGAGCAGTTCAGTGATGAAATCCAGAGCTGCAGCCCCAGAAGTTGTGTTTGGGTCCCACTCACCCAGGTGACCCCCCCAAGGCAAGGGCACGGAGAGCTGCGTGTCCGGCTCTGGAGAAAGGGGCTGCATTCGGCTCTCTCCCCACTCCTGAGAGCCCAGGGACTGCTCCAGGCGTGATGGGGATGATGCTGCAGAGCATCCCCAGGGAATGCAGCTCCCTGAAGCACAGAGACATCGCTGGGCACATCCCACAATATTCCCTGGGCTCACAAGTGCAAAGGGAAGGGAGGAGCTGTTGATCAGGGCTTGCTTTTTCCCAGGTCGTGTGAAGGTTCCTAAGACATTCTGGTGTTAAAATTAGGGATCATTTCTCCTTGGATTTATGAGAGAAACACGAGGAGTTTTCCAGGCAGCAGAATGCATTGGTTCACAAACAAGAATTAATTTTTTTTTAAAAAAAAGGAAAGAAAAGAGGAAAACAGGAAAAGAAGACTTTTTTACCTGTGTTTATGTTATAGGACAAACACAACCCTTTGTACAAACTCTGGAAAGTTCTGGCTGGCACCAGGGGTGACCCTGAGGAGGTGCCCACTTGAGAGGGGCCGTTCATGGGCACTGCTGGAAACTCCAGCAGGGAATTGCCAGCAATTTCTCAGAAAAGCATTTCATGGGAGGGTATCAGCACCTTGGATTTGCCTTGGAAATGCCCCTGGGCTGGGCGGTGCTGCTGCCATTCCAGAGCTATTTTGGATCCAAGATTAAGTGTCTTTTTATTTTGTTGAAATGGGTTTTAATTGAAGGCGCTGCTCTGCTCGAGGAGCACCAAACGAACGTGGTTTGGTGTTTTTCTTTCCCAAATCCTAAGGGGACGTGCCCCTAGACCAACATTCGACTGTTTTGTTTTTGGGGTTTTTTTTTTCCCCCTTGGTCAAAAGATCCAGTGTGTGCTAATTCTGTCGGGCTCCCTCTCACTCAATCACTCATATTCAGTGCCCCCTAAAGAAACATTGCAGAAGCCAGAAGGGTAAGAAATTACCCAAATGAGCTGCCTGTGCTTCTCCCTCACATATCACACACGGAATTGTTGCCACCTTGCTGGGAAAATTAGCCCTGGCTTGGCTTGGCTTATCAAATAACAGAGGAGGTGCTGTGCTGGGTCAGGGCAGGGACTGGCCACAGCTGGGGCTGAGAGGGGAAGGATCCTGCAGAATTTTATAAAATTATCTTCTAAATCAAGATTTCAGAGATTTTGTGCTGAGATTTGGTGGCCATGTGTTCCCTGTGCAGAAAAGATGTGTATTTTCTTTGTTTAATCTGTGAATGTGTTTTATTTCATCTGGGAATGTGTTTTATTTCATCTGGGAATGTGCCTTTTTAAATCTGGGGATGTGCTTAATTTAAAGATAAAAATTACTTCTAAGTTAGAGAGAAGCCTCTGATTTTACCACATTGCAAATTCCTGTCTTTGCTGAGTTCTGCTGACATTTTAATGTATAAATGGGCTCAAGAAATGTTTGACTTCACCCCAAAAATGCAGTTTTGCAGACATCCCTCTTTAGCAGAATGAGGTTTTATCAGAAACTTTGTGATTTTACATTTTGCAATTTTTTTTTTTCAAAATTCACCCAAATTTGAAAGCATCAGGGGTAAAATAAAGGCTAAAATAGAGAAAAAGAAAATATTTTCTTCCTGGATCCCATTTTTATTTCCTACTTCTAAGGAATCCAAAGGCTTTTTGCTTCACTTTAACTCAAGACATGATAATAACAAAACAATCTGTTATGGAGCTGAAAAATCAAATTTTCATACAAATTTATGTGTAGAAGATATTTCTTCTTCCCCATTTACTGGGAGCTGATGGTGACTGTATCTACAATTAGGCTACAAATTAAATTCTGAATTAATTATTTGATTTTCAGTCTAGACCCAGCAGAAGGAGAACCCAGCAGCTGTTGGGATGTTGGGAATGGTGGAGGAGGATTTTTGATATCCAATGGCTCCTCGAGTCACCAGCCCTCCCTTGCCTCCTGCTGCAGCCAGGACATCCTTTGGAATGTGATGGCAGCAGAAATTCCGTTTGGGAACATAAAACCAGGTCCAAATTTTGCTTCCAAGGCCACAACGCCTTCGTTTTCCTTAATTTGCAAAACCCCACCACAGCAAATGCAAATCCTGCAAATAACAGGAGATTAAAATGATAACAAAACCAGAATAATGAACCAAAAATCTGTCAAAATTCTGAATTTCAGGGATAACACAGGCTGTCTGTGCCTCTGAGCTCCTGATCCCTGCTCTCTGCTCCAGGATTCACCTTGTGCCCCACCTCATCCACTGGTTTTAGTTTTATAACTTATCTGAGGTTGTAAAATCACCTGAGACTCAACTTGAAGCTTCTTTATTTTGAGAATTGCACAAATTCCCCAGCACTGAGAAAACATGATGCACTGAGGCTGCATTTCAGCAACCAGAGCAGCCCTAAAATCCCAACAGAGCAGCAAATGCTGCAGCATCCCATCCAGACACTCCCCTTGACTTGATTTCATCAAATCTCCTCTCTTTTCCTGGAGCTTGCCCTGCACCACAGAATTTTGGAGACTAAACCCCAATGAAGACAAAACCAAGAGAGGTGCTGATGACAGCCCATGGATGAGGAGAGCAGGAGCTCCCAGGGTACACAAAGGGAGGCTCTGAGGCTCAGCAAGTGCAGGGACCTGCCCATCCTCATCCAGCACAGCCAAAAATCCCAAATTTGAAGTTTTTGGGAGCTTTCCCTGACTGTCCAGCTCTGTCCTGAGCAGCCCCGTGGCCGGAGCGTGCGGATCTGCGGCCGGAGCCTCCTTACGTCACCGGGGAGAGAAAAACCCCCAACCCTTGCAGCTCCCCAGCCTTCTGCAGCCCAATTTATGTCCAATTTGCAGACTTTCAACATAGCAGCCTCACAGTTCATAAAATCAAACTCAGCCAGGGCTAAGTCTCTGGGTAATGGATTTAGGATCACTCAAGGTGTTACTGGCAGTTCATGATGGGTAACTTTCTTGTTAACTAAAGTCCCTTTTGCTAAATGAGTTCCAGGTTTAACTCCCCCCAGTCCCAGCCTTCGCTCTCCCATTTTTTCCCCCTTTTTTCTTTTTTCCTCCCTTTTTTGGCAGCGCTGTTCTGGATGGGAAGGGAGGGGGAGAGGAGGAGGTGGCACAGGACTTTTTATTGGGCTGCGCGTGGAGGGCTTTTCATGGCCGGGGCTACAGGGAGCAGAGACAGAGGGAGAGAGAGGGGGGAGAAAGGTGGGATAAGTCAGTCTTTGTGTGAGGGGAAGGTGCTGAAAGGAGGGCTGTGTGCTGGGGCCGGGGAGCAGCCCTCTGGCTCCGCTCGTCTGTGCAGGGCTCTGGAGCCAGCCAGGAGCTTTTCGGCTTCCGCAGGTACCTCCAGGCACCGTGGGGAGCATGGCCAGGCAGGGAAACCACGGCAGGGAAACCATGGCAGGGAAACCATGGCCAGGCAGGGAAACCATGGCAGAGAAACCATGGCAGGGAAACCACAGCAGGGAAACCATGGCAGGGAAACCATGGCAGGGAAACCATGGCAGAGAAACCATGGTCAGGCAGGGAAACCATGGCAGGGAAACCACAGCAGGGAAACCACGGCAGGGAAACCATGGCAGGGAAACCACAGCAGGGAAACCATGGCAGGGAAACCATGGCCAAGCAGGGAAACCATGGCAGGGAAACCATGGCAGAGAAACCATGGCCAGGCAGGGAAACCATGGCAGAGAAACCATGGCAGAGAAACCATGGCAGGGAAACCATGGCAGGGAAACCATGGCCAGGCAGGGAAACCATGGCCTGGCAGGGAAGCCAGAGCCTGCTCGTGGCAAGGAAACCACAGCCTGCACAGGGCAGGGAAGTTACAACTTGGACAGGTCAGGGAAACCATGGCAGGGAAACCACGGCAGGGGAACCATGGCCTGCTCACAGCAGGGAAACCGTGGCCTGATAATGGCAGGGAAACCATGGCAGGGAAACCATGGCAGGGAAACCATGGCTTTCACAGGGAAGGGAAACCATGGCAGGGAAACCACAGCCTGCTCACAGCAGGGAAACCCTGCCCCTCCTGCCATGGGCTCTCTGGGCTGGCCGTGCTGCCCAGACCCCGTTTTTGGAGCGGCAATGGGGTGGCTCCATCGGCCATCACCCACTGAACATTCCCTATGGAGAAACTCCTGGGTGTTTCTGTTCTCCACCACGGGATCTGGCAGCTGAGCAGCCGTGTTTGTCTGGCAAGGGTAAACTCTGCAGGCCAGGCACCATTTTCTGAGGCACAACCTCCCTGCAAGAGTGGTTTGCAGAGATGTTCCTCACTCAAAACACATCTGAGGTGAAGCAATAATTCAAAGGTGTAAATAAAGCCCCATTCCAAATGGAAAAATGGTGCTGTTTTTGGGCTAAAACAGCATTTTGAGTTGAATTTCGACACCATCATCGACTGAAGGGCCTCCAGAGACCGTGACAAGCACAGACACAGTGCTGCACAGAGAAAGGAGTTTGCAGGCCAAGTTCAGCAACCTCCAACCCTACTAATGGGTGTATTTTACATTCTGGCTACAATCAAATGGGCCCAGTAGTGATTTATTATTGATACCAAATAAAAACCTGCTTGATAATCTCGAAGCGTTACCTCCAGGAGAATATTTCCTTTCCTTTCTGGAGATGGCAGCCAAAATTTTCTTATCCCAGCCTGGGAGAAGCTTGAAACTATAAATGGAATATTACAGGAATCCAGTGGAGGACTGTCCTCCACTCCATTTCATGGTTATTTGTTTGGAGAAACTCAGAAATTGTCATGTGAGCCCCTTTTCCTCTTGGAAGGGGCAGTGTCTCCCTGTGGCTGTGCCAGCTGCTCCCTCCAGCCCAGCCTGGATTGGCTTTCAAACTAAACAAATAATTTTATTTAAAGAAGAAAAAGAAGAAGAAATTGTTCACCAGTCCCCCCAAGTCCCCCCAGCTCTGTTTGCTCTGGTTTTGTGACAAAAGCTGTGGTCACGTGCTCTGTACGAGCAGCTCTCTGGCAAAAGCCACAGATGATGTCTCATTTTAAAAAGCTCCATTTTTAAAAAGTACAGTGATTTTTTTATTTTTTTTTTCTTTTTAAAACCGGCTCATGAATATTGATTTCAATCTGCCATGATTTCAGTCAGGATTTCCTGGTTTAATGGAATGATTTCCTGATTGAATTCCATCGATTTCAATCGTGGTTCAATGTCTCTGGGGGACTGCTGTGAACAGGGTTTTACTGGTAGTGCAAAGGTGACTTAATTGGAGCTAATCCTGATGAAGATGATGATGAGAGCAATTCCCAGGCTGGATCAGGGCAACATTCACTTTCCCATTGCCTTGTCCTGGCATGAGGAATCACAGGATGCAGGGAGAGAGCAAAGACAGGAGGCTGCTGCCTGGAGAAGGCTGAGCTGGAACAGAGGCTGGGCAGAGCTCAGGATAAAGCAGGGATTTATTGAAAGGCCTCAAAGGACACACAGAACAAGAGCCTGGCTGGGGCTGCACCCAAGATGGACCAAAAATGGTCACAAAATGGACCACTGGTCACAAGGTTTCACATTTTTATCAGTTTTGGTCCATCTGTGTATCAGGGTTAATTGTCCAATTGCAGCTCCAGGTTGTGAAGTCCCATCCTGCTCGTTTTCTCTCTTCACCTTTGTTTCTGCTTTTGGGCCTGAAACTTTTAAGATTGTCCTTGGTATCAAGCTAGAAAAGGAATTGTTCTGGCTGCCTGCTCTGTGAAGAGAGCTCACTGACACTGAATATGAAGCTCAAACCCCACACCTGGGCAGGGCAGAATCTGAAAAATATGAAAGCTAAAACTTAAAGCATCAGGCAGGGCAGCAAAACCCTCCAGATCCTTCCAGATCCACCCTTTCCATGAAGAAATTCCTCCTGCTGTCCAACCTGAACCTCCCTTCTGCCCCTTTCTTCCAGTGAAAGCCTCCAGATAATCCTCACCCGAGCCAATATCCCAGCCCTGAGGAGCTCCTGGTTGCACTTTTCCAGCTGCACCCCCTGAATCCCATTTCCAGCTGGGATGGGGTTGGATTCCCAGGCCACGGGCTCAGCAACCACATTCATTTTCAGCAACTTGAACAGCCAGGAAAGACTCTTGACCAAACAAATGGCTCCCCATAAACATGTCCGAGGAAATTAAGATGCTACAACTGATCTGCTTTAATAAAATTACGTGCTCGGCTCCGGTTCCAGTGTTGCTGCCTGTATTTTCTGCATCGCGCCATGCAATTAATCCTTCCTAAAATAAACGGGCTGATTAAAATTCCATTATCCTGACAGTTCACAATAAACCATGGGACCAATGATCCCCTCTCTTTTTAACCTTTTAAGCCATTATAATTAATTCTGGATTTATGTCATTTGCTGGCAAATGTTCCGATCACCTTCCTAACTACTTCAACAATTCCAAACAGTTGCACTCCTCCAGCGTGTAAACAATGGACAATAATTGAACTATTTAACCTGATTCCCATTTCATGGAGTTTCCTTTGGACACAAAGCTCAGTATTGAGTTGCTCAGGATTGAGTTGTTTGCCTTTTTCGTTTTTTTTTCAGTCTCTAATTAAGTGCTCATTAAAAATAAAAGAATAACACCTTGGAAAAAGACAGAGAAGGGCCTGAATAAGATTCTTTTGGTCCCATATTCAGCTTGTGAGTGAAGAGAGACCTGCTGAAGAACTGAAGAACATTATTTCATGGTCTTATTTCAATCACATTAAAAATCCCAGTATTTCCCTTCCCAAATTTCCTGCAATTCCCTGTTGTCCAAAATCAAGCGTCCTTAGCACGCCCTTTGCTTTAGGATGACAACACTGGATCCAGAAAAACACCCAAAATAATCATAATTTTGCTCAGTGGAATCAATTTTTGCCCAAATGCTTCTAGTTTTCACAACAAACACATCATGGAAATGAAACAAACCTTCCGACCAAGCTTATTCTAGGTAAAATATCAGGTTTGAGGGGCTGCAAGGCCATCCCTGCCCCACCCTGTGGCAAAAGTACCAAGAAATAGGGTTTATATTCTTTAAAAATCATGTAAAGGCAGATCAGCCAGCTTGGAGGAGGTGGATTTACTAAATCAACCACTCCTTTGCCTGCATTTTGTGGGTATTTTTATTTCCCTGTCTTACAATTTCCCAAAGAGAAACCAAATAACAAATGAGGTGATCCAGTGCTATTAAAATTGCCACTTAAATGAATTTGTCTTGGTTTGGGGAAAAGAGCATCAAAATGTCAGCTGCTCAAAAAACACAGATCCAATCTCCAAATTTTTCAGAAGGTGGAAAATCCATTTCCTAACCAGCCCTACTTACCACTGGGTACACGGGTTACTTATCCAAACTCACCCTGACCTTCAAAAATGTTTGGGTTGATGTCAGTGTTTGGGCTGAGGTTTGGTTTGGCCAGTTCTGCTTTTTCCATAGCAGTGCACCCATCCCTAGAAGAGATGGAATAAAAAGAGGAATTCTAAGCACACATAGACCCAACTATTTAATAGAAATAATAATTAAAAAAACCCTTTCCCCCATCTTTATCTGACCGATGCTCACGAGCAGCAGCCGATCGCGCCGCCAAACCCATCGGCACCAACAGCAACAGCCGATGAAAAGGAGGAAAGAAAACAGATTTATGAATCAGCTAAACTGTGTTTACATTGATAAATGAGCTTTCTAGAGATCCCCAAGTCCATTCCAAACCCCCTTTTTAGCAGCTCTTTCCCCGGCCAGCTGCAGCATCCCCCTGGGACCTCCCCAGTGGCACTGGCAGCAACCTCCCTTCTAAGTTTCTGCCGAGGTCTCCGGAGCAGTGCCCAGGTGTTGAGATTTAAGGATGTGCTGCTGCTCCCATCAGCTGCACAGGATGGACTCTGGCCCATCCTGTCAGCACCCTGGGAACGAGCAAAGGCCGCCTTTGTGCGCGCCCCGGGCCCATCTCATTCTGGTTCGAATTAAGAGCGGCGGCGATTTCCGCCGCCGGGGCTTTGGAGAAAGCTCCCTATGTTCTGTGGCCGTGCTCCGGTTGCAGCGCCATGGGAGGCTCCAGGCAGATGCCAGGAGCGTTGTCTCACTCTGCTCCCCTGGTTTTGCTTTCCGAGGAGGCTGGGAAGGGAAGAGGAGCTGGGGGTTTGGCCACAGTGGAGAGGGACAATGGGGAAATGGGGCTGAGGAGGAAATGCAAGTTTATGGATTGTCCCATGGACTGCAAAATTCCTGATTTCCTTCCACAGGCCTCCAAATTGTGATGGAATGGTGAAGAATATTCCTCAGCACAGCCACAGAATGGTTTGGGTTGGGGGGACCCTGAAGATCATCCAGTTCCACCCGCACCTTCCACTATCCCAGGGTGCTCCAAGCTCCATCCAACCCAACCTCGGACAGTCCAGAGATCCATGGGCAGCCACAGCTTCTCTGGGCATCCTGTGCCAGGGCCTCCCCACCCTCACAGGGCAGAATTCCTTCCCAATATCCCATCTAACCCTGCCCTCTGAAATACCCCAGTCAGAGGTAGAAAATCTGCAGGCACAAAACGCCCTCAGCACCCCGAGAAGGAGCTGCAACCAGTATGAGCTCACAACACAGATGTGATGTTAGTTTGGATCCAATAGAAGTGTTTAGAAAAACAGTTCCCTGCTCTGATCCCAGCATTCCCAAATGCCCCCAGCTCCCAGGGAAGGCACAGACGGAATGACAGCAGCAATGAATGGGGATTTTCTTCAGCTGCCTTTCCCTACACTCAATGTCCACGGGACTGTGCAGACTCACAGGGATGATTAATACTCACTGCTGATTAATTGCACGTTTACTCCAAGGCATGGCTCAAGAATTGCATGAAAACTTTTCCCATCCTTTGCCTGATTTTATTCCTTTCCAGCCCCCTGTGCTGCAGATACATCCTGAGACAGGGAACAAAGCCAGGGCCAAGGAGAACCTGGGGCTGCTCCATCCCTGGAAGCATCCAAGGCCAGGTTGGACAGGGCTTGGAGCCACCTGGGATAGTGGAAGATGTCCTTGCCCATGGCAGAGGGTGAAATGAGATGAAATTTAAGATCCCTCCCATCCCTGATGCTGTGAAATCCACGCTCCTGAGGCTGTGCCCTGATCCCAGCCACAGAAACCCTCTCCTAAATTTGCCTCAGGCTCCTGAGCTGGAACAACCTCATGGGGAGCTTTTATGGGATATATAGAATTAAAACAAGGCTCAAACCTTGTTATTTCACAGTAAATTGCTGGAAATATCGAGGTCCAATCCAGAAAGTTTAGCAGGAATCAGGAGCAAGGAGGGCACTTTTGGATGGACTGGTCCATGCTGGAGAGAATTCCCTCCATCCAGCCCCAAAGGTGACACCACTTTAAAGAATCCCATGGGGATAAATCACCAGACAAATCCATAAATAATTTTATCATCCTTAGAACATCTTTCATTCTCCTCCAGAAACTATTTCAAATATTTGTTTGAGCAACCTTTGGGCACCATGCAGAAGATTTGGGAATATTCTGAATATTCAGGCTGCCTTTCTTTTTTTTTTTTAGCTGCTCTGGTACAAATCCGATGGGATTTATATTTAGTCTGTGTTCCTGTCCCTATTTTATAAACACAGGAATTCTGAGACAAAATAATAATAGTGTGAAAATGGACCAACCGCAGTGACGGCAAGGGCAGGGATGGACTCTGGAGTTTATAGTTACCCAGCAAATGTTTGGCTCGAGCGGCGGGTCCCTCATGTAAGATTCACTTTTAATTACCCTCTACACTCATATCTGAGTCAAAAAAAATAAACAGAGATAGGGAGAAGGATACGAAAGGCAGCGGGCATGAAATCATGGAGTGGAAACCCGAAATGATGTATTTGCTTAATTTAACTGAGGCAGCTCAGCCATGGCTCTGCAGTGCCAGTGTGGGCAGCAGGGGATTTGTGCTTTTATCTGCCCAGAGAAGATTTCATGCCCTTGGTTTATTTGTGTAACTCTGCTCCATTTCTAACTGCAGCAGCACGTGCAATTTAGCATTTTGAAAAAGGTTGTCAAAATCTGTAGCTATCACACCAGTGCCTAGAACATAAGAAATAAAAAATATTTTCTTTTCCGTGTCCAGCAAATAATAAATATTTTAGATTTCATCCTTTAGCTTGTCTTTTGACTTTTCCAGTTGGAAACATTGCTGCTGTACAAGTCAGAAGTCACTCTAGGAAAAGAGTAGATGTTAAATTACATTTTCAGCTATCTTGACAAGCCGTACTTGGCACAGTTTTCTCAGGGAACAAGCTGGTCTATAGATTACTGAGAAATTAAAACCATATGGCAACACCTTGGAGAAAAAAAGCAGCCCTTCTCTGGAAGCATCCTTGGAGTTTTCAAAATGTAAGCGAATTAAATATAGTCCTGTTTATTTAGAAAGAATCTGTTCGGATTAGACCCGGCCCCCTCGTTCCTGCTCCAAGAATTAAATTGCCAATAAAGCCACAATGGGAGAGAACCTCATGATTGTATTTCTGTGAATAAACTCAAGCTGAATTTTGGCTTAATTTTGGCTAAACTGGGCTTTCCAGCAGACATTTAAATTAGGGCATCAGTTGGAGGATGAGGGGTTTCCTCTGATAACATTGGCACTGGGAGGAGGTTGCTCCTCACTGGCATTGCAGGGGCTGCAGAAGATGTCAGGTGAAATAAAAAACTCCTGTCAGAGATAAACTGGAGCTCTGCAGAGCAGCACTGGCCTGCCTCTGAGCTCTGGAACACAAAGATCCTCCCAAAAATTCGGGACACGGGGACAGGGAGGTGGAGCCCAAGAACGCAGCTGGACACAACCGCATTCCTCAGGCAGTTAATGTGAAATTGTCTCTTATTGAAATGCAGAGCCTCATTTCTGCCGGGCAGTGGGGAGAACTCCCGGAGCCTCCTCCTCCCCTGCCGCAGCTGGAAAAAGGTGCTGGAAAAAAGTCCCTCTGCTCCTGAATTATCTGGTGACATTACAAGCTTTGACAAGAAGAGAAATCTCCTCCAACTCCTCCCCGGCCCAATATGTGGTCAAATATATGACTTCAGCGGAAAGCATTTGATTAGATGGATGTAGGGGATATAAAACCCTTCAATTGGGGACAGATCTTTTCATATAGGAAACATATTTTCAACGTTGGATTTTATGGCGGCGAGGAAGTGGGTAAAAAACTTTTCAGCAACATAATACCCCCCAAAAAAAAAACTCCTGAAAGCCCTCAATTTTCCCCTGCCTCGGCTGCTGTAGACTTCTTGTATATTTGCACATTTGGATATGATGACAATTAGTTCTGTGCTGCGGGACTGGATTGATTTCGCTGCCTGGGCCCCGTCCAGCTCAAACCTCGCAGGTTCAAATACAGAAGCTTTTGGTTAATGAACTCCAGAAAGTGTAAAATCCTGAGGCCCTGCAGTTACACAATCGCCCTTCCCAACAGCAGCACTAATATCTAACAAGGCCAGCTACTGTTCTACCCTTTTAGAAGAAGCTCATAAAAAGGAGGTTTAATTTGTCTGGGAAAAAATGGACTTTAAAATAAAATAATAAAAATATAAAAAAAAATAATAATTAAAAAAAATGCCTCTGTGAGTTCCCTGGTGGAAAAACATGCCTTGTATTATGGAGCCTTCCCCACAAAATGTCTTGGAAATTAGGCAAAGTTAACATGTCCAGTTGGAGCCGAGCCAGGAAATGAACAGTGGATGTTCTCTTGTAAAAATCCTGAAAGCTGCGAGGAACCCATAAACAGTTTGCAGAGTGAGGCAAAATGGAGCATTTTATGTTCCCTAATGGAAATTCAGCTTATTTGTACATGGATTCAAAGGGACACCGTGATGTCATCAAATGATTTAGGGTCAGCAGCACGGCAAGAGTCAATATTCAGCGGTGGATGGAAACATCCCATTCTTCCTGAGGTATTTTGGAGGAGCCACCAACACTGGGGTTTGTCTTGGCCCTCTGGAGCTGGTACAGGAAAACCTCAGCAGCTCTGTTCCTGGAATTGCAAGGTGGGAAGTTTACTGTTACCATCAGTCTGAGGAGGGCTTGCAGGAATATTGGGAAAAATTCACGTTGGGTTCAGCAAACGGAGACATTTCCCAGAGAAATCCTCACCTTTGGGTGGTGGGGCTGAAGGAACCACGTGTGGGCAGAGTTATCTCCAGGATTAATGGGGAGATGTGAGGGGCAGGGATCCCAATGCCGATTTCCTACAGAATTTTCCAACAGATTCCAACAGATTTCTGCAGAAAAAAGGAGTCCCTGGAGGGCCAAATTTCCTCCTGAGGAGAGGGAGCTGAGATGTCCCTCAACCTCAGACCTGCAGCCAGACCTTCCCTTTCCCTGTGCTCTGAAATGTGAGATTTGAGCCCTTCTTTCCCAATATGACCCCAATTGGTGCAGTGGTGCTGAGCCTGTGGTGGAAAAGCTGAACTGGGGAGCATTGTTCAGCTCTGACACAGTTTTCCCAAAGCTTCAGGACCAGCTGAGGCAGGAGCAGCCCTTCCAGGTTTTGTCCAAAAGGCAGAGGAGAGCAGAGCAGTGCAAGGTTCAGTGAGGGGCTTGCAATCAGGTAAAGAGGAATATATTTGCCCTGGTAATATAATTTCCCTAAATTATTGAAAGCTGCCAAAGTTTGTTCCTCAGCACTTACCTGGACATCCTCAAAGCTCAAGTTTCACTGAATAATCTTTTTTTTTCCCTCTTGAAACTCTCTTAATGAAAGGACGCTTCCTCCTTAGCTTCTTGAGCAGAGATTGACTTTTGAGTCATTCCTGTCCCTTATCTGAGTGGTTTTGTTCATTACTCATTTTTATTGTATGAAAGCACCCACATCATTTTGATAAGGGATGTCTTGCACTGCACTCGGTTCTAAGCATTACCATCCATTTAGAAACTGAATCAAACCTGTCCTAACTCAATTTTTAACAGAAAGAACCAATTCAGAATAAATCTCTAATCAAGGATGAGTTTGCAATTCTAAACTGGTAATGGAACTCCACATCCTGGACTCAGTAGGAATATTAAAAACCTCATCAGGAATGGCCTGGCTGACAAGAGGGAATAAAGGAATAATAGAAATAATTAATATAAAATACTCAAATAATGAAACTCAAGACACACAGAAGGAACAGAGAGCTCACCCAGGAATCTCTCCAGGCTGTGTTGCTCTGTACAGACACAGCTGGATTTCCTTTACAGATGTTTTCCTGCAGGGTTTTTGGAAGGGATCAGGATGATCCTGATTTTTACAGCAATCCACAGGCATGGCAACATGACGTGAGATTCCTGAGGTCAGCTGGGGGCAAACAGCAGAATACAGGAGATTTTTATTCCCTGACTTCTATCTCCTGAGCATTTTCTTATTCCATGGATTATGATCCATTCCCTCTAAGAAAATTTCTGAAATAAGGTGAGAGCTTGTGCTCTGAAAAAGATGGGAAAATGGGAAATCTTCAACCACTTACTAAGAAATGAATGGCAATTTCTTAAAAATTAAAGCTTTTCTTTTTAGTTTCTTCCTTCTGAATGAAACATCTCGATCAGCCTAGATTTCTTCTAGCACTCATTTGTCTCCCACTCTGGCAGGAGGGGAGCTCAGGTTCAGTGGAACAAGTCCCCATTTCATCCCCTTGCTGTGTTTCATGGCAGCTGCCAATTCGGAGGTGGGAGAGATGGGCCAAGACCAGGTGGTGGGCTCCAAAAGCAGATCATTTAGGAGTGACATTTATTGGTATGAAGAAATAGTGCCTTCCCTTCCCTACCTGTAAGGCAGGGCCCTTTTCACGACTCTTGCCCACGGTTGCAAGAAAAGCAAATTGGAATCAAAGGAGATGCCAAGAACAGCACTTGCTGGTTGGGAACATTACTGGTTTATTATAGGAAAATACCTGTATCACACTTGTAAAGAAACTGTTAAAAATGGAGGTAGGCTCCCCTTTCTACCTCCTTCCACCTCCCCACACCTCCACACAAACCCTGCCTTTCTTCCCAGCCCCAGTTCCAGCCAACTTCTTTCCCCAAGCATCAAGGAAATGCCAGACAAAGCACAGTTGGAGCAGGAGGAATCTCTCTTTGAGCTATGATTCCAGAAGATTTCGATCCCAAAGGTGCAGTTTGGGGTGCAGCGGGGATTTCACTCCCAAATTCTGCTTGGGAGTTGCAATCCCAGCAGCACAGGTTGGTTTGTGTCCCTTGTACACAGAGGGGATTCTGGAAGGTTTAATTGGATACACCCCCAGATGTTGCTGGGAAGAGGAATTGAGGAGGATAATGGACAAATCTTTCCTCCTCAGCCTTCCTCTGGACCTGCTTGGGGCTGGAGCTGAGCAGAACCCACTGAAAAAAGCACAGAATTCCAGCGTTGTTTTCTTGCAAGTTGGCTGAAACCAAATCTTGATAACAGGGCCGAGTCCTTGAGGGAGCCCAGCCAAGTCTTGCACACATTCCCTCAGGTAGGAAACTGCTGAGCAGCATTTCAAAGCCCAATCCCTCCCAGTTTTTCCTAAAAGAGCTCTTTGGTGGCTCCCTGGGCTGTGGTTTCTGAGGCTCCTGGGCTGGACACGGGGATGGAGCCTGGCAGGGAGGGATTTTCCCTGCTGGACAGATCCATATCCCCACCCTGTGGCATGACCTGGAGCCCACAGAGCTTCAGCATTCCTGCTGGGACACCCTCCTGCCTCCAAGCTTGGAGAACAAGGAGCAGGATGGATCAGAGGGATGACAAAGAGAACGTGACTCCAGAGTGCTGGAGGACAGCGAAACGCAGAGCTCGAGTCCTCTCCATGCACAGCAAAAAATCAAAATCAGATTCTCTGTATCAAGAAAGACCCTCTGGCTTCTCCATCCGTAGGGACAGGGGAATTTAACACCTGGAATGCAGCCAAAGGCTGAGAGATCTCATCACTGTGATGTCTGCAGCAGACATTGCTCCACAACATTTTCATTCCCAATCAGAACATCCACCCTCAAACCCCTCTGTAGGAAAGTTTCCCCCAGCAGCCCCCACAGGGGGAGCACAGCAGCTTTTGGGAATGATGATGGCTTCAGACAGCCAGGGGTTCTCCACACCCAGAGCCCCAATTTCTGTTATGCCACTGTAAATCTCGAGAAACTCCAGTTATTCCGCTGGGCTTGGGCTCGGGGGAAGCCAAAGTAAACACAAAGGGTTGTCAGAGGAGTTATATCACATTGGCAGCGGCCTAAGTGAAAGCATAATTTGCGCTATTTTTTAATAATATGGTGTCTTAGATCATTAGGAATGAGGTCCTGCAAACACAGCCAGGAGGAACTTTCTACATGGGAGCAGCTCCTGTGCTGGACATCCACGTGAGGAGTGGGAATGTGCCAGATGTTGGGATTTGAGCCCAATCCATCCTGACTGGCAGCAGCTGGAACTCTGCTTTACTGTGCTCAGACAGAAAAATATCTGCTGGATCAGGCTCTGCTGGTAACAGCACCCAGGGATGATAAAAATATCAGCTGTGAGACCTTGCAATAGGTTTCTGGTGGATTCTGTAAAGAAAATCTTGGAACTTTGGGGCGGTGGGGCTTGTAAAAGATGTAAAAACTGGTCTGGCTTTGTGTGACAATCTCAGAGGCAGGTGAGGGATGGACCTTTTGTCTCCCCTGAATTATTGGGCTTTAAAATCATGTGGAAGATGGGAAGGAAGTTACAACTCAGAAAGAAATCCCTGGTGTTGGGATCTCATCCCTCAGTGCTCCCTGTGAACCAGCAAATAAAGACAATTCCTGACACAGGCATGGCTTGAGCAGAGCCCAAATCCTCCCCAGCCACCCTGCAGGCCACAGCCATCCCCACACTGATATCCCAGGAAAATCAAGGGGGGCTCTGAGCTCCAGACCCACTGGGAATGCAGGAGCAGAGGGAGGGAAATGAAAGGAGGAGCTGGGAGGGCAGATCCTGCTCCCACTGAACTCAGGGCAGCACTCTCAGACCTCTGGGTTGTTCTGCTTTTGCCCCAAATGAGGTTCTGAGGATGATTTTCCACTCTGGGGGAGTTTTGTTGGATTTTAGGGAGAGGTTCCTCATCCAGAGGGTGCTGGCACTGCCCAGGCTCCCCAGGGAATGGTGACATTCCCGAGGCTGCTGGAGCTCCAGGAGGGTTTGGACAGTGCTCCAGGGATGCTCAGGGTGGGATTTTGGGGGGTCTGTGCAGGGACAGGAGCTGGGCTGGCTGATCCCTCTCAGCTCAGGATATTCCACAGTTCTCTGCTCCCATGAAAGTAAAACGTTACATCCAACTCCTTCCAGGTAAAGATTTCTGGGGGTCTGGGAGAGAGAAGCGGAGTTTGTTGTTGTTTTCAGTGGAAATTTATTCCAATATCCCTTTAAAAATATATTCCAGGGAAAACACAAGGAAATTAAGTTCTCCATTTCCCCCTGCCCCCAGCCCAGATCCATTCCGAGACATAAACCAACACCTTGAGGTTTCGTTTTGAAGGCTCCTTTCTTCAGCTTCTTCAAGACAAATTTTACCTTGCTTAGATTTTTAAATAAAAAAATAACAATAATAATAATAATAAAAAAAAAAAGGACCAAAATCAATTAACCACGGGTTTTTACGGATTGGGGAGGAAGGTAACCCACCCCATTGGTCATAAATTGATTTCTGGAGGCACAAGGAGCAGTAAAGCCCAGAGCTTTGCCACCGTGTGGAGCTTCCTGCAGGTCCCACGATGTGGGGCAGCCCCTGGGGTGCTCGGTTTGCAGCAGAGGCTCCTCACTGCAGAGCTGCCCTGCCACAGGGAGCTGAGATGTTTTCCTTGGCCAGAGGAACTGCAGGAAATAAATTATTCTGCAGCCAGAGCTGGGCATGGGGTACAGAGAACTGGACACCTTCCCAGTGGCCTCTTGCCTAGAATTGGCTCTGGATTGATGGAGCTGAGAGGGATTTGCAGGAGGCAGATGTGGATTCATTCCCAATTCGGGTTCATCTCCAGAGGACAAAGGGGTGTCTCAGCAAATCTCCCCCAGCAGGACCCAGTGTGTCTCCTACCAGAGCTGGGAAACTTCAAATTCAAAACCCATCTTGGCATGTTTGGTGCTCAAACCTTGTGTTTCATCACCTCTTTCACAGCTGGACAGATAAACTCTTAGATAAACTCATTTCTGGTGTAACTCCAGCAAAACCATGTGTGAAGGTCTCCTAAAATTGTGTGTTATTGTGAACCTCATGGAAATGGCAGTTATCTAAAAAAGGGGGAAAACCCCCTCAGACAATGTTCCTTTTGCCATCAAACCCATTTCCATTCAGAGCAGAGAAAAAACCCTCTCAGCTTTTGCTTTTAGTCATTAAAGGTCAGGTTAAAAATAGCAATTTGATAATCACCTATGGAATTTAAGGGCATCCAATGAAAAAAAACAAAACAGCAAGATGAACTTAAATGCATTTTTCTTTCAAAAATAAGGTTGTGTGTGATCAGGTAAATAAAAATTGTGCTCTGTTATGGCTTATCTGGCTCTAGTTCTTCTCCTTAGGATTTCACTCCTGTGTGTCTCCAGAATCTTTACATATTTAATGTTTCCAAGCAAGGAAGACACGGCAGGACTTTAAAATCCTCTCTGTCCTGCAGAAGTCCTGCTGGGATTTCTTGGGAGCCAGAGCAGCAGCTGGTCCTGGTGCTGAGGAGGCAGCCTGGGCTCTCTCCTTCTCTGAGCTGCTCTGCACATTTACTGCAAAAGGAACGAGGAAAGTGCTCTCAGATGGGAAAAATCACTTCCAGAAGCTGTGTGTGCAGCAGGTCACACGGTAGCTGCTGGGAAGGACCAGCCCAAATCAGGGCAATGCAGGGTGGCAGCTCCAGGCTGACATTTGGCTCCGTTGCTCACTGAGATTTTCCTCCTGCCAATGTTTTACAACAACCCAATCCCACATTTTACCTGACAAAGTGGGGAATTTACTCCTTCCCAGCTTTACATTTCCCCCATCTGAGAACTCCTCCAGCAGAAATCCATCCCGTGTGATAAGGTAAATCCTGCATTATTAAAAGTGAGGGGAAGGGAATTCCTCCGCAGCGCTGGTGAATATTTGAGTGGGTTTTTATTTTCTTTTTTCAGGATGTCTGGCTGTTATTTCATCTCGCCCATCCACACAAAATAATTGGGAAGTCAAAGCACAGCAAATATCTCCTGGTGCTCCTTGGCCAGGACTGGGACATTATTGGGGAGTTAAGTGGATAATGGTGTGAAATAAGCCTATAAAAACCAACACACTTCAGAGTTAATATTTTTTCAGGGTGCAGTTAAGTTAGTGTGACACATCTGTCATAACTCTTCTGGGGAGCTTCAGAATGTGTCTGATCTTTCCCCCTCGGAGCTGAAATGGATCTCCTGAGCTTCAGGAAACCCAATCCCCTCAGGTCACTGGCAATAAGCTCCGGAGTGTCAATACAGGCTGTGCTTACAGTGGCAGCCTGCAAGAATCCAAAGCCTCATCCTGGCCTGAGGAATCTTCTTTTCCACCTGTGCACCCCCCTCTCTGCAATTCATTTTCCAGGGGCTGCCTGGGATGTTCTGGCACCCATATCCTGGTGAAAGTTCCTGCACCAAGCCTTCTAAAATCTCTCTGAAAACTCCTGGGTGAGGAGAATCAGCCTCAGAATCCGGTGAAGCCAGTGGTTGCTTCCCTGGACTGGGATGGAAACTCAGGCAAAAAAAACCCAGCAAAAATTCTCCCTGATTCATCTGTTATGTTTGGGGTTTAATACTTCATTGCTTCATTTAATACTTGATTAAGAAAAACATTTGATACTAAGAGTTTCTTTCTAGCTGAAAAGAAATTCAGATGATTCAATTTTACGTTAAAATAAAACAATAAATTAATTAGATAAACTAATGGAGGCTCTAAAAGAAGTTGAGTAAAAGGTCCCACACATCAAATATAAATTTCATTATAAGGCTGGTTTATCAAGTTCCTGGGCTGGTTTATCTGAGCACTGATGATAAATTCCTTGATGAGGAATCTCTTTCCTCTTTATCCCCCAGCAGTGACTCTTTCTAGAGTTTGTCTAAGCTAAATCCAGCCTCACTGCAGTTTGGGAAGTGACAGATTCCTGTCCCAGGGGCTGCCTGAGAGGCAGAACCAGAGATCCCCGTGCCAAGGTCTGCTCTGGGCCCCAGACACCCAAACTTTGGCATTTCTGTCCAACACAACCTGGAAATCTCAATTATCACTCTGGGTCCAGGCTGGCCCTGCTGTTTTAATCCACAGTAAAGGAGGGGAACCGAAACAAACTGAAATTATTCACGTATGAGAATGGAAATGTGCTGGATTCCTCCACCCTTCAAGGACCGTGGTGAGGAGCTGGGATTAAACCCTGCACTTTTAGGCCGAGCTCTGACAGAGCCCATCCTCTGCTCTGTCTTTAGTGCTGATTTCCAGGATTTGGGCTGAGCTCAGCCAGGAGATGGGATTCATTTCCAAAGGAACAGACCTAGCTCTGGGTTCTGCTTTCAAAGAAACCTGAGGGTGTCAGAAAACCTCTTCAAACCCAAACCATCCTCCCTGGCTTGGCCAAAACCCAAAACCCAGCTGCAGTTTGCTCCGTTTGCAGGACAGAGGGGAAGGAACCCAGTGGAATCTCAGTTTTCAGCTTTGGAATACCTGCAGACATCGCCTTTTAACAGGGATATTTAATGCCATCCAATGATTTGAGGGGTATTAAATGAGGAGCAGATATTTAATCCTTTGGCTACGGGGCAGTTTTGCAGCTCTGATATTGAGCACCTTTCTCAGCACTAAGCCAGGGAGCTCCAGGGCAGATGGTTGGGGTATAAATGTGCTACAGAGCCCCAAGTTTAGAGCTAAAGGGGTTAAGGGCTCAAAATGAAACAAAAATCGAGTGAAACCAAATCAAATCCTCCGTTCTGTGCTGATGCAGTGGTGCTAAAAGGTTAACTTCCCAAATGGGCCCGCTCTGGAGCCGATCCTGTGGTGGCTCTGTGGTTTCCGCCTATATAAATTTGATAATATTTTACAAATGCAGTGTATGAAATATATTCTTAACATGTGTTTAATACATTTACAATCTATTAAAATGAAAAACAGAATATGCTTCAAACACTGCTGGGGTATTTGCTTAATGCAGTATGTCTGGAACATGTTAAACATTATTTTAGAGGTAATTGAAACATTTCACACACATTCACCCCGCGTGCCGCGTGCGTGCACCGGGGGCACTCAGGATGGGTATCCAACCTGAGGATGGAGAGGTTCTGGCAGCACAAATTTCCCTGGAAGCACAAATCCCCTGCACCTTCACCCCCCTGGCGTGGCTCTCTCTGCATCTCCCAGCCTCACTTGAAGCAAATAAAGGAGATCCAAATTTACCCCGGGAAGCAGCTCCCAAGCTGCAGGATATTATTGCAGCTCGTTTCAGCACATGGCCTGTCAAAGCAGCCATTAAACCCTTCTCAAATGAATATTTCTGTAAATACACACGGGCAGGGAATATGCCTGGGTAAGTATTTGCTTAGTTTCACAACATGTTCCTCTGGCTCATGCCAATGTTCCCAAAAAGTGAACAAGGTGTGGGGAATAATGATGGAGTCCTCGTTCCTGCCCAAATAAATGGCTACAAAGGCTTGATTATAGTCTTTTTGCTGTTAATTGCAGGTTTTCCCTCATTATCTCCAGGTTCCCGGACAAGGCAGGGTGATTAATAAATTAAATATCCCTCGTTAAGGTGATAGAGTGGCTATCAGTGCTCCTGGTTTAGTGGAGAGCAGTGAAAAATGGGGTTTATTTCCACGTGTCCCACACTTCTGCCTCCTCCCTGACATTTCCTCCTCCACTTTTGGGCTGAGGAGCCCACACTTCACCTGCCATGGAGCTTTATTTTCCCCTTCTTTCAACCTGAAGCACCAAATGGTGCCGTAAATCCTGTGGGAGATGGGAGCTGTGCTGCAGGCTGGCTGTCAGGAGAGCTGCACCTCGTGCTGAGAGATCTGCAGCTTGGAAAAACTCCATTTATGTCCCACTTAAACTCCCACAGCCAAAAAAAAAAAAAATCTGGCTTTTCTTTACTCACACGGCGATGCTTTGTTTTGTGCTTGGGATCCAATCTCTTTTTTTGGAGATAGGAAAATGAATTTATTCAGGAAAAAAACAAGATGAGGGATGAGAAGGAAGAACTCTGTGCTCATGAAAATGAGATAAGAGCAGTACTTGGAGGGTTTCTGGCTCAGTCTTGGACAATGAGGACCTTGATGTCTCAACCCCTCAGCTTTTCCTCCATCCACGGCCTCCTCCCAGCTTATTTTAATCCTTCTAAAATCCTCTCCCTCTGCCAAGCAAAGTGGGCAGCCATAAATTTGTCCTCATGCTGGTAGACTGCAAACAATTCATCATTTCAGCCTCATTCGAGCTGGGAGCCATTGGAAGCAAAAATATAATTAATCAAAGCTTCAAACAGACAGAATTAAGTCTGATTAGAGGGGGTTGGGGATGTTTAGCAGTTTCTGTATCATCCTTTCCCCATAGCTCCATCAGGGAGTTGTCTCAGCACACACATTCAGGTAAAATTGAATTATTTGAAATTATTTGATGTGAGGGAGCAGAGCAATAATTTTCCAAGGACAGCCCCAGCAGAAAACATCATTTTAATGTATCCTTTTACTGTCCCTCTCCACATTTCATCTGTATCTCAGGAAAACAGAGAGATTGTACTTCATATTCCACTTATTTCAACAGAAATAACCTTGTTTACCAATGGAAGCTCAGGTTGTGCCATTATTTTTAAAAATAAGAATGATTCCCCATTGTTTATTTATAATAATTATAAATATAATAAATATTTATGGATTTATAATTTTCTTTTTAAAATTCTCTGTTTCCTGTTGTATTAATGTGCTCTGTTGCTGCAGATGCATTAAGACATCTTGCAGACAAATAGGACAAACCATGAAATGGTTCTGCTAAAAATAAAGTGTTAATTTTAGCCATAAATATTCTATGTTCTTCACCAAGTGCATCTCTGATCGAGCCCTTAAAGCTCTTTTTTAAAGATCTCTTTAAAGGTCATGGCAGTTTTTAAACGTGGATACAAATTTAAATTTAAATATGCAAATGTAAATTTAAATGTAAATGCAAATTTACTGTGATTGCATTTTGGCTCTGAAATGGCCATCAGCTGCTTTCCAGAAAATTCAGGAATCATTCCCAACCCCCTGGAAAATTCCCATTATTTCCTCTTTCTGCCCAATTTTGTAATCCCAGACTCCCTGAGGGACAAAAAAGCCCCCAAATCTCCCCAATTTCATTTGGTTCTCATTTTAAGCCCCTGGATTTTCACACCCCTGGGAAAAGGGGACACAACCAGCACAGAAATTTGGTTTTTGTATGAACACTTCTGGCAAGGCAGGTTTGATTCCTCGCCTCCTCTTTTTCCTTTCATCTCCTCCTCCTCCTCCTCCATCCCAGCCCCTCCAAACCCAAGGTGCCCTTTCCAGCCCAGGAGCCCAAAGGAAAGTTTGGAGATTAAAAATTGGAATAAACTTCATTTCAACAGTAAACAAGCAAAGAAACGACCACATTGGTGTCAGATTCTTGATAAATATTAGGCCTGACGTAGGTTGGGGTTTTTCCTTGGATTTCTGCTGGCTCTTGGCGTTCCAGGAATCCTTTTTTTTTTTTTTTTTTTTTTTCATAGTACACCTTTTTCTTCTTTCTTTATTATTTTTTTTTTTAATGAGCTGAAGCAGTTTTCCAGCCCATGACATGGAGTGCATTGTATTCATTATTTAGTGACATGGTCACAAGCAGAAAACTGTCTGAAATCATGTCTTGAACAGACAAATTTAGCTCCAGATATTTATTTTTCATGATATAAGAAGAGGTGTTAACCTAGGGCCGTGTTTGGTGGGTCACAGTGGCAGCTAATTTTACAGAGAAGAATCTACATGATCATTAATTCAATTTAACTTAATCTAATTTAATTTGATTCTATTTTATTTGACTTTTTCAACACTTGTCCTGTGGAGTCCTCAAACCCTAAACTTTGTACCCGAATGAAAACCCCACAGGCACCGACTTTGCAAAGCAATGAGGAAATTTCCACATGAAAAGTCCTGAAAGCTGCCAGGGCAGGAATTCTGTGGCTCCAGCAGAACTTATTAACCACAAGACATTGCTGAAATATCAACCAGATGCTTTGCCCCGTCCTAGGCTGAGTTTTAACTCTCTGTATGAATCAGCTCAGGCAATTTTTTCATCAAGGACTGGCAGAAGAGTGAAATCATCGTGCGATAAAAACGGGAAAAAATTGGTTTTATATAAAATAAGAGGCTCTGAGAAAATGAGGACTCTTCAAAAAGGGGTGAGGTGGTGACAAATTGAACTTTCCAGGTCTAAGAAGCCTCGAGGTTTTTTTTTTTTTTAATTTCAGAGCAATGTTTCAAATATAGGAGTGGCTGAACCGCAGAGAAATCCGACTGCCCACATTTTCCAGTGAGTGTCCCTTGGAAAACAGGTGACTTTGCTGGTGTGGAATGAGAGGTTTGAGAAATCTGTGCAGTGAAAGAATCTAAAATAAAGTTTAATCAGGACATGGCAGCCCTGAGTGCCTCCCTCTGCTCAAAGATTCAGAAATCTTTGCACAATACAGTGAATTTCAGCAGACCCTGAATAAAACTGGGGTGGCAGAATCCAAATAAATTAGGATTTATGAGGGTGACTCTCCACATTCCAACTTTGCTTGGGACAATGGTCCCATCCACTGGGAAGATTCTGCCTCATGGGTCTTGCAGAGCTCACTCAAAAGCAGAAAATATTTCTAACTTGATGGGCACAGGATCCATGTGAAGAAGGATTAAAGCCCCTGAAAGGAGCAAAAGAAGAGCTGGGAATTCTCATTTTTCTGGGACCAGCTGAAGGAATCAGCAGTGCTGAGCCACCACGTGGAATTTGAGGGATTTGGCACCGCAGCCCTGAGGAGAAGAACCACCCCTTCATCTACATGGAAACTGGGTTATTTAAAAAACCCTGGACAATTCCTGCAAAAGATGTGGATATTCAGTTGGATTTTAGGGTTTGGAGAGTGATAAAGCTGATGGTTTGCTTCCACAGCACTCCTGCCTGGTGATGTTCTGACAGCATTCAGGAGCCCCGATGGTTCCTGCTCTGATAAATTCCGGCAGGTTGGATGAGCACTGCAGCCACATTTCCAGGCAGCAAATGCATTCATTCCATCCCTGGCCAGCAAAACCAAACCATTCTGAGTGTTAAACACCCTTGATTAAGTTCTTGCAGGATTTACTCCTCCAGTTAATCTGAGCTATCAGCCTGATGTTTCATTTCCCTGTCCCTTCCCAGCATTATCGCTCAGATCCCTGCAGCTGCCCCACCTCTGCCTGTGGCCTGGCCTGGGTTTGTTTATTTGTACTCAGGCTGGAAACCTCCAAAAATAAAAGAAGGATCAGGTGTGGGGCAGTGATGCTGAGTGACTCAGAGGTGGCATCAGGCCTGGGGGAGGACACAGCAGCTTCTGCCTGGGCCTGGGTGAGACAGGGACTCAATCTTCCAGCTGCTCATTTTGGATACAGAACCTTGTTCTCTCCACTTCTCTTTGTTTCCTCAGCTTCTCTTTTGTTCCACTTGTGAAAATGGAACAAAAATATCTGGGTTGCCCTTCACTGTGAGTTACTCAAGGCTTTGTCAGAGAGCCCAGGAATGTCTCCTGGAACGTTTCCTGAGCATCACCTACCTCCAGGCAGCCTTAAATCTCAGGTTTTTCAGCCTGGCTTGGCTTTTCCCTGATGGATAGCAGCAGGAATGGGCTCTGCTGCATTTCCCTCACAGCATCCCAGCCCTTGCTGGTGGAAGGAACAGGAATCAGGGATGTTCTGCAGCTCCCAGCGTGAGTCACAGCTCCTCCCGGGGTGTTTTTCCTCCAAATATTGCTCAGACAAAAACAAACAAAACAATTGGTGGCTGGAGCCTCCCTGGGGAGCCTCAGAGGTGGAAGAGTCCTCTGGGCTGGTGGCCAGGGAGTGGCTTCAGCTGGGGCTGGGACAGGGACAGGGACAGGGACAGGGACAGGGATGGGGACAGGGACAGGGACAGGGACAGGGACAGGGACAGGGACAGGGACAGGACAGGGACTTGGACAGGGACAGGGACAGGGACAGGGACAGGGACAGGGACAGGGACAGGGACAGGGATGGGGACAGGGACAGGGACAGGGACAGGGACAGGGACAGGGACATGGACAGGGATGGGGACAGGGACAGGGACAGGGACAGGGATGGGGACAGGGACAGGGACAGGGACAGGGACAGGGACAGGGACAGGGACAGGGATGGGGACAGGGACAGGGATGGGGACAGGGACAGGGACAGGGACAGGGATGGGGACAGGGACAGGGACAGGGACAGGGACAGGGACAGCACAGGCTCTGTGTGGGGCTGTCAGGGTGACACTGCTGGTTCGGTGCTTTGCCCCAGGATCCAGACTGATGAGAGAGAATCTGTTCTGTGTTTGGGCTCAGGATGTTTATTTTTCCTTATCCATATTGAACATTTACAGAGTGCCAGGAGCTGTGCACCCCGGGCTAACAAGGTGTGAAATGGCTGGAGAAGTCTCTTCAAGGTCTTTGAAGCATCAACCCACCCAACAGTGAAATGCCAAGCAACTTATTTTCATTAATAACCCAACAACCTGACACCTGTGTCCTGCAATGTGGATTCTTTCATCCAATCCCCTATTATTACCCAAAAACCCGAGGAGAAGGAGAAGAAGGAGAAGGAGAAGGAGAAGGAGAAGGAGAAGGAGAAGGAGAAGGAGAAGGAGAAGGAGAAGGAGAAGGAGAAGGAGAAGGAGAAGGAGAAGGAGAAGGAGAAGGAGAAGGAGAAGGAGAAGGAGAAGGAGAAGGAGAAGGAGAAGGAGAAGGAGAAGGAGAAGGAGAAGGAGAAGGAGAAGGAGAAGGAGAAGGAGAAGGAGAAGGAGAAGGAGAAGGAGAAGGAAAAGAAGGAGGAAGGGACAATGCCCTAAATCCTCTATGTTGTCTCTTATTCACTAATACAATTTAAATCCTCAACTCTGACTTTCTCACCTGGTGACTTCATATAATTCTAACTCTCACACTCCCATTCCCAGTTTCTCCACTTAGTTCTAGAAGCTTTCTCTGGGGTTTTAAGATGAACTGAGTGTTCTCTGGAGAGTCAGAGCCTGTCAGCACAGATAAGGGAATTTTTCTGTGCCTGACTCCACATGGGGCCAGGCTGGTGCTGGGTACATCCAAACCCCAAAGGGATGAAGGGTGCAGGATGGGATGTCAGCTGCTGTTCCTGGCCTCTCCAGGTGTTTGTCTCTCCCCAGGGACACGGTGACAGTCATGGATGGTCCCTGCTGTGTCCCCAACACCTCCCACAGGGACAGATCCTCTGTGGCAGCCCAGTCACACCTCCCTGAACCCACAGCTGTGGCCTTGCCAGGACAGAATTCCCACCAGCACAACCCCTCTGTGCTCATGGATCCAATCTGGTTGTTTGGATCCTCATCCTTTCCAAGTTTCATAGAGAGTTATCCCCATATTCCTTCCCAAAATGCTCCTTTCTTCCCACTTCTAGAAAATATCCACTGCTCCTAAAGTTTCCAGCCTTTCTCCAAATGACTTACTCCTTTTATTTTATTTCCTTGTTTTTTTCTTTATTTCTTTTTTTTTTCCCCTGTAAGAAAGTGAAATCTGTGTGCTTCCTTATTAAGCCACTTTATTCTTGGCAGGCTTTGAAAAAAAGCCCTACTTCAGCAATTTAAGCTTTTCTTCCTGGAGGCACAATACTCAGACACGAGGAAAAGTAAGTCGAGAAGACAAAATAAACATATTTTTTTTTCAGGAAGACTCGAAGCCAAGTGGAGCTTTCAATGAATGATTTGAGAGAGTTGCTGCTTTTGATATGCACAAATATATCCCAGCACTGCAGGCACACACCACATCCCTGGATTCTGTGGAGCTGGACAGGGAGAGGGGGTGAAAAGCAGAATAGATATTGCAGTTTGAGCCTCACAACGGCTTTGAAATGCAAGCACAGCTCAGGAAAGCTTTTACAAGTTCATAAATGATGAATTTGTGTTGCCCAGGCTAAAGGGAGGAAGGGAAAGATCCTGCATTTTTTCACTCATCCCTAAGATATTCCAGAATATCCAGGGATCTAGAATACAACATCCTAAAGCTTGTGTTTGCTTTCTACTCTACATTTATTTGCTTAAATAAGAGGAGATAAGAATCACTGGGTTTACATTTTGGTCTTATTCACACCAAATTTATTCAAAATGATGGCAGATTTATTGTTGGGATGAATTTCCACTCTCCCAGGAGGTTGAGGATCAGCAGATCCATAATATCCTGGACAATAATTAGGGTTTTATCGCTAATGTTTAATTAGTGTTTTCAGGATCTTTAGTAGTGTATTTCACCCTCCTGCCTTCCTCAAATGGAAGCATTTTTATCCAGCAAAAAGAACCCAGATTCTTCTTATTGGGAAGACTGGCTGAACAAAAAAAAAATGGTGGGAAATCAGTGGGGAAGTGATTCCCACAGAGAAATACAGAAAATAATACAACAAACCCTGCCTGAGAGTTCTGGGCATGCAAGAAATTGCTGCCACAAAACATCCTCGAGCTGAGGGCACTCAGATCTGTCACATCCTGGAGCTGGTGTGTAAAAGGATTCAGGAATTTTCTCATGGAGCTTCTTCTCCTCATTCCTTCTTTCATTGAGGACAAAGGGGCAACACAGGAGGGAAGAAATGGATTTCACCCACAGCTCTGCCTGACTGAGGTTTTTGTGCCAGCCACAACTTCAGGGCTTCATCCTCGAGGTCAGCAGGGAGGACACTCTGGAAAATGGGAATTCTGGGAGTTCTGGATCCTCTCCAGGCAAGTTCAGCCTGGTTTTGTTCACAGTGGTGAAGAGAACCAGGAGATTAAATGAATTCCAAAGTGTTGTGCCCTTCAGGACCAGCTCAATGCCAGCAGCCCTTTCTCATCACCCCAGTTTGAGTCACAAGAGAAGCACACTGGGCAAGGACACAAACCCTGATAAGGTGGAATGGAACCTGCATCACCGATGTTAATGTGATTGCAAATCTCCCCTCAGATCTCACCTCTGGTGTGTTTAATGTCCTTGGAACTGATTCCACCATCAAGGGTTTGGTATGGGAGAGAGAAACCCAGTTCAAGCCCAGTTCAACAGAGCCCACGACACCTTTTTCACTGGGATGGGCTCAGAAATGAGCAGAGCAAATGTAAATGAGCAGGGAAAAATCACCAGAGCTCAGCATCGCTCGTGCTCCTCTCCAACTGAAATTGAATTTGAAATTCAGGTTATGCAACAACATGGCATTGTCTCCTTTTATTAAGGCCACCAGCTCCTGGAGGTCCTGGGCGTGTTATTGTTCTCAATTAACAGAGTTCTCCCCTTTCTCCCTGGAATCCTTCCCGCTGGTTTGCATTGTAACAATACCTCCAACTCACCGGCTCCAAGCTGGATTTCAATTTGTGAGGCCACTTTCACTTCATAACCCACCACAGAAAGTTCAGTCTCCATTCTAACATGTTGCATTAATTAAATATTCCCAGAAACAAACAAACAAACAACAATTTCATAGCTTTTTTTTCCTTATTAAATTGCTTTTGCGTGAAGAACAGATCTTTACATTAAGGCAAAAAAAAAAAAAACCCTCAGCAAACGAAGCCAGACAGTAGCTGTGTCTTTTGGCAATGAGAGTAATCTAATAAAACATCACCTTTCAAAGACAAAAAAAGTTCCTCTGGACACTCAGTAACGTCACCTCGGCACGAAATATATTCCACTCTTGGTTTGTGTTTTTTGGACCAACGCAGCTTAGGATGGTTGTTATCCCAAGCCCATGCCACCAGAGTTGGAATTAATAATATAAACGGTGAGCCCAAGCCCTGATTGACAGCTCTGATTCTGTTAATACCTCCTAGTTGGGCTTCCACCACGGTCAGAAGTTAAAATTTATTTTGACAAGCTTTCTGCTGGTTATGGAGGCTGGGAGCTTTATAGCGGGGTATCCAGTGATTAAATATCTGGCATAGATTATCAAAAACTGGAGGGGGAAGGCCTGGAAGGCCTCTTGATGACAAACTGGATCCTGCGGTGCGGCCAACTTGGTTTTAATTAAGTTATTACCGCCCTTAATGGGAAGGGGCTGCTCCTTTGTTCTTTGGCGAGGCAGCAGACAGGGACGGAGCGGGGAATGTCAGCAACTCAATTACGGCAGCGCTGCCTCCAGGATGCTCCCAGGGACGCCGAGGTGGCCCCGGGAAGGAGTTGGGATTCCTGGGAGAACAGGGATGGAGGCTCAAACCCCAGCAGGGTCAAGTCAGGATTAAGGGGAGAGCTCCTGGCCTCAATCAGTGGGTTCAGGGTAATTAAAGGCAGAATGGCTGGGAGCCAGCCCCTTTGTTTCCCAGGGCTGGGGCAGGATTGTCCCCGTGGTTCAGTGCGCTGGATATTCCAAAGATGATTTTCAAAGTTTGTAAAACAAATTTTTCTTGTCTTCTTGATCACCTGCACCAAACCCCTTCAATATCAATAACCGAGAAGGCAAGAGAAGCCTGTTTTATTTTATTTCAAAACCCACAGCCTTGTTTTTATTTTATTTAAAAACCCCAGCTCAAAGTATCATGGCTGGCTCCAATTCAGGTTTCACTGACAGCAATTTCAGCTCAGAGAAGTTTGGTAACACCAGCATGAAGAGGGAACCAGACCCATTAATTTTCAGCCTTCATTTTATAAAAATTACTTTTGTTGAAGAAGGAAATATCTGAGGTGCTGCAAGTCTGGAGAGAACTGCACATCTTACAGATAAATGTGTGAAAAAATCTTTTCTTTAAATTTTTTTTTCTCTTCTGGATCACATAACCTGAGAATTAAATATTCTCTGTGGAGCCATCTAGTCTCACCTTATAGAGCAACATGACTTGGTGTGGGGTAAGGCTATAAAACCCACAGAATACCCAAAAAAACCTCGTGTGCAGAGCAATCCTTGTACAAAACCAAGCAGCAGCAACAAACAGCCCAGCTCCCAGCCCACACCCCGCTGGGCAGGGTTTGTGTGGAGAGCAGTCAAGCACGGATGCTCCAGATGGTCACGAGGATCCCTGGGATAGAGGGAGTAGCCACCCAAAACCCAGCTCAGACTATACACTTTACAAAGAGGCAATCCCCGTGAAAGGTTTGGGAGGGGGGGAAAAGGGACAGGGTTAAAATAAAATAAAAAAAATGAGAAAAAAAGTCATTTTCAAAGTTTAAACTTTCCTGGTCGGGGGTGTGTGTGGAGCTGTGGGTTGTTCTGGCTGCGTGGGTGTGAAGGCACAAGGGTTGCAATGTTTAAAGTGTGGGGATTTATTGGTTTTAGTGGTAAAATGCATGTGGAAGGCAAAGGGACAGGGAAGAATTGCACATTTCTCCCTGTGCACACACAGCTGATAAAGAACTGACATCTCCCTTCAGATAAGAAATGCTGCAAAAACTCCAGGGTGTCCAAAGGGGATCCCCGACAAAACTGGGAAAATTACTAGAATGTCAAGAGGAGGAGAAATTACCCATTTTAATTGTTGAGAGGCAATGAGGATAATTAATACATTAAAACTGTAATTTAAATAAAGTGTTATCACAGCTGTAATAACAATAATTATTATTACATTCCATTTTAGCAGCACTAATCACTGTAAGAGCTGATACAGGCAAGATGAACAAAGTGCAAATATTTTACTGTGCACAAACTGCTGAGAAGAAAGATATTCTGAAATCAGTTGATTTTAATCAGCACATGAAGGAAAAGGGAGATTTTTCCCAGTGAAATTGTCAGAATTTTGGGCACCTGAACTGTTCAGCCTGAAATATTTCCACTCTGGAAATAAATATTTAGGAGCAAAAATGGCTCACCTGGAGGAGAAGTAAGAGAAAACCAGATCAGAGGGAGAGGATTTTGGGGAAATATCTGCAGGGTTGGGATCCCCATGGAAAGTTTTAGTCAATAAAAGAGAAAGGGTTCCAAGCCATAAATGGGGAAGATGAAGGAGCCTGTTCCCAAACAGAGATATGGGAGATGTGATTGCATAAAACATTGGCTGAAAATCAGGGATGCTCCTGGGAGGGAAATCTATCAAATAGCAAGGGACACATCAAATATCACTGGAGAAAAAGCTGATTTGTGTTGAGGGATGAACAATCTTGGATGGCACCAGAATATTTGATGTTTTCATTGTGGTTTTTTTGTTGGTTCATCATGAAAGTGCAACTTCTCACGGTGCCTTCTGCGAGTTACTGCTCCAGACACATCGATCCTCACCGGCAGCTCCTTCTGATGGGCTCTCCCAGCCAGCATCACTCTGCACCAGGGTGGGGAATCAATCCTGGGAGTCACAAAAGACCAGGAGGGGTCTGGGACAGGACACGTGTCCAGCAGGAACTCACAGAAGAACCTTCCTGCAGGCTCAAATCCACCACATCAGAGTTTCCCTGCACAGCTTCCTCTCCTCACTGCTCCGGTTTCTCCTCAGTTCCCACAAATTCTTTTACAAACGCCATCCGTGGAGAGAAACCTTTCATTTCTCGCAGGTACAGAACTCTCAGGGCAGGTAACACGATGTAAAATGATTATTTTTATTTATTTTTTTTTTCCCCTTTCTCAGACACTGCACTTGATGTTTCACTTGGAGCTGGTTCAGATCCGGGCATCCTTTAGACAATTATGGAGCTTTTGTATAGGAAATGAACACCTAATCCCCAGATCCCACGAGACTCTGCACCCTTCTAGGGGGAATATGCTTTTTTAAGAAAATCCTTTGCCCTTTTTGCTTGAAGAAAATCCTCTGCCCTAAATCTCATAAAACAAAGCAGCTTAGGGATCCTTGCAATAGCAGAGCTGAACTAAACAGGCTTTTAACAAAGTTTCCCTTTGTCAACAGCATCTCGGTGAGCTCCCTCCTGCGGGATGAGTGTCAGGCTTCAGGCTAATCTGGGTAATTCTTTAACCAGAGATTTGCACGTTATTAAGTGCTGGTTTCTGGGTGGGTGGAAAGCGATCGGGCAGGGGAAGGTTCCTCCCGAAGCAGAGCTCAAACGCTCCATTCTTCCCTGAAAAGCCCAGCGAGGTGTGTCTAAAATCAGAATAAAACGCCTCTGGAGGGTTATTCACCAGCCCTGCCCACAGGCAGAGGTTTCTGGGGCTTTGCTAAGCCTGGCTTAGTCTCCGCAGGTAATTGCAGAGCCCGGAGCTCAGTGGTGTCACCGGGCAGGGCTGCACGGGACACTCCAGGTGACCCTGCCAGGACCTGGCCAACCTCAGAGCCTCCAGCAGCCTCAACAAAACCTCTAAAACCTCTCTTCTGCCGTCATTTCAGCTGAATCCTGATCCTCCTCTGCTGGGAGACATCACACAACCTTTAGAACTGTCAGGAAAATGAATCCACAAACACCAGAGGTTGATGTCCAAGAAGGAGACAGAGGAGTCCTGGAACTTTATTGGAATAAAGGGAGAGGCCATGGGCCATTCCCCTGGGGTCTCTCGATTTTTGGAGGACGCAGCCTCCTTTTTATCCCAATTTCCCGGCCATGTCCCTCTCTCTTTCCCCCCTGGCTGAGGGACTGGAGAGGCACAGACTGCCCCGAGTGCCTGACACCTGAGATTCCCCTCTAATGTAGAACCCTCCCTCTTCATTTTTAATTCTTATGGAATTTATGGTGTTTCCCCGTTGTCTCTTTCATCTTTCAGTATCCAATTCATCAGCAAACCTACAGTTTGTTTGTAAAGGCAAATATCTTTTTTCCATTCACCAATAAATGGAATCCATCCCACTGTTTCTTTTATCTCTCAGTGCCAGTTTTATTTACCCACAGCTGGTAAAGACAAATCCGTCATTCCTCTCAAAATCTAGCAAATCTAAAAATACAGTAAAACTGGTTACACCGGAGATCTCTGAGGGTTTGGTTGTGCTGCTCTGTTCTAGAGACTGGGAAAAAGGAATTCGCTTTTTGCTGGGGGTACCAAACACTTCCAGGAGCAATCCCAGAGCCTCAGGTGTGGCAGAATCCCTCCCTGAAGCAAACCAGGTCTGCTCAGCCCTGCCCAGGACACTCAGGAGAGGCTTGGACTCCACAGGTCCCTTCCAGCCCTAAAAATTCCATGATTCTGTGATTTACAGAGTGACAAAGATTCTGAGATTACAGAGTGACAAAGGCAGGGAGTGGCTCTGTGAGAATTTCCAAGGTGGGAGATCAGAAGGAAATTGGAAAATGGAATTCTCCATGGCTTGGTGGAGTTATTTTGGTGAATGACCCGAGGGACTCCTCAGGAACAATCCACCCCATTGTCATTTATTTCCAGGATCGCCTCCACATCCATCTCCCACCTCCTTCCCTTAACAAACAGAGCCCCCAGCTCTCCCGAGGCTCCCCAGGGGCTTTGCAGGGTCCCTGGGCAGGAAAACCCCTCTTGGCAGCGGGCTCTGCTCTGATCCTCTCCCCCAGCTTCATCTTGAACCCATTTGCGTGTGGCATTTGCATGCTGATGTCTGTGCCGCCCTAATGGTTCGATTTCAAAGCCCATCTCCTTCCCTTTTATCTGCAGCTGAATGAGATGTCTCAATAAGAGCCAGATAAAGACGGAAATCTTTTGTCTGGGCTCGGCCAGGCAGGGCCAGCTGTGAGCAGAACTGGCTGAGGTTTCACAGGCTGCCTCCAGAACTGCAGCTCCAGCTCCTGTCAGGCTGCAGGAGAGGGCAGGGGAAGAGGCCGGGCTTGCACACATGGCTGAGTGTCTTCAGTGTTTATTTTTCCTTCCCCAAGTTATTTTTGATAAAGGAGTTGCGGGGAGCGAAAGAGGAGAGATCAAGAGGGAAGCAAGAAATGAAGGAAAAGAGGGTGGACAGAGTTAAATCTCTGATTTGCATCCAGTGGGGTTGTGGATGGTGGATTGGCTTTATCTCGGGGTAGACCTTGGCATCGCAGCCTCTGGGCCAGACATTGTTCAGTTGTTGAACAGTGGGAGACTCCTGAGAAAGCTCTTGGCTCCGATTTTAAAGGAACTTGCTTTTGTGCTCTCGGGTTCTGTGACCTGCTGAATAAAAACCAGCCTGGCACTGAGAAATAAAGGCTGCTTTTTCAGTTAAAAGTGAACAAAATTTTATCCACCTTTAAAGAAATGTCAGTCTTTAAAAACCACCAGTCTTTAACAATTGTCAGTCTTAAAAAAATTGTCTGCCTTAGTATTGTCCGACTTAGAGTTGTCTGCCTTAAAACTCTCTGCCTTAAAAAATTATTCAACTTAAAAAACTGCCAGCAGGCCTACAAGATGTGGTAATTGAGGAAGGATTATGACAAAATCAAGGAGCAATCAGCAAGTAGATAATTTTGAATAACACCTTTCAGGGCTGTAAGAGCTCTACCAAGGATGAAACCTCCAGAAACGTGTTCCACACTGGTCACACCTCAACCAGATTTGCACCTGAAATGCCCCAAAAAATCCAGCTGGGTTTGCTCCCCAACTGCTCAGTTCTGCAGGTAAAATGAGCTTTTCATGGAATTACTGGAAACACAGAGAGTTTCAGCTCGAGAGGTCTCAGAGAAGAGTTTAAAACCAGCAAGGCCGTGATGTTGTCAGGATTAAAAACGATGGAGCTGAGGAGCAGCTGCTGATTTCAGTCCCAAACCAGCCCCGAGTGAGGCTTGTGCAGAGCTTGGCTCTCCATAAAATGAGGATTGGGAAGCACCAGCACATCCTTGAGCACATTTCCCAGCACGGCTTGGGTGTCACCTGCCCTCCAACAACCCTGCCCGGGGCAGGACAAGGACTGGAGCTTCCCTGCAGGAGCTCCAAGGGGTTAAACTCCCAGGGAGAAAGGCGAGGCAGATGGGGGAGTCTGGACCGAGCCGCCCATCTGGGAAATGTCAAGTGTTCACACAATGTTTTTCAGGGTTTGTAATGTGGCTGCTCGCTCGCATGCATGAAAACAGCATGGGAATGCAATATTTCCTCCTCCATGTGTGGTGGAGGCCTCCAGTCCAGCTGTATTTTGCTTGTCATGTTCCTGAATTCTGACACCATCTCGAACATGCCAGTTCCTACCAGAGAAAATGCGTTTTCATTCTGTTCCCTGGGTGAAAAGCACATTAAAGGCAGAAGAGAACACCCAGCAGATCCTGGAGCTACCAAGAGAGGCATCCTTTATTTATTTAATTTTAAAGAACATCTCGTTTCACCGGGGAGGGGTGGGTTTGAGTGGGTGTGGGGGGGTAAAACTGAGCTTGAAACCATCCCAAAAATGAGAATGTGGAGCCTGGGCTTGATGCCACGGAGGAAGAGAGCAAACGATGACAACATTACTGTCACTATATTACCACAGGCTGTAAATTAAAGCAGTGGTAAGCAGTTTAAGCGCTATTCCTGTCTGATTCATTACAAAAATACAGTAGCTCTGTGGGCACAACAGTCTGCTTCTCGGAGGGGCTGATGGATGATTGGAAAGTCGCATTTGGGCTGCCTGGGCTGTGTGTTTGCAGTGTCCCCAGTGGGGCAGCAGCTGTGTAGCCAGTGCCTGATGGGCTGGCTCTGTCTGAGCAGAATTGTTGTTGAAATATGGGAGCCAGATCCTGCCGAGGTGTAAACTGGCAAATCCCTATTAAAGTTAATGATTTACTGGTTTAGCCCGGCTGAGGTCTGGCGCTGGGCGGGCGAGTGTCAAGAAGAGGAACTATTTATTCCTCGGTGAACCATTAACTCCGGGTGCTTTCTGTTCATCCCTGCAGTTAAAATTCCTCCTGTGCTCCTTCCAGAGGAAAAGGGGTGATCCATAGATGGCTCACATGTGCACACCCCACCAGCACAGGCTGTAATTAGCACCGCTCAGCACAGCCATCAGTAACTGGATTTTCCTTTCTCTGCCCAGCCAAGCACAGCCCTTCTGCATGGGCTCGTTATCGAAACGTTTGAATGCAAATCGATTCGGCAAAAGGTCCTTTTTGGGGATGAAACAGGGCTCAGCACTTCAGGCTTGCTCTGCTGTATTTTAAAGAGAATTCCGAGAAGCTTTGGGAAGCACAGGTTACGTCAAAGTGTTCAATTGTCAAATATCAAACCCAAGTTTTCCGAGTATTCCCAGTGTGCAAACACATCTAGCAACCCAATGATTAATTAATCAAAATCGAGGTGAGCACATAACCGAGAAAAATCTCTAAACTTCACATTTTTCAGCAAAATAGCTTTGATCAGACCGTTTTCACCCAGCTCCACTCCTTTCTGCTGGAAGTTCTAGAAGGAACCCTTCCCTTTCCAGGCTAGCATTGTCTGCAGTGGGGGTGTTTGTGTTCCCGTGTGTCTGTGTGTGTCCCTGCTCCATCCCGGGTGTTGTGTTTGTGTCCCTGCTCCATCCCGGGTGTTGTGTTTGTGTCTCTGCTCCATCCCGGGTGTTGTGTTTGTGTCCCTGCTCCATCCCGGGTGTTGTGTTTGTGTCCCTGCTCCATCCCGGGTGTTTTTATCCCTGCTCCATCCCGGGTGTTTGTGTCCCTGTTCCATCCCGGGTGTTGTGTTTGTGTCCCTGCTCCATCCCAGGTGTTTTTATCCCTGCTCCATCCCGGGTGTTTTTATCCCTGCTCCATCCCGGGTGTTTTTATCCCTGCTCCATCCCGGGTGTTTGTGTCTCTGCTCCATCCCGGGTGTTTTTATCCCTGCTCCATCCCGGGTGTTTTTATCCCTGCTCCATCCCGGGTGTTTGTGTCCCTGCTCCATCCCGGGTGTTGTGTTTGTGTCTCTGCTCCATCCCGGGTGTTGTGTTTGTGTCCCTGCTCCATCCCGGGTGTTTTTATCCCTGCTCCATCCCGGGTGTTTTTATCCCTGCTCCATCCCGGGTGTTTTTATCCCTACTCCATCCCGGGTGTTGTGTTTGTGTCCCTGCTCCATCCCGGGTGTTTTTATCCCTGCTCCATCCCGGCTGTTTGTGTCCCTGCTCCATCCCGGGTGTTGTGTTTGTGTCCCTGTTCCATCCTGGGTGTTGTGTTTGTGTCCCTGTTCCATCCCGGGTGTTTTTATCCCTGCTCCATCCCGGGTGTTTTTATCCCTGCTCCATCCCGGGTGTTTGTGTCCCTGTTCCATCCATCTCCATGCATTTACAGCCTGAAGGAAATCCAGGTCTGCTCCTGACCACCAGGAACCCTTGTGCGGGGCAGGGTGGCTTGTCCACCCCACGGGTGGAGGGATGGATGCTCTGCTCTCCCTGCAGACACCAGGACACTGTCTGAGGCTCTGACACCAGCTTTTCCTGCTGTTTTCCTGCCTCTAAACCTGCCCTGTGTCTGTGTGACTGCAGCCCAGCGGAGGAACGGAGCTGTTGAAAGGCAAAGAGCAACAGAGCCGAGAGCTGCTGGCTCAGCCCTGCTGCTGCTCCTGGAATTTACCGGGCTGCTTCACTTTCACCACGTGTGGAGCTCAGATAAAGAACTGGAAAGGAAAGCAAACCGTGGAAAACCTTGTGATTTCACTCGTTGACTGATAAGAAACCCCCTGTGTTTGGTGGCCTCTTGTAGCTGTTTGATATTTCTTGTTCTGCTCAGAGGAGGAATCTCAAGTTGGGAAGTTCTTGGCTCTGCCCTCCAAGGGAGAAGAAGCAAGAAAAATGACCAAAAATGCAGGAAAACCCCTCCTTTTGAATGTGACCAACACACCCCGACTCTGTGAGCCTTGGTGAGATGATGAAAGAGCAGGTTTGTGCTGGAGCTGATAATGAGCCCAGAATTTGTCTGGCTGTCTCTTTGTGGCTGAGATGGGCAATTAAAATTCCTCCCCCCACAATTCATCCCCTGCCAGCCTCACCCCCAGCCACCGCTCTGAGCATCACCGTGGCTCAGACAGAACAAATCCAGGCTGAAGCACCACATTTTACTAATCCCACCGTGGATTTGTGCAATCAGACCCTTCCAAGAAACGGGACCGCGTTTTCCTGAAGTGTCTCGCAGTTATCGCGGAGATTTTCCAGCTCTGGCTGGGAGATTGTTCCTGGTGACTTCCAGTTCTTGGTGAGTCACCCCTGAACAATCACGTCAGAACAAAGGGATTGGAACAGAGCTCAGTGGGACAACGTTTTTAATTTAATCTGAGAAGGTTTCTTTATGGAGAGAAGGCTCCGCTTCTGATTCCAGGGACTGAGAAGAAAATAAAAGTCTTTGCTCTTACCTTAATCAGTCCTAATGACTCAAGAATGTCTGAGCCAATATTGTTACTTAGAACTTTTCTCCAAAAAGTCTCATTTTAGGTCAGCCTTGGAGCCAATCAGAGAAATAAAACTTCGTCAAAAGCCTTTTTTTTTTTTTTTTTTTTTTGTCTCGATGCTTTAAAATGAAATGAACTTGAAAATGTTAGGAAAAAGAAAGGATATTTTTTCCCCTGGATAGTGGAGTCCCTCCTGCTTCAGTTTGGTGCATTTATTGCCTTGGTGCTCAGGAGCAGAACAGACTGAGCTGTAAAACAACCTGGGCACAAACTGGGAAACATCCATTTCAACATTCCCAAATGTCAGAGAAGTTCCAACCACTCCAAAACAAAAGGGAAATGGGAATTATGAAAAACATTGTTCTTTATTTCTGGAGAGCTGCTGACTCTTTCCTACTCTGGGGATTAATTTTGTCCAGAGAAAACAAAGCCACTGTCACCAGATCTGATCTTTCCTCCCTTTAGTGGGTGAGGACAGGGATCCATGTCCATGCACACCACAAACCCAACCCAGCAGCACAGGACTGAGCAGAACGTTCTGGTGAAGCTAAAATTAGAAAATGATTATTCAAACCCTGCGCAAGTTCCAGGTTTTAAACCTGATTCTCCCCAGCACCGCTCCCTTACGAGCGCTCGGCCAGGATTAATAAATCAGCTGTTTTTTCCCAGGATTTGCTTCCACCCAAAGCCACTTGCCAGGCTCCTCTGGAATGTTTAACATGACATTGCTCTTATCTGGCTGCCCAGCGTGGGGCTGCTCTCTGCAACGCTCACATCCATTTATTAAATCCCGCAGAAGGTTGAGGGGGGGCTGCAAAGCGAGGTCAGCCCTAAGAACGTCTGTATTTAGATGGATGAACTGCTCGGGGCTGCCCCACCTGCTGAAGGCTCTAACGAGCCAGCTGAGAGTTCCTGTCAGAGCAAACATGCCCTGCTCACTCCAACCTGTGCAGGGCTGAGCACCGAGAGCTGCAGGAGCCGCCGTTTGATGGTGATGAAAGAAATAAAAACAGGCCCGGAGAGAACATTGAGGGGGGAAAAAGAAAAAAAAATCTGGCTGGCTATGGTGAAAGATGTAACACCCCGGATTTATTTATACCTGGCTTAAAGCAGATTGGTGCTGAGTGAGAGGGTTTGTTTCTCCAGGAATGGGTGCTGAGAGTGAAACAGCCCCAGGTGCAGACAGGCCCCTGTAAAGCCTTCCACATCCTCCTCCTCCTCCTCCATGGACAGCACATCCATTCTCTCCTGAGAGATGGGTACAGGCCTCGGGGAATGATTCTGCTGCTTAAATTCATGGAATTGTGGACTGGTTTGGGTTGCAAGGGACCATAAAGATCACCTCATTCCAAAAGCCCTGTGGTGCTTTCAGTGCAGGACACGTGGGATGTCCAGAATTCCCTGTGGAATACGGGAACTGCCATTCCAGCTGCCCCAGAGAAGCTGGGTGAGTTCTGGGGGGGATGTTCAGGATCCATCCCTGCTGCCCACGATGAGGATGTGGCTGCAGCCAGAGGAGCTGTGTCACCAAACCGGCACCAAACTTCTCCCTGTCCCTCGGGGATGTCAGGTCACAGTGCCAACCTCCCGATGGTGAAACACAGGCACTGCCTTTCAGGAAAGCAGAAAAAATCAGTGCCAGGCAAGAGCCTTGGTTATGGAGCTGTTTTGGGGTGGGGAGATTCCCTGCTTTACCCCTCTCCCCTTCCCTAAGGACGCCACTCCCGGCTGCCCGGAGCCTGCTTCCCTCAAATCGATGGAAATCGTTCGAAACTGAGCGAAAACTTGATATTTATACAGAAATTAAAGTGAGCGGCGGGGCCGGCCCCACGCTGCCACCTGCCGGACACGGCTGGGAACGCGGCCGGGATGGGATGGGATAACGGGATAACGGGATAACGGGATGGGATAATGGGATGGGATCCATGGGATGGGATGGGATAGGATCCATGGGATGGGATGGGATGGGATGGGATGGGATAATGGGATGGGATGGGATGGGATGGGATGGGATGGGATGGGATGGGATGGGATCCATGGGATGGGATGGGATGGGATGGGATGGGATGGGATGGGATGGGATGGGATGGGATGGGATGGGATGGGATGGGATGGGATGGGATGGGATGGGATGGGATGGGATGGGATGGGATGGGATGGGATGGGATGGGATGGGATGGGATGGGATGGGATGGGATGAAATGTGATGGAACAGGGGCTGGAGGGGCGGTTGATGCTTTGTGAGCCACCCCTGGCCGTGGCAAAGCAGCCCCTGCTGCTGCTGTGTCCCTCACGATGTGATCGCCGTGGCTGGATGTGAATAGAACACAGAATTGATCCTAATTCTGTACTCTGGAATAAAATACTCCAGTGGGAAGGGAGCTAAAATGACCAATTGGTTCAACTGCAGGCCTTGAAGTGCAGGAAAGCAGGCCAGAGTGAAACCCCAGAGCAGAGACAATCAAATTTGGGTGTCTGTGCCTCATCAGTCTGAGCCCAGCAGTGAGAAACTGGCAAAAACTGGGGGAAAAAAACAGGCAAAAGTTCAGGGGAAGAGAGAGAAATGGTTCAAACAGCCCAGCTAGGGGAGAGTCTAGCTACAGACAGAGCTTTTTTTGAGCATTTTTGCCCTTATCCAGGGTGAAGGGTCCAGCCCCTTCCCTGTTCTGCTATGCTGGGAACACCTGGACTGTCCTTTCCCATGATCAGTGACATCCCTGCTCTGAGGGCAGGGACAGGATCGTGTGAGGGGTCAAAGGCACCTTTGAAGAACAGTAAAACTCTGTGAAATTGAACTTTCTACCTAAGCCAAGATTCAATCAGAGAAGCGAATCATCTATCAGCTGCTCTCTCCTCAGAGTGCAGTCATCCCTAACCATCCCAAATCACAAAAAAAAGCCAGGTATGATGTTTAGTCTTGGTCAGAAGGCAGCTTTCCATTTTGGGCTCCTGATAAACACACAAAAAGAGCTGAACTCAGAAATTAAGCAGCATGAAGTCACCCTCAGCAGCCTCCTGCAGACCTATTTTATTTATTCCACTGGAGTGGCGACAAACACGATCTCCCCCTGTGCTGATGGTGGGCAGCCCATGGGTCAGGCTTAGCACAAAAGCCCAATTTTAGGCAAAGCTCTGTGAGTTTGGTGCCTTGGCTTTGCTGTTGTAAACCATCTGCTCAGCTTCACTCCCAAACACCGGCGCTGGGAATCAATCACGGGCTTGCTTTTGGTTGATCCTTGTTTTGCTCCACTTCTCAGCTTTTAAGACTTCACGGCCCCGGGCTCAGAAGTGCGTGCCAAGAACTGCATCACATCGATAGGAACAAAACCCTGGCAGATCCCAGCCGGCCCTCCAAATCCATTAGTGCCCTCGGAAATTGGGGGGCTGGAAGCGTGGCAGTGGAGAAGGTAGGGCTTTGGTTTACATCTGTTGACGTGAGGATCTCAGTTGCACCCGTTCTGAGGGGAACCGCGCGCGGCGATGAGTGAGGGGGTGCTCCGAGGGGGAATGGAAAAATCAGAGCTGGACCCCGCGTGGGAGCAATGCGCCGAGGTGCTGACAGCTTAATGAATAACTTGACTGTTATGACAGTAGGACACCTTGCAGTTCCAAGAGCAAATATTTGAAATCATATGCAATGCAGGAAATGTAGAAATGTATGGGGAGAGTACGCGGCTCGCCCCTATCGCCAACAGATGGGCCGTGTTTTCACTTCAGAAGTTTTCTTCTGTGCAGTCCTGGGTTTCTGGGGGTGAGAGTGAATCCACGGCTTGCAACTGATGACATAAAATGGAGCAGTGTATTAAAATCCCCTTTTTATGGTGGCCATATGGCTCAGGGGTTTTGGTAACAGCTAATTAAGAGATTTGCCTCTAGCCCCCCACCCCCCCCAGTAAAGCTCCCTCTCCTCCTACTGCTGCTCCAAAAGTTCTTGCCAGCCTATGGGAGAAAAAATGGGGGTTAAAGGGTGGATCTTTATGGGTTTAGCTACACAAAAATTAATTAAAATATATATTCTGCTCATCTGCATTGTCATTTGCTTCGATTGGTGGATTATGGAGGCCAAACCTTTCTTTTGTCTTTGTTTTGTCTTTTGCCTAAAGGAAATTTTAGGGGTGCACATTAAAGTAGGGAATTCTCTGGAAATTCCAGCTGGTGCCATGGATCAGTTTTGGGGACCTGGAGGCTCCCTGATCCAGATTTACTTGTCCTGACCCCATCATTCTCCATCCTCCCCTATCACAGGTAAAACCAGCAGCCCCCTCCTAGAGAAATGGACTTGATCCCACCAAGAGTTGCTTTTATTCTCTCTTGAGAATGGTTGGGAATTCAAAAATCCATGGAGTTTGTGACTTTCCTAAATGATCAGTGGGTGATTATTAACTTTTGCAGACAGCTCAGATTTTGAACACCACTTTCTCCTTTAAAAGGAACTTCTTGATATGCAAGGAACCTGTTGGGATGTTTTCATTAAGGAATCAATCCCCTCTCCAGCATCCTGTCCTAGGAAATTCTGTTTATTTTTATTTTAGCCATTTGTAGTCTGCATAAGGAACATGATATTTGCTCTGTTTCCAGTAAACAGCTCCTCAGGAGAGCTTTGTTAATGTTATCTATAAAAAAAAAACCAACCCCAACCAACCAAACCACAGAGTTTGGGAGCTGGAGGCAGCTGATTATTTAAAGCAGCTGAAAGAAAAGTCTGATTGACAGGAGGAAAGTTAAATGATGGAACTCCTCTGAAAGTTACGGAATTAA